>NC_143013.1:252015072-252315072 GCF_055824585.1 Amblyomma mixtum
ATTTTCTTAAAAAATGGGAAGGAGTTATAACACCTGAGATCTCTGTGTGTCCTCGGGCTCGATATAATGCCCGGCGCCTAAACCATGCGTGCTATCGCGAGCGAGCCAGAGAGCGAGGGCGAGAGAGCGAATGAGAGAAAAGAAATAAGCGGGTATACGTCTGGATGTACGTTTCAAAATCGCCCGTGCAGACCCAAAGGACGAAATCCAATTTCGCATTCTCACCTCGCGCGCACGTTAAGCTCGCCCCCTCCACCACCACCCTCTCCCCCCTTCCTCCCTCTTCCACTCCGTGTGCCAGTAGGCGCGTGCATGGCAGCTTTTGTGCAAGCTACCGTTATTCCTTACCCTCCTCTTCGCTCCCTCCTCTTTCCAGTATTCATTTTTATCTTTATATTTTCTTTTGTTTTCTCATTGCCGCGGTTCTTTTATATTTCGTTTCAAAGTCTTGCTCGCTTCTCAGCGAGGGAATGCAATGCGACACATTTGGAAAACTCGCACGCGCGCTTTTCCAGACGAAAGGCAAACAGGCGTCCTTCGAGAAGGCGGAGAGAAAGAAAGAAGGAAGGAAGGAGATGGAAAAATAAAAGAAAGAATGTGGAGGAACATTGAGAAAGAGAGAAAAGACGGCGTTGCAGGCCCAGGTTCGCATTACTCAGGGCCGAACAGCAGCGTTTGCGCAGAGGACGGAAAATAAGAAAAAAAAATAATACAGAACAAAGGAATGAGAGATTCCAGACCATGGAGTGGCGGAACGAAGGAAAGAAGAAAGAAAACAAAGGAGCGCGAAATCGCGTTTCGAAAGGGGTATAGATTGAAAGAGCAAGGAAAACAAAAGTGTTGCTATCCGCCCCGCGTTGGGGGAATCAAGAGAAGGGAGCACTCTTCCGCAACGGAGCAGAAGGCTATCGATTCGCTCAATGCGGATCCGCAGTGGCGACACCGTGAACGATTCTTCGCTCCTCGATGTATATTTGCCGAGGAGGGTCGAACGAACGAACGTACCAAAGGTGGAGTCGAAAGTCGCGAGGAATGCTCGTTAAGGCGCCCCTACTGCAAAGCAGGTTGTCCGTATAATGAAATCGCTGCCGTTAAGTGCTGCATTAGAAGTAAATGAGGCTATAAAAGAAAAGGAATATTCCACTTAGCGCGATTTCCGTGTGCTATTTGGTCTTAACTGCGCCGACTATAACTGGAGTAGTCGCCGGCAGACTGCGTAGATTGCAGCACAGGAATGCTGCTGGAGACACTATAAACAGAACCCGCTCCGCCGATAATTGCACTCCGTTTGCAGACAGGAAAAAAAATATAATTGCAAGACTTGTGATAGTTTATACATGAGTGAAGTGCTATTGCATTAGCTACAGCCTAACTGTGATGGTGAGATGATAACGCTGATGGTAAGAAGTTTATGGGTTTTGACGCATTACAGGGTCAGTGGACAGAAATTGAACGAATGACTGTTCAGGCATCAAATCTGTAAGCTGTTAGTCGGGGACTTCTGCAGTGCGCTGGAGAGCGGAGAGTTCTGACACCACGGTGGCGGGCAGTGCGTTAGTGAGACATATTTATTACTTGGGGAGGGGGGAGGGGGATACATGCTGCGGGACATAAATGAACCAGATCCACCAAAGTAAACCTTAAACGGTGCATATGTACACTGTTCATGGTGGTGATGTACAGAGGGCAAAACGCTTGCCTAGAACACACACTTTCTGGGCGTGTTTCGGGCTGAATGCGCGATATCTAGCGGTAGTATTTGGTTTAAAATGGTCTGGATGTAAGCATGCGTAGTTAAGCTCATAGCATATTGTCGTAATTTTTTGTCTTCCTGGTCGCAGCGGCTTTGGGAGCTGCGGAACACACAGTTCGGTCGTTCTAGACATGTGTTTTGCCCTCTGTACTTACACTTCTTTCTCGTCATTCCCTTCATCCCTTCGATCAAAACTGAAAATTGAAAATTGCTTTCTGAGGAAAGGAAATGGCACGGTAACTGTCTCACATATCTCGGTAGACACCGACTCCGCGCCGTAAGGGAAGGGATAAAGGAGGGAGTGAAAGATGAAAGGAAGGAAGAGGTGCCGGAGTGGAGGGCAACGGCAACCTCTTTCTTCCTTTTTTCATTTACTGCGTGGTTCAAGAGGAGAAAGGCGCCTTAACCGTCCGCCTTAACCGTCTTTGCGATTTGCTTCACTTCTACCCCCGCCTGCTCGAGCTGTGGCAAAGACTGAGCCCTGAACTACGACACCTCTTTCCCCCTTCCTTCTTTCACTCCCTTCTTTATCTCTTCCATTACGGCGCTGTTCACGTGTCCATCGAGATATGTGAGACAGATACTTGCACCGTTTCCTTTCTTCAAAAAACAATTACAAAATTTTCACTTGCGCAATGTGGGCACTCGGGTTCTGAGCCGGAGTACCCGGGTTCGAACCGGCCGCGGCGGCGGCCGCGCTTCGATGGAGGCGAAACGCAAAAGACGCCCGTTTGCCGAGCGACGTCTGTGCACGTAAAAGATCCCTACGTGATCGAAATTATTTCGGAGCCCTCCACTATGGCACATTTTTTTTTCCTTCCCTCATGGCGCGGTTGAGGTGTCCACCATGAAGTGAGACATTAACTGCGTCATTTAATTTCTTCAAAGCAAGTTTTTTTTTTCGCGTGATGACACACTTTGGTGTAACAGCACTGAGTCATCACGGACAGTTATTTTTAATTATCGGTTGCTGCAGAAAGCGGCCTATTTTATACACAGCAATCAGATAGTCACTATTCCTACTTTCTTAGTTTTTCGGGAGAATAGAGTCTGTTACTGTCATATGCTAGTTGGCGTTTCTGCGACATGGCGAAACTATCGGCTCATAGCGCGCTACCTGCGGGCACTACAGATGTTAGATGATGATGATGATGTGCTCAGGCTTAATGGCACATACCAGATTTTGGAGGCGCGACGTCCCGTCGTCTTCTTTCATGATCGGTGCGCGCACGCACACGCACGCCCCCCCCCCCCCCCCCCCCCCCCGCACGCACACACACATTCACGCCACTCCCCCCCAACCCACACACGCACGCACGCACTTTCGCCAATAGTCACATTCGAAACGACTCAATGCCGAAGACTGCAGCACGCGACCAAAACATGTTCACCGATGTTTATTGATGCTTAGCCCGATGTTTATCGGCTGACTCCCACGCCAGTGTGGAAAACAATAATCCTCACACATCACCTCATTCTGGGGAAAGCCGCCCACTTGGAAAGATCTGCGAGGAAAATATTTCCTTTCCTCCCTCATTTCATCGTTTCTCGCTTTTCGTTGCCGCAACGCTCAGACTTTAAGCGACTGCTTCGACGACGAGGCCCGGAAAAGAAAGAACGCCCGCTTTCCACTGTTCCATTCCTTTCCCCTCCGTCGCAGCTTATATTTCGTGGTGCTTGCTTCAAACTTTCTCTCACTTGCCACGAGCGGGGCCTCGCTTACCCCCCCCCCCCCCCCCCCCCTTTCTTTTATTCCTTGCCCTTTTCTTGGCGTTCTGGCCCGCGTGCTCCTTTCGGGCAATCGATTTCTGCGAGGAGTCGCTCGCAGAATCGCAGTTCCGAGCGGCAAAAAAAGAAAAAAGAAGGAAAAGCAAAAAAACAAAAACGCGAAATAAATATCCAGGAAGGACGAGGTTCTTTGCCTGCCTGCGTGAGGCAATGCGGCACGACGGCAAAAGCCAGTCAAGGCGAGGCAAACGAATGGAAGGAGGATGAAGAGAAAAGAAAGAAAAAGAGAGACGGAAGGTAAGAGCTGGGAGGGTAAGCCTTTTTTTCTGAAAGAAAGACAAACGCAGGCTGGGGCGTCTTGGACTCGTCTCGCCTTTATCGGCTCGGAGTAAATCGATCCCTCGGAGAGAAAAGAGGTGGGGGGGGGGGGGGGGGGGGGGGGGGGGGGGGGGGGGGGGGGGTGAAACAGGAGGGAAAGGAAAAGGGAACGACGGAGGAGGCGTGAATAAATTGGATATTTATGTGTCTGAACATTCGCGGCACTTGCACCGTACTCTCTTCTTCCAGCAGAGGAACCGAGACTAGGAGAAAAAGGAAGTATAAAAAGAGCACAGGCTTCCTGCCAAGTGAGGACACGTCAGTTTGGAATCGCTGCCTCACCCCTTCTTCTCTGTCTCTCGCCCTGCCTCGCCCCGTGTAATGAAGTAGATTTGAAGTCGCATTCTTTTCCAAAAAAAAAAAAGAAAAGCTCTGAGCATCACCTATGACAAATATTCCTATGACAAACATTCAACGTCGCAAAGCTCCGAAGCCTGTGGCTGAAAGTTATTGGCTCATGAGTCGATTTCCTGCCTTCCCTTCTGATGAAGATTTGTTTCCTTCGCGGCGGTTTCAAAATCATTATAAACGACATTTAAAGTAACTTCGCAGTTATCACAGCTTCCCAGTCGAGTAATTCCGGTGTAAATTCGCTTCGGAGCATGGCGAATGTTTTATTGGTATACTTCCGCACTGGCGCTGACGAAAAAAAAAAAAAAAAAACTTAGATGATCAGAGTAGCCTTTTGCATGATGGTTCCGGCGTGTTACGAAGGGTAATAATTTCCTGCCTGACCTCGGCTGCACTATTCCTATAAGGCAGTAAAGTTATGATATCTGCTCTTCACGAAGAAACTCATTTAATATCTTTGTATCTTGTAAGCATATCTACAGGATTTGGCCAATGATGCTGCTTGCGAATAGCATATCATAATCCAGTGTTGTCCTGTGATTTTATTATTTTCCACTGCGTGAGTTTATGCCCACTGATTGGTTCTGTATTTTATTATTCAACTTATTGTGTAAATTTATTTTGTGCTTAGGTTACACAATTGTATAATTTGACTGCTTAGTGCTGGCTTCAATCCTGCTCTTTTTAATATCCTCTGTAATCGACAGATTGCCTCTGTTCATGTGCAAGTTTGCTTTATTTGCAGTCATTCCTATGTGTGTGCTGTATGTGCTGTAAGTTTTGTAGGGACATTGGCCCAGTCAGGCGTTCATTTCTATCGCCTTTTACCTCTGCCCCTTGGAACTACTTCTGTACTGTCTTAAGCACAATAAACAAACAAACGAATGAAGAAACTCATTTAATATCTTTATTTATAAGAACCCTCTTACGTGCCAGGTTTGGTACAAGCAAAAACGAGCTGCAACCTGCCACCTGCCACAAAGTGGAGAGAGGAAAATCTCCCTCTCTTCTTCTAAGGGAGAGGAGCCTAATTATTCTAATCAATTCAAAAGATGCGCCTGTTGGTGCATTGTCTCTACAGTTATGTATTGCGTGGTATGTGTGCCTTGTAAGGTATGCGTGGTCGTGTACGTAAGCTCACGACGAGGTATGCTATCGCAATGTCGCAGCTGATTATAATTAGATGCCTTCCAAGTTCTTCAAACGCCCTCTTCCTAGCGTCTGCTGGAAATGCCGGCCTTCAGTATTTAGTCTTTAGCCGGACTGTGTGCCTCTAAAAGGACAAGATATACGGGACAAAAGCGCATGCACAACACATGTAGGAACACTAATAGCCTGCACGTGATCCCCAAGCCTGATAGCACCCTAGCTCGGAAGCAAGACAACAGTTAATCAAGACTCCCCGAGAGGGTCGACGCACTGCGGGCTCCCAAAGATACACAAGACCCCACTTGGCGGAGGACGTTACGACGCGCACCACAAACGAACCCGCAGAAAAATTGCTTTGTATACGTTTAAAGCCGACCGCACTCGTGTACTATGCGTTTTCGACGGTTTGCTGTCGTTGTTCGGCAAAACGAGAGTAGCTACACTAACCTAACCTAAAGCTGCCACGAAAAGCCGACCTAAACCCGAGGATACACTGCACACGTCGCAAAACCAGAGACACAGTAGACAAAAGATAGAGGATGTGATTCTGAGGGAGAACACAGATGGCATGACTCGAATACAGATGGCATGACTCCGGGACCGACCTGGAGGCGCTGTGGGAAGACAGTCACACGGACTGCACACGCAAGCAAGGCAACGGCGGCGGTGGTGGTCTGGGGCCGAATCAATTAGCATGCGCGCTGGCCCCGACACTGCTACTGGCGCCGCCATTTCTTCGCGACGCATATCTAATTTTCGGCCGCACATATACGTGTGGTACGTGCTCTTTCCGATGGCCACTTATCGGTGGGTGCGCCGGCCAGCGGACACTCGTGAAGGCCGCTTCGTTACGTAAAGGTCGCCCCCTTCGTAATTAATGGCAGTTCGCGGCCCTGTCGCAAGCGCACTGTAAGACAGCATTGCGTGGCTGCGTTCGAACCGAAGCGATTCTGCGACAGGGCATGGACGGCCTTGCGATGTCCCGGTGTGGTCGCGCAACTTCTTCGCAGTATAATTACAGCCGCTGCAGTGGCGCGTTTGGTTACAAGTTTAAAGGCGAAATGTCACAGTCGGTATCCACTTGGGTGGCTTAGATTTAAGGCATGCCATGATTGGTGTTAATTATTACGGCTAAATAACGAGTTGCACACTCCATTAGGAGCTAGCGCATGCGCGCGCCGACTGAGTGTCTGCGTCTGAAACGAGGCTGTGCTGCTCAAATTTGCCGAATGGGCAGTGAATAAAGTGAGCTAGACGTACAGAGTCGGTCAAAAGTTCCCAGGACACATGGTCTGCTATTTAGCGGTATAGACGGCCAGTAACTACACCGCCGAATGTCAAGATATCTGTAGAGGGTAGAAGTAGTATCTTTCTAGCCTCTGAGAACTTTGATATCTTTTTGTCGGCATTTTAATTGTCAGGATATACAGATGAAAAGCAGACCCTGTGGCCTAGGAACTTTTGACCAGCCCTGTACTTTCCACCGCTCACCTCTCCTATTCGAATGATGCGCCCGTGAAGTCTGCATAAACCAAGAATAAACTGTGAAATTGTTTTCATTATTCCTCTCTGCAGAATTTCGGATAAAGGGACTGCACAGTTTAATACGTTAGATTATGAACATTTACATCTGCACGCGGCTTCGTCCAACGTAAGTAATAAGTTTTCAATCGTAGTCATTAAAAGCACTGACCTGCAATATTCGCATAGCCATAATACGGTTCTAGTACCCTCCTGTCTCTTTGAAGCCAAGGACACAGCCAGTATTTTGTGCGCTGTGCTTGTATTGAAAGCGCTGTTGCGCATTAAAGATAAAAAAGCCTATGAGAATCTACATAACAGCAAGATGTCTGTAGGTCAATGTAGGCCCACCTTCAACAAGCGGAGAGCTCCTCAAGGGCGCTTTTGAAGTTCTTAGATGACTCTGGCCTTCTGAGGCAGTGGTAGGAAGTTAATCTCTTTCCGTGTATGAGGCAGCCAGACCGTATTCTGACATTATCAATGTAAGGATGATCCTGTCTGCAGCTTCAAGAAACCAATGAGGACAACTCCATGCAATCACTGTTCTCAATAAAAATTGATTCTCCACGTTTTTCTGACTATGTCGATATCTGTCCCGCTGCTGAAGACGCATTTGTCGCAGAGAAAACTGAGTTTAACATTCTTCCCGAAAAAACGATTCAAACTTGTGGCGTAGAAAAAGATGGGTTGCCACCGTTTCAAGTGACGGATGTGAAGCGCAGCCTCCGGGATCAGTGCCCAGAACTCGGTGTCGACGCATGCAATTTACTTGCGAAATCGGCCGGTGATGGCGACACCTGCATTTTCGTTTCTTTTTCTTTTCTAGCGTAAAAAATTCGCTGTGGCTTAGCTTGGTTAAGCCCGGTAATTGCGAAAGCAATATCTGTGCGTACGCCATGATACAGCTGGTAGTGTAGCTGGTGGTGGTGCTTGTGGTTAGACTTGTGGTGATGCATCGGTTATGTAATCCAATCCAATCCAAACCAATGCAGTCACATGCAATCCAATCCAATCCATTCCACTGTAATCTAATCTAATGTAATAAAATGTAATATAATATAATCTAATGTAATGCAATCTAATCTAATCTAATGTAATCTAATCCGATCCAATCCAATGAAATCCAATTCAATCCACTCCAATCCAATCTAATCTAATATAATCCAATCTAATGTAATGTAATCTAATTCAGTCTAATCTAGTCCAGTCCAATCCAATCCATTCTAATCCAATCTAATGCAATCAAGGTCAAATTAAGGTCAATGGTGGTCGCCGCCACGGCACGATGGTGGTCACCGGCCGCGGCACGGCAACGGCGTGAAAGTGCAAGTAGTATTGCCTTAGCAATAAAAGCTCGTACTCGTAGAGGCTGCTGTCTTTTGTGATGAGAACAGGGGACCCTATTGATTCAGGCCAACTTCTATTTGACCTCAGTGTCCGCTTAAAACCACAAACAGCACCATCCAGGAAGTTTGTTTCTTCGTGCTCGATATTCTACATAGTAGATGATGATGATGAAAACATTTATTGAAAGCCACAATGTCTTAGTCGAAGGGAAGGCTGATCGGATCCCTAGTCCGGGACGCCGTTGGCAAGAGCCGCTGCCCGTGCTCTGGCGACGAGGGCCCGTTGTTCCTCGAGGTCCGAGCTGGACAGGGCCGCCTCCCAGCCCTCCCGCGTTGGCTGATTTACGATGTCAGTGCTGTCATTTTTTTGACAAGCCCATACCATATGGTACAAGTTTGCCTTCTGGCCACAAAATTTGCACTGTGCCGAAAAGGACTCGGGCTTAATGGCGTGAAGCGTAGCTGGATTATTGAAAGGCATAGTTTGTAGCCTGCGAAGGTGCACTCTTCTGATTTTCTAAGACCCTTAGCGGGCTTTGGGAGTGTCTGCCGTTCAAGGCGCAAATGTTGTAATATTTCTGAATATGTTGTTAATCGAGAAATACTAGCATGCCCTTTGTCATTCATTTGCTTGCCAAGCATGCAACGTATATAGTATAAAGAGCCATGCATTTGTTTACTTTTTGTTCTACCCCTTAATTTCCCCATCATTCCTCGTCATCGGTCGCGAGGCATCGGGTCCGAGAGCCAGCTTATACGCACACCTTCGTCAGACAGGGCGACCCTCGATCAACCCACCAAGAAGTGGCCGAACGGAGAAGAGCGCGGGTTTCCGGAAGAGCCAAGCAGCTTCAAGCTTGACGCGTGGCGGCAAAGGCGCGAACGAGAGTGTAGCTAGCTAGCTCGCTCGACGGCTCAGTGCAAACACGTCGCGCCAATGGTTACCGAGACGCGACCCTCGGGTGAACCCTCGAACCTGTCTCGACACCCGCACGCGCCTGGTAGAGAGAGCCGAATATACAGAGGCGCCCGCAACCCCGCACAAAGGGCGCCGCAGCAGGCGCCAACAGCCAGTCTCGAGAACGAGCTTTGGCGAAGAACGGGCGAAGAACCATCACTCTTCTTACGCCAACTCGGTGAGCCCCAAAAAGAAAACGGGCCCAGAGGGCGCAGCAGGAGCGTTGGATAAACCGCGATTGCCGCTATGTGGCATCGCGCGGAATTAAACGCAGCTAAATAAAATACCGGGGCCGAAAAGAGCGAGAGGTGGGAAAGAGAGAAGAGGCGAGGAATAGCGGCTCGTCGTATGTGTACTGCGGGGCGATTCGCGGTCATCGCGATATACAGCAATGCTATATAAACGGAACAAGCGCGATCCTAATTAAACAACGCCGACTTCTGACCGCGGTTCGCGCGCGCGCACACGGCTCGGCGAAAACTTCCGCAAACATCGCAATCATCGCCGCAGCCGCCTATTGAATCAACGCCGAAGGAGATGAAGAAGACTGAAGGGAGAAGAAAAAAAACGACGACCACGACGGGGC
Source organism: Amblyomma mixtum (assembly GCF_055824585.1). Lineage (NCBI taxonomy): Eukaryota > Metazoa > Arthropoda > Arachnida > Ixodida > Ixodidae > Amblyomma > Amblyomma mixtum. Next base: position 252,024,843 of record NC_143013.1, read on the forward strand.
ACTGTTCCTTTTTCTTGCTCGCTGCGGTACGCGGCGCGCAAGACGTGTGTGCGCGCGCATCTTTGCTTTTGCCACTTTCTTTCTCTCTTTCCTTCTTTCTTTATCTCTCTTTTTCTTTCTTCTTCTTATGTATCTTGGAGGCCCCGTTTGGAGAGCCCGTCCCGACCCTGCCCGCAGTCCCGAAGCGCGCGCCCGCGCGCGTGGATTCTTGTGCATACATACAACGCCATCTGTCAGCTTAAGCAGACGTTTCTATTTATCTCATCAAGAGAAAGAGAAGGCAGCGCCTCGCACACTGGCGCGTACGTCCGCGCCGCGTTTCCTCCTCCTGGCGCAAGACAGACGCAAAGCCGTCACCCCTGGGGCGAGCATCTCGTACGAACCGGAGGAAGAACGCAAGAAACAAAGCGAAAAACAAATAACAAAAGAAGTCATCTTTCGAGTTCGCCGCCGCTCTTCACCCCTCTCTCTCCTCCACCCTGCGCCTTGTCACCCAGGGCCTTTTCTCCTCTCCTTTCCTCAACGATCACGACGCTGAAGCCGACACGAAAGTCAGGCAAAGTCGAACCGAGTCAAGACACCGCCGCCGACCATCATATTCGGAGGAGACCGCGTCCAGCAGCAACAGCAGAAGCCGCAGCACCCCTACCGCTTTGCTTCATCCCCCCCCCCCCCCCCCAACGTCACCCCCGCCCCCCTTCTGTTCCCACCAAGGAGTCCCTGCAAGCAGACAGGAAGCGTGAGGCGTCTTGACTGTTCTTCTCCCATGGACCCTGACTCTATACTTGGCTGCTGCTTCTGCTGCTGCTGAGTTTGATTGAAAGAGCAGACAAGGTGCGCAACCTCCCCTTGCACCGCTGCCGTACGCTGTACTGCGGGATGCCACAACACAGTGAGCGCTAGCTCGCTGCGTTTATTCGGCAGGTGCAGTAGTAGTACGAGGAGGGGAGTTGGGAGCAGTGATTGGACACGCCGGGTTTGAGCGTAAAAGGGCGTTCTCCCGTTGATCGCACCGTTGTCTCTTGCATCTGTGCGCAACAGAGCTTCATCTTCCATCCAAAAATATATGCGAAAATATAGTTCACGCTTATGGCGGACGCTAGCAGTTGCTCATTTGCGTTTGTCGCTTCTTATCTGCCTTCTTTCTCATGTAATGGCGTGACGCTGTCCCCAAGTATAAGTTGTCACGCTGAGCGAAGAAAGTCCGTTTTTTTTAATTCGTACAATGCCACATAGTTTAATTTTCCCTTGAAATGAATTTTCGTTTCCAGTTCAGGAATCTCATGCGATCCTGAAAACGTATAGAGACAGCCCACTAGTGCAGAAGAAAAAAGTGCCCATCCTGGCTTTTTGCCGGCGCATCCAACATCCTGATTATGTTGAATAAATTATTGATTGATTGATTGATTGATTGATTGATTGATTGATTGATTGATTGATTGATTGATTGATCCGATTACGCCAAGACAACGAGAAACAAAAAAAAGGCAATGTCGTACCTTGTTATAACGAAATAACGCATATAACGAAGGCCCGCCGTATTTTTCTTCGACGACTGTTCCAAAAACAGGGCCCACACCGATAACCGCGTATCATCTTGCCGCGACGCGGTTCATTCGTGGGCGGCGTATACATAATGCCCATACACGGCCTCGAAGAGTGGACGACGTGGCAGGCTCAACTCAGTAGAGGTCAATAGACTCTGATGACCGACCTCGGAGCCCGTCTCATATCCTGAGGTGTGGCTCTCAGTTTACTCTCTTTCGTCATCAATAAGAAAACGTAATTTTCTTATTTGTATAACTTAGACATATAGTTAATATTCTTACTTAGTGCTCAGACCCCTTAGTGGAGATAAGTGTTCAGGTATTTTAACATCTATAGCTTTAGCTCCATAAGTTACAGCACCGCATCGCAGCGCCGCCGCTGACGCTGCAGTACTTCGCTCGGTTGCTCACTTTGTACGAATATCCACACCAATAGCGAATATTAGTACAAATCTTCGATTAATATTGGATTCGGTACTATTACTATTCGATTATCATTAGCTTGGTTTCTAGTTGCACCATTTGTATTCGATTCTATTCGATTCAAATCGAAGATTTGTACTATTAGTACAAATCTTCGATTAATATTGGATTCGGTACTATTACTATTCGATTATCATTAGCTTGGTTTCTAGTTGCACCATTTGTATTCGATTCTATTTTGAAAAAAGTACAATTCGCACAGCCCTATAGCGAGAACGAATGCGATTTGTAGTGGCCAATATCTTTATCGCGCTTTACAGGCTGGTTGCGCTCAGCAAAACCAACAAGGAGATCGCAAAAATTAGCATTGAGCAGGCGCTGGTGCACGCTCTGTCTCGACTGACTTCTCTATAACCCTTCCTGGTTTCGTTTTCAAAAATAGTTTCACCCCCCGGCCCTTAACGGAGCTTCCATCTCGGATCCGTAATAAGTAAGCAACTGCAGAAGCAGTATTCCTACAGGCCACATAAAACTCGGGATTAGTATATTCTGGTCGGCCACTCCGGTACACACGACGATCGGGGCACACTCAAAATAAACGCATCTTCTTCCCGAGCCCTCTGCACGCGCCCACGCTCCTGAAACGCTGCTTAGAGCGCTGTATCGTTTCGTCGGTGAAATATAAAACTCGATCCACTCTGGAACGGGCATTTACATTTCTTCAGCACGGGCTGACTGACCCCTGCGACCGGCCGGGGCTACGTTCACTCTTACCGAAGGCACGCTCCTTTGCTCCCCTGCCTCCACGTGAAAACAGATTCGCTTGATTCAATAAGAAATAAAGAGAATATATTCCTTCATCTACCGCCACCACATGGAATGAATGAGAGGCAGATGGCTTTCGCGAGAAAAAGAAAAAGAACAGAAGAGTGGTTTGGTTTGTTGTGGCCGCACGCCTGTGGGCGCTTGGGTAAAAGAGGACAGGGAATAGCGGGAAAACGAAAAGAAGGCAAAAAAATAAAATGACGCCAGATGATGATGAACGAGCCCCAATGAACCGCGCGCGCGTGCCGTTTTTGTGTGCACATATGCCGCGCTGAGTCGTGATTGTCACGAGCGCGCTTTCAGGAACGCATTATATGGCGCGCCGAAACCCGCGTATCGGGACGCGAAACGCTGTGTGCATATATGTATACATGCCCTGCCGCGAGCAGTGCAAGATGATTTCGCGAAGTCAGAGCGGGAAATGTTAGTTTTCTCCACTTCACCCCAAGGATTATGTTCTGGTTCGAATAGCGTTCTATCGAAGCGCGAAAAGCTGCGACGACGCACGGACAAAACATCACTACGAACAATGGGTACGAATTAACGGTGCGATTTTGAGTACGTTATTTCGGAGAAAGAGGGCAGTGAACTGAAAACTCACACGGAGCGCTGTCTATAGTCCGAGCTGCACGTTCAGCTTTTGATACACACTCTACCTGTCTGGTGAAAGAAGGAATACGCACAGACGTATCGAAATATTTCTCGAACGTAAAATTTCGTTGTTGATCTATTGATTGAATGGTGTAAGTTTATGCGCCAAGAAACGTTTTGGTCTGAAAGGCACTGTCGTATTGAGGGCTTAGTGTTAATTTAGATCGCCTGATGCTCCACCTACAAAAGAAATGCGGTGCGGTCACTCGGACCGTACCCACGGCTTTGGTATCAGCAACTCAATGTTGCCAACAATAACCTGCCACCCCTACAGATGGTCGTTGGTAGCGTACCACTACTAAAGCCCGTTATACCTCGTGGCACGAGCTGGAACAACTTATTCGTTTCTATTTATGCTTCCTAACATAGCTCTTTTTTTTCTATATCCACCCAGACAAACCCAAACAAACGAGTACCACATTGCTTGAACAGTGGGACTCGCGCATTGACCTTTCCACCGCGTTATAAGCGCACGATGAGGGCCTGTCTGCCGGGCTTCGTCGGATACCATCCGGAGTTGTCCGTCAAGTCGACAACTCGTCGCTCTACTGGCACCTCGCACGCACACTCACGCATTCACTCCGGCAGGCAGACACGAATCTCTTCCGATACTTCGTTAGGCGCTGACCCAATCAATCGGGTCCCACATGATCGAAACGAATAAGAATAGCAAATAGGAAGCAGGAGAGAGGAGGAGGATGTGGAAGAAGTGCGGGGAGGGGGGGGGGGGGGAAGGGGGGGGAGCAGCTAGCTGCGTCGTTGCTCCGGAGCCTTCGCTCACAGATGAAGGCAATAAACTTGCGGCCAAAAGAGGCGGCCGCGGGAGCTTGGGACAAACGCTTGGGGGGGACCGGACCCCCCCCCCCCCCCCTCCACCCCTCACCCTCCTTTTGATAATGCCGCCAGTCGTGAGGGCCGCGCGCGCACACACACAACGCGCGCAGCCGCCACCACTGTCCAGCGCGCGCGGTAGCCGAGCCCAGTAATTATCAGCGAACCGCTGGCTAATTAGCATCGCTGCCCTAACGAGCGCCGCGGCGGGTATTGATTTTGAAATTGGCTGCCCGCCGCTGCTGTACACGGCTCCTGCGCTTTGTTGAGTGTGCATGTGTGCGTGTGTACGAGCCACTTGGAGTTGCGTGCGGCAGCGTTTTGGTGCTGCCACGTGCACAAAAGCTTGCGAGAGAGAGGCTGGTGTGCGTCTATAAAGGAGTGGACGCGCAGAAGCCAGAAGTGGCGGCGGCGTTTTGTTGGGCGCGATCTCGCAACTCGGGTCGTCGTTCGTACGCGTGTGCTCTTCGCTTCGGCTTTTGTTTCCGCCGAATAACGGCGAAAACTGGCGGCTCCAGCTTTTCCCTAGTTTTCCCGATATAGGGTATAGACCGCGGGGCTCACCGGGAACAAAACTTTCCTCCCTCCGATGCATCTCACCAGCAGCGCGGCCGACCGCAACCACGCTATAGTGGACTGTACTTTGGCGTTTCCGGACGGCTTCTTCCCCAAGCGCGACTTTGTATGAGCGGTCCAAGTTGTTGCTCTTGCTAGGGGGGCTCTCTAACGATACAAAACGGCCGTTCGTGGCGCGGAAGATAGTTGGCGGAGAAGAAAGCGTTCAATAAGCTTTTGAGTTGTGTTCGCGCCGCGCTTCCGGAGCGGAGGGAGATAGCATAAACAGGAGTCGAGCGCAGGGTGTGCGGTGTTAAATGACGCGCCCAGTTAGCGAAGATAGCTTTCGCGGATACCTTGGGGCTATACAGTGTGGCTGCACGCTCATTTGCTGAGGGTTCTCGGAGAGATGTGTTGCTGAAAGAGAGTGCTGGGAAGCTGTTCCGGCGTCAGGTCCAAATGGTAGCGATCGGAGCTGAGAACGAAAAATGCTATAACCGCGAGCGACACGATGCAAAGTTGTGCCCTTGTATTACCTTGTGCGCATAGCAGAAGATTACTTCACCAGTGGAACGAGGGAAGTCGCCCGGGCTAGTTGAGCCAATTCGCCTTAATTGCCCTACCTATAAACGGACACGACCATAAGAGGGAGAGAAAGATTCGTGGGAACGATTTTTCAAACGTATATTCTGTAGAGCTCAAATGGATAAAAAACGTGAACAATTGCTCCGCGCGGAACGATTCAGGAGAAGCTTACGTGACGCTTATGCGTTACATGGTGACGCTTACGCGGTCGCCAGATCAGCACAACCAAATAAAGCATCGCAGTCATCGTTTTGTACGCTGTTACTGACATACGCGCGCACCAGTGGCATACCAACGATCACCTTAAAATCGGTCGTGCACATTCTAATGACGCTCGCGCAAGTCGTGCTGACACAAAATCAACTTGCTTGATGATGCGGCATGCATTTGGCCTCTAACGTTTCCAGCCGATTCTGAATCTGAATTTTTTTCTCTGTGATTCTTTGCACTTTGATTTTTTGTGTCCAGAAACCAGTGTTGCCAGCGAAACGCATTCGCTCTAATTTGATCCGAAATGCATTTCATACGAATAAGGTCGCAGGTTTTGCGGCTTCATGGAATTGGTACCCAGCTACAACGAATTTTATCATGCCCTCAGCCAAGAGATCGTTAATGTATGCTAGCCAGGTGGTTTTAATCCGGTTAAACAGCGTGTTTGCATAGGACGTTCATTTGTCCTCATCCGCCAAAATGCTGCAAGATTTTATATAACTTTCTGTTGACAGGAGTATAGACAAATAAGTAACATTCCTCCAACTTTGTATTAACGAATGTTCATAGAAAGTAAAACGCAATACAATTTTATCAGAGTCAACAGAAAAGCAATACATATTCTTAAGAAGTTAACCGTTCTTCTAACCCTTATAAAAACGGTCTATAGACAGTCTATAGACTTCTTATTGACTCTATTGACTTCCTATAGACATTGCTTTTTGTCTATTCATAGTCTATAGACTGTCTATAGACAAAAGTCTACTAAAAGTGTATGGCCATAAATCTATAGATTGTCTGTAGACTGTCTATGGCATTTGTATTGCCTATGAACTTTTCTCTATAGACAGTCTATAGACTTTATAGACAGACGTCTATAGACACTCTATAGACTGTCAAAAAAATTTTTTGTAAGGGAAGGGCCGGGGCTCCAGTTAATAAATGTGATTCTTCGGTGATTACCGGTACGTATGTACGTTGCAGCAACTTACACACATTGAACAGATGCAGCGAACGTTCAGTACACGTTATTTTGCAGAGGGCATGATTGTGCTGGTGCTTGAGCGCGTTCGAAAACGGTTCAGAAGAGTTTATTCGTCCTGATTCCAAATGTGCCAGGCATTGTACGTTGTGTATACTTTGCGCCTGTACTGCATATGTCTCCAGCCCTTTCCCCTTTCTTTTACATTCGTGACGTCAGATTCTCTGACAAAAAGGAAATTCTCACAGGACTGTGCTGCAGGGACTGCAATGCTAATGCGCCGTTTGCCAACAGGCGTTGCGGGCAGAAAGCTAATACTTTTCCTCATTTTCTGCCCCTGCTAATGTATGCATCAAATGTATTGGCCTGGAGCTTGAAGTGGGAACTTCTGTGAACTTTTCACACGGCGTCAGATAGGCCTTAGTGACATTGAATTGGTTCTCATTTTAACACAGGCTGCATTCAGGTCACGTATGCCTTTTACTTTATTCCGACCGCATTTTGCAACGCTTGAAAATATTTTGCACCAAGAAGAAATTATGTTATTTTTTCCTATCACTAACCAGGAGAAACGAATCGGTCTTTGAAATGTACGGTGTTTACAAACATTTCACAGAACACCCCTACCAAGCATCCTAAGCACTGTAGTGAGAGCAACCTAATTTTAAGGTATACGGGTCACCATCCTCGGCCCTGCGAAATCTACCATGTCAAACGGTTCACCAAATGCCGAGTGGCTGCTCGAATACAGCACGGTTCCCATTGCCAAGTCTAAACATATTACCCTCTTTCTATCAATCCGTCAAGATACGAGCCCTCTGGGGTAACAACTAAAGAAGCCAACCTAAGTGTTGTACGACCGTTCCCGCATGGCTGGACACATCACCAGTACTTGTTAAGTACTGGTGAGTACCGTCAAGATACGAGCCCTCTGAGGTAACAACTAAAGAAGCCAACCTAAGTGTTGTACGACCGTTCCCGCATGGCTAGGCACATCACCAGTACTTGTTAAGTACTGGTGAGTACCGTCAAGATACGAGCCCTCTGAGGTAACAACTAAAGAAGCCAACCTAAGTGTTGTACGACCGTTTTCGCATGGCTGGACCCATCACCAGTACTTGTTAAGTAGTCAGATTTAGTGTTAGCCAGGGCGTGTAATAAGAAAGTCGAAAGCCCCACATGGCAAGCAGGACAACTTTCAGACTTTCAACGGAGATAATTTGGCGATAAGTATGGCCAAAACATGGGCATAACTTGAGCCTAACTGGGGCATAACTTGAGCATAACTTGGCAATAAGTAATAGACAGGACTGTACCGCATCCGCCCCTTTCCTTCCGTCCCCTCCCCCTAGCACTTACTTCGCGGTCCATTTGAACCACGTCACCGCTGATGTCACGTTGCCGAGCATGACCACATGCGGGCCTATATCAGAGCTTTTTGATCACACCAGGTGCAAAATCTCGCTACGAAAGTTGCCTAAACCCCTTGGCCACTTTCGCGAAGTTCAGTCAAGTGGCGCCACCTATGCGCCGGGCAGCCAGCTACTGGCTGTTGATTGATTGCACCTGGAGAGTACTGGAACTTCGTCTGAACGCCACAGGTGGTGCGACAGTCTACGAACTTCTGAATTTCCATACCCAATCGGAATGTGAGACTTAGCTTCATGGGGAGCTTTGCAAATGGTGTGTCCAAAGAGTTCTCAGTCCTAATATTCTACATCGCCCAAGCTCACCCGTAGGGGGCGCATTCATCTCTAACAGCAGGTGGACGATGCAGTTTTAATATGCAGACGATGCATATTACGACGCCACACGGCGTTTACGGCGAATATTATGTTCCACATATACAGCTATCTTCGGGAAGAAAAAAAAAAGCACTACGACGTTTTTGCGCAGAAAGAAGGCTATACCGACTGGAGGCCCAAACAAAAAGCCCTAGCTGTCTCTCCTCCGGAATCACGAAATTGGGGAAACATGCCACTCGACAGCTCAGCGAATCACGTGCGAGCACTATGCCACACAGCTGCAGCTGCCTGCTGTCGAAGGAAGAGGGGAAGGTTTGGACACAGGTGGCAGGCAAGGGCTGGCAGCCAGGCGACAGGCCATCCAGCGCTCTTCGAGAAAACACACTTGAAACGCGACGAGGGGGGGTTAAATAAGAACAACAAAAAAAAGCAAGAGGGGAGGCACTGAAAGCGGTTGAACTTCCACGAACTGTCGCGTAAACAAGGGCCCTCAAACAAAAGGGAGGGGGAGTGCGTGCCGCTCGCAAAAGGCGAAATTAACTATAGCCGCGTACTTGACGTCTATTGTTCGCCTTGTCTCGGGTGCACGCCACGTGCCGAAGGGCCCTGCTCGAAAGACCGGCGTAGCCGAAAAAATGAATAAAGCGATGCTCCTTTAGCTAGCTGCTTTTCAATGCAAGAGATGGTGGAGCTGAAAACTGCGCTGGGGTGCGCTATAAAAAGTGGGGAAAATGCGTTAAGGTATACAAGTGTTCCTGCGAGCTAGCTGTTTGGTTTATGAGCTCTAGAAATATAAACAGCGCTTACTATATAAACGTGAGACGTAGAACTAGCAACACATATCCACAGGATGCAGGCGCATGTGTCATGTCGATGTGTTGTTACTCGCAGACGAAAAGCAGGGAAGGAATTTTTTTCTCACTGAAACAAAGATTGTTGAAGGATTTCAAACTTGAACCTGATGTAACGACAGGAATAGCTGGTGGTATTCGCCTGTCAAGCAAATGAGAAGGTGATTCGGAGCGCATGCTTTAGATCTGCAACAAGGTGCATCGGTAAGGCTTAAAAATTAATACGAGGAAATCTAAAGAATCGTTCGCCACTCGAGGGAAACGATCAAGAGTTTGCGACAGGCCTAGCAAGGTGTTGGAAGTTTTCGGATAGTACATGCCTCTATAGAGTTACGCTCGCCTCTTTTCTAGCGCAAAATGACAAGGGCAACAGAAAAGCGTGCAGTCTTTGTCTTCCATTCTTAAAAACATGAGCATAAATATAAATTCCCAAATAGCCCAACAGTTAGCGCTTTTGATACCCATCTATAGCCCAAGTATTTACCGAGCACCCGGACCACGAGATAGAAGTTACCAGTTGAATAAGAGTGCATACGAATAAGAGGGCTGACTAAAAGAGGGGGTGGGGTGAGAGGGTTTGTGTGTATTTTGCAGGCAGTCCCACACCATGAACTGCAGCTTGCCGATAGTTATATAAATCATTCGCATTGTGTCAGTGCTCATCTGGGGCGTCGAAGCTCGGAGGCTAAAGAAAAAACGTGAAAACGAATCGAGGACAGCCCAGCGTGCTATGAAAAAAGAAAACGGTATGATGCAACCTTAAATAACAGAAAAAGAACGATATGGATTACGAAACAAACTTGAGTTGCTCATGTCATATATGATGCAACCTTAAATGAAAGAAGGAGAACGATATGAATTAAGAAACAAAGTTGAGTTACTGATATCCTAGCGAAAGTTAAGATGGAAATAGAGACTTAGGTAGGATATCGACAAGTAATGTGGCGAACAGATAACCGATTGTGCGTAAGGGTAACAGTGGACTTCGCGGGAAATCAAATATAGCTGCTGACGGCTGGAACTCGAGTGTATATGAGGTTAGGACTTTTTCCGGGATAGCCTGGTCTGCCGGCGGATAGCGCAGGACAGAGATATTTGGAGAGCACTGCTAGAGGCCTTTGTCCTTCAGTGGGCGCAATTAGAATGATGACGGTGATAACTAGTAGCACCCATCTTTCTTCGAGGTGGTGACAGTTGTTAAGTAGACAATAAATTTTACTCCTAACGAGTCGTCTTAGAATCCATCTTGCCAGTTACTTTCCTTCTCTTTCTAGTTACTAACCTACCCTCTTGCTCCCTCAGCAATTCACTAATCTCTCTTATTGCTCATTTCCCACTTTCAAGAAAATATTACGCCCTGGCTAATTTTGAACTTCGAAGCATTTTGGATCTCTGCGCCGACAGTGTTTCCGCGAATACTAGTATCTCGCTTCTCAACGCTGACATCATGCGCGAGGCGCGAGAACTCGACCGTGTTGAACGACGGCAGGAAAACGTCACAAGGGAAGGGAATAGATGACAGGGAGCCGTCACAAGAGAAAAAAGATATGACAGGTAAACGTCGCAAGGGGAAGAACGAATTTAAGGTGAAAATCTGTAATCAGAAGGATGGAAATTTGACCTGCCAGGGAAACTTCACAAGGGAAGAGAATCGTCTCAAGAGCAAAACAGTGGAATCGCGCTAGCGAGGTTCAGCGTAGTCTCCCGTTCCACACTGCAACGTCAACAGCTCTTGCTCGAAGCGAGTGAGTACTCAACCTCATCTGGAGTGGTGACCCTATATGCCTGACTATAGAAGCCGTCGCGTCTCATTGTTCCTGAACTAGTTCGTGCACTCGGAAGACCTTTGGAAGAGTTACAAAACGCAGTTCGTGCTGTGTGGTCCACTCTGTTACACACTCTTTCTCTTTCAGGCTCAAGTTGAAAAGAAAGACGTTATCCGCGACACGCACGCTTTGCAACTTACAACGACGACGGCTTTGCGTGCTAAATGTTCCGCTGCTCGCCATGCGCGCGTAGCTAGCATCTGTAGGCCATTCGGCAGCCAAGTGCTATACGCTTTTCTGACGTCAACAAAAGCGTCTGGGACGTCACTGTTTAACGTGTTAGTGAACGCTATGCCATCAATGCGCTCTATTCATGTGTCATGCGTCGCGATTAACGCGAACCCGTGGAGATATAGACGCTGTTTCGAGCCTTTTTGTCCGTACTGGCGCAGTTGTAAGGATGCGGCAGCGATTTCACGAAGCACGTGTCCGCTGAACCTGGCGGCTGCAGTGACGGACTCGCGAACATAACAGTGTGATTCTCCTTGGTCGTATGGAGGCGATGTACGTTTAAGGGACTTCGACTGGCTTCTGTAAGCCATCGGAAGAATGAAGTCCCCCCTTCCCAAACTACCTGTCAAACACACACGCTTTCTGCAAACAAATTCAAATATCCGCTCTTATTTTGATTGCTGCTACAAATGTTGGATATTAGGGCCTGTTTGTGTCACAGAGATAAACGCCGGGCGTACACAGCTGGCCACGCACAGAGTTCTGCTATTCACTCTGCATATCCAGTTTACCTTTGCGCGATTAAACTAACGACACTGGCTTGCAAACCATGGGTTGGTTGGCGTGGCTTATGCAGTGTTCTTAAAACACTTCTACAGGCGGCAAAACGGCGTATACCACCAGTAATGTACGGAGCTTAAGCTCTTCGTTCTGTATGATGCACCTCTCCTGTCTGTTGATGGAATGAAAATGACTTCATTAGAACGACGATTACAGCATTCTTTACGCGTCGCAGTTTCAAGACGGAGAGATGGAAGTGGGTTTATTTAGGCCACAGCTCTCGAACGGTTACGAAACTCCAGATTAAAACCGACCAACCAAAATGCATGGCCAGGTTGCAAGAAAGAGTTAGCGAATGGAGATGCTACCTGCAAGCTGCGCAGTCAACTATCTGTAGCACCCTGAAACTTATCCCTGTGAACGCTTTGAGAAGCCTAGACTGGTTTCTTTTAATGCCGGAAGTAGCGTAGCAATCAGCTGATCTCTCAACCCTTAAAAAAATTATCTATAGACAGTCTATAGACTTCTTATTGACTCTATTGACTTCCTATAGATATTGCTTTTTGTCTATTTATAGTATATAGACAAAAGTCTACTAAAAGTGTATGGCCATAAATCGATAGATTGTCTATAGGCTGTCTATGGGATTTGTATTGTCTATAGACTGTTCTATAGGATGTCTATAGACAGTCTAAAGACTTTATAGACAGAAGTCTATAGACACTCTATAGACTGTCTAAAGCTTTTTTTGTAAGGGAATTTTCGATCAGTTGGCGCCGTCGGTTCTGAGGTGCGAAACCTGGGGAAAGTGTCGCCCTATCATGAGGCGAGGAAACTGTCATGCGTCCATGTCACATAATGTTGCCCCTTTCGGGGTTAATTTTAAGCATTTAAATTAATGCCACCGCGGTGTGAAATAACATTCAAAATCGGCGGAGGAAAGTAAAACACGGACTTCGGAAAATAAAACGGCGTGCACCTGACAACAGCTGCACGGATTTCGAATGGCTCCGCGCATGCGGCTTTTTTCAGGGCAATTACCGCTTTTATTCGCATAATCAACGCACTTTTTCTTCCCAAGAAATCTTTTAACATTAGAGAGCGCGTCCATTGTACAGGGTGAAATATTAAAAAAAATATTTAATGGTAAAAACGGGACAAAAATGTAGGCTGGCGAAAGAAATCCTTCATCCAGTATGACTTATAGTTTTAAATTAAACAAAACGAGCCCTTCAGAACGGTTTGGTTTGGTTTATGGGGTTTAACGTCCCAAAGCGACTAAGGCTATGAGAGACGCCGTAGTGGAGGGCTCCGGAAATTTCGACCACCTGGGGTTCTTTAACGAGCACTGACATCGCACAGTACACGGGCCTCGAATTTCTCCTCCAAAGAAATTCAGCCGCCGCTTCAGAACGATTTTTGTACTCGAGAACATAGCAGTCAACAACTTTAACCTTAAATACCTGCGAATAACTCTCAAAGTGGCCCGTAATTCTGTCCAACGAGAGCACAACTATAGTAGTATACAACTCAAGAATGAAGCGGCAAATGCCCAAAGTAGTTTCTCCAAAGGAGTTTCTCCAAAGGAGTTTCTCCAAAGGAGTTTCTCCAAAGGAGTTTTTCGACCGATTCTCCCCCTTGAACGATTATCATCCTCTCCGCCTTGTACAACATGAACTGCTGGGCGAGTTGGTCTGACATATCTTAGTGAAGCAGCGCAACGGCACAAGGCCAAGGGAAGAAGAGGACAAACACAGCGCTGAACTGACAACAAATGTTTATTCCGGATGCTAACAGCATATATATACTCTTTTGCACCTTAGAAAAAACAAAGAAACAGAGAGCAGCAGAAAGTATCAATCCCAGTCATTATGCGCATGCAGCTGTATCGCGTGTACATCGATCATTTGAAATCAGGAAGTTGTGCTCTTTCACCGAGATGGCAACGGAAGGAGTGCTGATACAATTCACACCCAGCTTCATTATCTAAGCTGGGTGCGAATTGTATCAGCACTCCTTCTGTTGCCATCTCGGTGAAAGAGCACAACTTCCTGATTTCAAATGATCGATGTACACGCGATACAGCTGCATGCGCATAATGACTGGGATTGATACTTTCTGCTGCTCTCTGTTTCTTTGTTTTTTCTAAGGTGCAAAAGAGTATATATATGCTGTTAGCATCCGGAATAAACATTTGTTGTCAGTTCAGCGCTGTGTTTGTCCTCTTCTTCCCTTGGCCTTGTGCCGTTGCGCTGCTTCACTAAGACTCTCCGCCTTGACCGGTCATCTTAGACCTGCTAATGTGGAATCCCAGAGGGTGGCGAATTAATGGGGAATAGCCACGGCTTAATCGTATTAACCATGACGTAATGAAAATCGGTGGACGCCATTGTCTGGAAGGAGGTCCTTTGACGGGGAAAAGCCGCTTCGTTCTTCAGTTGTGTCCGACTATAGAGTTCACTATAGCACAGCTCATTGCAATAAGCACCAAGCCCAGCCCCGACTTGCCACAAGTCATGATATGAAGATCGCAGAGATAACCATTACTGACCAGGCGTAACTTCTACTGGTTCTCGGATTCCGCGCGGAGCATTCCTTTTGGCTCGTCGTTACGTAAGGTGACGTATATGGGAATTCCATTCAATTCAATTCATTTTATTACCTTAAAGACCCACGAGGGGTATTACATAAGGGGCGGGTACATACATTTTGATGAGCAAGTGGTAGCACAACGAAACATGACTGGCAACATTATTGGCAAAGTTTGATGAGCACATGATGGCGGCGATGTCGTTGGGCAGGTAGTTCCAGTAGTATTCCAGTAGGAATACTACTCCAGAAAGAAAGGGGTGCCATTTATTACACGAGGAGGAAAAAACGCACCACTTAAGCGCCGAAGTAGGTGGGTGCGTTCATTTTGCGAGCGCGTTCATTACGCGAGTAAATACGGTAAACGTTCATGACGCTCTGGAAATTCTACACTTGTGGCTGGCCCTTTATTTCCCGTTCTCGAAACAGCTCGAATTTTGTTCCCTTCGACACTCACACGTGTTCAGCCATCTGTTTTCTTTGCACGCGATCGTAAAAGAGTGAAACCCTTTATTCCCCGTATGCACTTTATGCAGTTGAAAGACTGCGACGTGCTCCACATATACAGTGAACAAAAACCCACCCGCGAACATACAGGAATATAAAGCAAATACAAGTGCTTCGCGAGAAATCCAAGCAAATCTAATTTCACTGTTGCGTTCAACACGTCCTTATAGACTGATGATATCGCTGCATCAGTACTTCGTTGCCTTACGTAACGGCACCTGTGCAGATTTTCAACGAGCAAATGAAAAGCTCGATACTGCTTATCTCCTCTAGCACAGGGATTTCCAAACGGCAGGGAATAGAAAAAAAAAGGATACTCTCGTTAACAGTGGAACAGTAGAAGCACACGCAGGAAAAACTAGTTAATAAATAAACAAAAACGTAGCATAATAAATGCACACCTGTCAAACACGTTCACACTCAACTACGCGTGTTCGAACGGACTCACAGATGATGTTCGAACTAATTGCAGAACGGTACCCTCATTGTTTCCCCATCACGTAACGGACGCAACAGCGAACGAGAGAACAGCATTAGAATGCGACAAAGCGCGTCGCCGTACAGTTCACGATCGGCTTGGCGGTCACGCAACGCAGTTATCGCAGAGATCTCGCTCAGCAGCGTATAGGAGGGAAACTAAAAGCAAAACAGAAGGAGAGTGAGAGCGCAGTGCGCAAAAAAAACACAAATGAAATAAGGAGGCCGATTCAAATCGAAAGATCACTGATCTCATACGCACCTTGACTGTGAAACTGAAGGTCTCAAGGCGACAGATGCCGACGGCGCGTAGTCAGTTTTTGCCGAGGAGACGTAACACAGACCTTGTCATCTGATGGTCCTTGCTCGCGATGTCAAGGGAAGGTTTTTTTCTTTTTTCACAAGTGTGATTCCTTTGCAAACACAACGAGCGACTCACCAGTGGTTCGGGTCTCAGTAGCGCACGTCACACTTTCTGCAGCTATACAACACAAGGAACAACGTGGCTGCAGAGTAGAAAAAAAAAATAACGTTCCGGATGCCCGGCTTCGCTCGTCAAGGAATGTCCCGGGGACGTCGATCCTCCGCTGCCCGGAAGCGCGATGGATGGGGGCCCGAGGAAGCGCGAGCTTCAAATGTTCGCCGATAAGGCGGAGATTGTCACAACCCCTTCAGCCGCGGCAGCGAGGCGAGAGGGTACGTCGTCGCCCAGCGGAAGCAGAGAGACGACCTCTTCTCGCAACCTGCTGTTCCTGCGCAGCAGACGAAAAGTCGAAACCGCAGCCGACGGCGAGACAAGCTCCCTCCTCTTCCAATACGGCTCAGGAGCCAAGACGAAGCCGAAGCCGCGCGTCAAGTCGGAAGAAGAACGTCTCTGCAGCCGGCGAACGTGCGCTTGACTCCGCGCACCGTTCTCCGAACGGAACCCCGAAGATTCCGGATGAGGAGGATTCGGATGAGAATTCCACAGTCAGTGCATCTCCAGCGGACCGGCGAAGGTTATTGCAAGTAGTAGTAGTGATCGACACCGAGCGGAACGCGCTCGCAGGGCAGTTACGCCCCCACTCACGCGCACACGCGCACACGCACTCACGGGCAAACGCGTTCACGCCGTTACGCACGCACAGACGCGCACAAACGCCACGGCGATTCGAAGCGCTGCACCGGTCGGGAGAAGGTCTCCCTGTAATGCGGCCGGTCGCTGCTGCCGCAGTCGTCCGCTTCTCATTGATTCGCGGCGCCGAAGGAGAGCGCGCGGCGCTGCTCAGCAGCGAGTCTAGAAGAGAAGGGTAGAAGAAGGGGGCGTACGCGACCGGCGAACAAGCACCGCTCCTCGGCGGCGGCGGCTACCGGCGCAGGAAAGAAGAGGAGCTGGCCGTAGCAGAGGGGAACGGCGAGCGACGCCGATAGCGCGGCTGAAAGCGTGGAGAAACGCGGCGGCTTGATTCGCGCTGCTGCCGCTAGAGGGAGATAGCGCCGGCTCCTCTGCGTTCTGTTTCCCCCCACCGGCGGCAACGTCGCGATCGCTGTTTCTCTGTCTTGACGTCGTTTCGTCCTTTACGCGAGATGCATGTTCTTCTCTTTCCTCTTCCATCTCTCACATATTCTTTCCGTTCTTGATGCATTTTTACTTCCGCTCTGTATTGCCCCGCGGTGTCTGTGCGTGAGAGCCGTTATTCCCATGTCTGAGCCATCGTTTTTAGGCGCTGCAGAAGAGCCTTTTCGGCCGTTCTGCCGTTATTTGCGCAGCTTTAAGAGCATCATGCGCGCAGCTTTGATTTTCGTTTTTTTTTGTTTTTTTTTGCGCTCTCCGATTTCTTCTTTTTTTTTTTTCTAAACGGGGTTGGTGAGCCCTAGGCGAAGCGCGGTGCGATCCTGGGCCACAACGTTTCCACTTCTGGATTCGAGCTCGGCTCCGGCACCGATCATTGCCCGCCCGCCGGTATTTGCGCAATCGCGCTTTCTCTCTAAAGGCAGGGAGAGGTGGCGCGGACCGTTTTCGCGCCTCTGCTTCCTCTCTCTCTTTCACTCACAATCCCCATCGCCCTCTTTCGGTCGCTGGCTCCATTCTCCAAACGCCCCGAACCGAAAGATCGATAGGCAAGTGGATTCAACGTCAGATGGAGATTACCGAGAGCTCTTTTCATACCTTTAATAGCGATAGATCCATATTGAATTTCCCGTGCAGTAAAATGCATTTGAGCCAGCGTCGTAATATGTCGTGACTGAAACAAGAATGTTGTTCGGGTGGGCTTGGGCTTGATGGTGAAGTAGGAGGTGCGGAAGAGGGGCGCAGTACAAGTAACATTACTTTGACCTTCAATTTTTCGACTGATTAGGTTAGGCTACAATGTGGATCCTTTTGGAAGACCGGAAATTTATAGAATAACAGAGTGTTTTCTCTGCTGAAGAGGCTTGATTAAATTGGTTTATTGGTTTATCGGGTTTAACGTCCCAGAGCGACTCAGACGTAGTGAAGGGTTCCAGAAATTTCGACCACCTGGGGTTCTTTAACGTGCTCTGACATCGCACCGTACATGGGCCTCTAGAATTTCGCCGCCATCGAAATTCGACCGCCGCGGCAAGGATCGAACACCCGGCTTTCGGGTCAGCAGCCGTAACCACTGAGCCACCGCGGCGGCTGAGACTTGTTTTAAGAACGTCGCGCTAGTCAAGGCCTCCGGAACTCCAAGTTACATTTGGTTCGCTTTATTTCGCTGCAAACTGAAACGCGGAAATGTAAAATGTAAAACGATTAAGCGAGTTTTTAAGTGTTTTGTGTGCCGTGCACAGAAGTCCAGATTGCACACATCGGAGATTAATCTCAACCGATCTCGTTCGAACACTCGAAAAAGCTATAACAGCAACTGTAGCTTATATAACTATGAGCAGTGCACAAACATCGTACCTGCATCTCGCAGTGTGTGAGAAGAAAATGCGCCCATGGAACCCTGTACCGTTTCCCTGACGTACTTTGTTCGTGTTCAGAACCAGAAACCAAACCGTCTTACACTCTAAACACGAAAGGAGTAAATAGGGAGTAAGCTGTCCTCTGAGCACTTCCTTTAAGGAGCACACATAGGCTTTCACATAGGCTTATTCCATGTATAGGCTTACTCTCATATAGACTTATTTGTGCTTAGAGTATACGAATATTCACATCTCTCTCGGCGACTGTGTCCTATGTGGTGTTTAATCCTAGGAACGGTGCAACCAAGGTGATGACAACGAATATGCTCCGGCTCGACATGCAGTGGTCGTCATCAATCTAGACTATTTCTTTATTTTTACCCTCTCTTTTCATCCCAAGACGTTGTTATCCAACGACGAAAAAAAATGGCAATGTCTTAGCTCAGCTATGCCAGGGTATACGTAGCGATAGGTACGGTATATCCCGGGTAAAAGTCGGAGGCGAGCGGCGCGGAGCGCGGCGCACCACTGCGCGGCTGTGACGTCACTCGACTCCTCGCGCATGCGCACAAGTGGCGCCGAAGGCCCACAGGGAGACCGCGAGAGTGCGGGTAATGTAGCTCTCGCTACAAAAACAGCTGCATGCACCCAGCCAAAGTATCCATTTGCGGCAACCTGCGCGCTCACGTAAGTTTTCGTGTGTTTTAGTCCGCTTTGGTGACAAAGAGCATGGACGGCGCCCCCATCAAACGCCAGCCCCATCCCATCCTCGTTTGCTCCAGGCCATAACGATAATAATGAAAACAATAATAACGATAAAACAACTACAGCAGTGTGTGTGTGTGTGCGTGTGTGTGTGTGTGTGGGCGCGCGCACACACTATTTTTTGTCCCTGCATTAATCGGTTAATTAACAGGTATACGGTCATTAACAGGTATACGGTTAATCGGTTATTAACAGGTGTGACCACCCTCTAATAGACTTACCTCTATCGCGCTTTTACTAACTGCTCAAAACCCCTACACGGATGTTCACAGAACACTAGAGAGGTGTTTTGAAGCGCTTGGCGGTGTCCTATACGAGCTGGCCAAATCTTTAGCTGGTGCGCGCGACGGCCGCTTTTCCTGCACTCCTGCGCTTTATATGACGAACCAAACTTGCGGAAAGCCCAATAGTAAGCACGGGCTTAGTGAGCCTGTGCTTAGATTTGATATCTTCCCAAGTTTGCTCGGTCGCAAGCTGCAGGAGCGTGGAAAACGCTGCTGTCATGCACGCCAGCTAAAGATTTGGTCGACTGTACCACCTGAAGGCAACGATTGCTGCGAAGAACGCATAAACGGGTCACTCTGTGCCCGGTCTTCTGGAAAGTACGGGACGGAGGCTGAGAATACATTTCTGCTACATCTCAGAGTCAGTGGATTGAGAGCACTTCCTCGTTTAAAGCATATTGGCACCTGTCAAATGTTCTGCTGTTAAACAATTGCGTTAAACCAAATACAGCCAGTTAAAACCTGCAGAAAACAGGATGCTGTCTTCATCATCGTTCTGGAGCACGGTATCAATTTAACGATACCAGAATATCTTCTCAGAAAGCAGCCATTTTCATATTTTGGGGCATGAAAGCATGAAACCGTCCAATACTACTGGTAGGCATCAGAGACCAAAATTTAAAAACAACGCTGGCATCGAGGCACTCTTGCAGCAACAGAATACGGACGCGAACACGAAGTGGAAGGTGTAGGCCTAGAATTTATTTCCACGTTAAAATAAATGGTACAGCCACGCGCCTTCGACGGAAGACCCCGTCCACTATAGAAGGCGCAAAGAACAAACCAGACGGATACGTCCTCTTGACGGAAACGTCCGGGAGAACAAAAAGACTGACCAATCATCGCCCCGCGCTCCTGACACGGCTCGTCATCGCTCTCCGTTAATAACAGCCCGTAGCCACTGCACCGACAGACCCGGATTGCATGAACGAATCCAAGACAACGCCAGTCTGAAAGCAGTTGCAGCGAGAGGCTCGAGCCAGAAGCAAAGATACTCGACACTGCGTCCGCCGCTGCTACCGCGCCGACCTTAGCTGAGGATAACTAGACACGACGACGATTAGGTAAAGGCTCGCGTCGTTATGCGTCTGGCTCTTTTCGCGGTCGCTCGCACAAAGAAAGAGGGGGAGAAGGCAAGGGCGAGGCCGCCGTGATTGCAGGTCCTCCCTCTCCTCTTGACAACCCCTGCTACTGCTGCTCAACTGCGCGCGCGCGCATGACGTGAATGTGCTCAACCTTCGTGCAGACGAGCGAAGAAAAGGAACAGCGAAGCGGTGTAAGCCAGGAGTAAACCCAACTAGTCGTGATTAGTCAAGCGTATAGCTAGTACAGAGAGCAGCCCGCGGCCCCACCTCGATGAAAGGCCCCAGACCTTCATCATACACACATTTATATATGGCGGGTAACTAACCGCGTCGTCTCATGTGGTGGTAGATGGGAAGATTCGGCTTTCCGATAAGGTACTTAGGACACCGTCGTTGAGCATCTAGAGCTGCACTGCGAGCCCTGCCTCTATGATCGGCTACGCTGGGCAACGAGAATAATAAAGAAAAAAAAGCGGCAAGAGGTATATAACAAGACATCGTCGTGCCGTCCGTTACGGCGCCGCAGCCTCCATAGCTCGCGCTTCTGCAATCAAGCGCCCTGGCATATAAGCCCTACCGTCCACGAGGCCGATACAGAAATGAAGGAAAGAAATATTATGCCAACAAGGCGTAGCCCGGGGTATAATCTCGGGCTACTAATTACACCCGAGCTCTACCGATAAACTATGTTTGCCGACGGCCCTCTCTCCCCCTCTCTTTCTCCCCATAGCCCCCCTTTTACAAGGCCTGTACCTCTTCTAGCTTCTCTTTTCTTTTTATCGACCGCACGTGCAGTGTCACCGAGATAAACAGAACGCAGCTCCCTCTAGCGCCTTCAACAGCCAACCTTTTTTTTTTACTCTCTTGGTTTCCCTTCTGTGTCGTTTAGTGTCTGCCGAACGATTTTTTCTCTCTAAGCTTCCGTATAGCCAGAGTATAGCGAAAAAATAATAACAACAAGAAAGAACAGTAACCCGCGAAGAACGCGTGGGACAAGAAAAAACAGAAGCCCGTAAGCAGCAGCGGTATAAGAGTCATCACCTTGTCCAAATTTGTCCTCGATGTCACCGTTCCGCGTGCGCTTATCCGTGAAACCCAGCGGAGACTCGCTGACCGCAGCGGCTAAGCCGAGCCTTTCAGTGCCGGCGGTAGACGCCAGACGCGACCAAGGATAGAGCTCTAAGGCAACGTAGAAGCAAAGCAAGAAATAAAGAAGAAGAAAAAAGAGAGAAGGAAGGCAGAGCGGAGGAGACGAAGGGATCCTCTTAGGCGCGGAATGACGCCTGATTGCCGCGCGAGTGCCATCGACGGCGGTGGATAAATGGCATGAAATGACACCTCGGTCCATGGACGCCTGGTCCCGTTTCTTTTGCGTGCCCTGATAGCGCTGGCTTGCCCCCAATACGGGCCGTGCCGGCGCGCTTTGGGGCCGTCCCGCAATCGGCCGCCGGGCAACGCCGCCAGCAAAGCAGCAGCTAAGCCGAGTTTTTGCCAACAGGATCCCGCGTGCAGAACCACAAAAGCCCGGTAATAACAACAATAAGAGCGGCGACTCCACGCGCCGATATAATTCCTCACTGTAGAGGAGCTTGTTTTGTTATGTTGTGCGCACATGTACGGACAGCGCCTCTCAGATCGTGATGGGCATATTACATTCAGCTAGCTCAGTGTTGTCGCTTCAGTTTCACGCGTGAATAGGTGAGATTTTAGCTGTGCGGCGACAAGGGGCCAGGGTTTCAACAAAGGAGTGTGAGTGAGTGAGTGAGTGAGTGAGTGAGTGAGTGAGTGAGTGAGTGAGTGAGTGAGTGAGTGAGTGACTGAGTGAGTGAGTGAGTGAGTGAGTGAGTGAGTGAGTGAGTGAGTGAGTGAGTGAGTGAGTGAGTGAGTGAGTGAGTGAGTGAGTGAGTGAGTGAGTGAGTGAGTGAGTGAGTGAGTGAGTGAGTGGTTTGGTTTATGGTGTTTAACGTCCCAAAGCGACAAAGGCTATGAGAGACGCCGTAGAAAAGGGCTCCGGAAATTTCGACCACCTGGGGTTCTTTAACGTGCACTGACATCGCACAGTACACGGGCCTCTAGAATTTCTCCTCCAAAGAAATTCAACCGCCGCGGCCGGGATCGAACCCACGTCTTTCGGGTCAGCAGCCGAGCATCATAACCACTGAGCCACCGCGGCGGCTCTTGTCCTTTGTTCATGGGGGCCCTGGGAGTGAGTGAGTGAGTGAGTGAGTGAGTGCGTGACTGATTGAGTGAGGGGGGTGATTGAGTGAGTGAGCGATTGAGTGAGTGAATGATTGGTTGATTGATTGATTGATTGATTGAGTGAGTGAGTGAGAGAGAGAGAGAGAGTGAGTGAGTGAGTGAGTGAGTGAGTGAGTGAGTGAGTGAGTGAGTGAGTGAGTGAGTGAGTGAGTGAGTGAGTGAGTGAGTGAGTGAGTGAGCAGGCCTACACAGACAAAAAGGTTGAGATCCCTCCAGCGACCCGCTTTGGAGCAATGAGAAAGCAGAACGTCCACATACTAAATTGACGTCCATGTAATATACGACACACATGGCTACTTTGACGGTTAAGTGTATTTTTCGCGTTATTTTGGGTTTAATTAATTAACTAATTACACTTCATCAACCAAATTTATCACGCAGTATCACAATCACACTTTCAGACATTTATCTTCAGAGAACGACGTAATCAAAAATACGTTATGACTGGCTTACGGTAATTGGCCTAAATAGCTATAGCCTTTCAGACAGCCGTCTTTAGCTATAGTTTCAGTCAGATATACTTGACTGTAGAGGGCCAAAAACTGCCGTGTGGTTTCGAAACTATATCTTTAGTGTCATAGATTTTCCAGTACCTGTCAATAACCACTTCTTTGAGTATGTATAGATGTTCATAAAAGGCCATAGACGGACATAGCTTTCCATAAAGCTTTTCCATAGACGCCCATAAGCCATTTTTTTTATGGATAAAGGCGCGTGGCGCGCAGCTATACGGCACGAATGTCGCGCCTTTGCCACTAAGGAAATTGGAGGAGATGCGGGCGTCCGAGACATTTAATACCCAGAGGAGCGGCTTTTGAGCAGGTGCGATCGCAGCGCCGCCCAGCGTAGAAAACCAAACAACAGAACAGTTAAGCCGGTAACAATGTTTGTGTGGTTTTACTTATTGGACGGCTGTTTATATTTTATGCTCAGATCTCCAGAAAGTAAAAATTCTGCAGCAACACTGAATACAAGAGTGGCGATAAACAAAACCAGCGGCTGCGGATGAGAGGAGTTGTTAGCAATTATTTCTTTGGGGAAGTACGCTTAAATAGATTTCTCAGCTCGAAGATGAATAAAATACTCCCCTTCGCTATTGAAAACTTCACTTCCGCCATGTTTGTAACGAGAGGGGTACTAAAGTTCAACGGCAGTTCAGCCTTTGAGCTGCACATTGTGACAGCATGCAGCGGTGCTATTTTCAGGTCTTGCTGCTCCGTTGTTTCGCTCCTTTCCAGGAAAGGCCATTCACGAGTGGCGTGTGACAAAGAAGCCGCCAAGCCTTTTATTTCTGTTTGAAATTTGGAGAACCGCTCGATCTATCGATCAATCAATCCACCAGTCGATCGATCGATTCATAGATCAATCAATCAATCAATCAATCAATCAATCAATCAATCAATCAATCAATCAATCAATCAATTGTTTCGATGAGCTTGCAGAAGAGAGGGGATTCACGCTGTCTTGCAGTCAGGAAGAAAAATCATTCCTTAAATGCCAAAAACAATATCTTTCAGAAGCTTTCAGAATTTGCTGAAAATGTCACATGACGGAAATATATATATATATATATATATATATATATATATATGCGCATTGCCAATGCATCAAATCGTGAAGGATTTTAAACGTTCTCAAGTAAGTCGCCGGCCACTACTGGGGAAGAATTTTCCACCAGTGTTCAGAAAAATCGGGATAGCTTATTTATGCCAGGATAGGTGGGGAGGTCAGCCAGTCAAACGTTTCTGAAGCCTCCTACTCCTCGCCAGGGAAGAGAAAGGGTAGAAAAAGAAGAGAAAGAGAGTGAGAATGGGAGGAAATGATAACATAATACAACGGGCTATATGACATGTCCAAGAAAGAATCCACACGTCGTCGCACACACGAGCTACTAAACTTGTCGTGCAAAGGCATTAACACGTGCCGTGAGACATGTGACCAAGGCATAACGCATATGTCGACGCACACAGCGCCTAGCACACATGTGTTCGTGGTCTTTAGAAATAGTAACTGCGCTCTGCACGGTAACAAGAACTTATTCGCTCACCTGCACAAACCCAAATTAAAACTGTGTAAATTCTTCAAATTCTCATCAGAGAGAACAATATGACCTCTCGGATCAAGCGCTTATGATGCGATGCGATTTCTCCACCATGCGCTACCAATATAATAGACGCGAGCAAAGGAAATAAATAAAAAACAGCCTCGCCCACTAGCCTCTCAAGAAGGGGCCGTCAATAATGCCCTCCAAAACAGGTCAGCGTAAGAGAGAAAGGATGCAGCATAACGAAAGATGCAAGACCGTAATAGGCACTCCGCGAAATCTGTTTGCCAAACATGGATACCCATAATGGTATGTAATCAGGGTAAAAATACATATGCTACTGCCCCTCCTCAGGAATAATGCATTTAAATTCCTCGCAAACCGTAATAGGTTGCTCCTTGATAGCAGATTAACCACTCATTAATTTCAATACTGAACTCTGCAGTCCAACAGCGCTGCATCTTGTCCAAAGTACTACTGCCGAGCTAGAAAGTGGCCTCCATCAAATGGCAAAACAAGACGGTGAGTATACGCAGGCCCACAGCATCACCACAACGCCAATTAGCCGCCATTGAACTTTTGACATTTCGGCTTTTCTTTGGGAGCGCGTCATTCTTTAATGACCAAACGGCGCCGTCCCGGATCAGGCTAACGCCCGACCTTATTGATAATGACCTTAATGACCGCAGCCTCCTTGACATGTCATCGCAAAGCGTCCTAGGAGTGTATAGGGATCCGGCCACTTTGGCCCAAATTATGTCACCCAATTTTTATTATTATTTTTTGGGTCTTTGTACCTTGACGCCCAGGTCTCCTTCCTCCCCTGTTTCTTCTCCTAACATCTCTGTTTGGAGCGAGCAGCAATCTTCTCCTCAGCCTGGCTCTCACGAAAAATGGCTGTCGTGTTCGTATCTCTTTTCCGTTTTGCGGTTATTACGCAGCGACTCTCTCCCCCTACGATGAAATTAGATCGCGGCCTTCGCAGGCTCGGGTAATCAGCGACCGCATAAATCTTGCGCGAACAAGTGTCCTGAGGAGTAAAATGGACGGCAGAACGAATCACATAGGGCGGTGAGGAAAAGGCGTGGGGGGGGGGGGGGGGGGGGGGATCACTAGAAGCAAAAAATAGGACTACATACAGGCGCGTCGGACATCTTAATTCGTGCGCCGATTAAGTGACATCCTCGCTGTCAGTAAGCAAACCAGAGAAACAACAACGCATTCCCCTCTATACGCACCCGGAGAACGCCATTGCAGTCGTTTGCTCCGTTGGCGCGTTTATAACCTCCCTCACGTACTAACGACTCCGCGAAACCTGTCACGGGCTCCACCCCTCGTCCCCTTTGAACCTCGCGTGGCGAAAAAGAAACAGAAAAAACAAGAGGAGAACGGGAGTTGCTTGCGCCGAGGGCGACATCGTCATTCGGAGGCGTTTAGCGTGGCCGAAATCGCAGCCCGCCGACTATGCCGCAAGTGTCCGGCGCGTGAGATCCGTTTAGCCCTTTCATTCCGCGAACGCGCCGTGTGTGCGAGTTCGGTCTCCCCGGTGCGTCGGCAACCCAGATTGGGCGCGGCTTGCAGGTGCGGCGCAATGGCGGTAGCTGCCGCACGCGTGCAGCCAATCTGGTGACACTGTAATTGCCGGGATCACCGAACCCTTCGTGACCGCGCGGATGCTTCGCGGAGCGGCTCCGATGCTGCTTCGAGCTGCTGTGCTGGAGATGAGTAAGCGGGCGCGCACGCTGCGACTGACTCCAAAAGCGTTCGAAAAGTCCGCAGGACGGTGGTAGTGTGTGCGTACGTGTGTGTGTATGTGTGCGTGTGTGTGTGCGCGTACGTGTGTATGTATGTGTGTGTGTGTGTGCGTGTGCGTGTGCGTGGGGGGGGGGGGGGGATGTGCGTGCGCGCGCGCACGCGCAAAGACTTATGCGACTTACTAACGGCTCCGCGAAAGTGACGTATGTGAGTGAGGTCATAAACGCGCCAACGGAGCAAACGACTTCAACGGATTATATGCAACGACTTCCGGACTGGGGACTACTCCCAAAGAAGACTGGTCCCCAGTCGAAACATCAGTAAACCCTTATAATTCTTTTAAGTGTGACAGTGAACCTTATAAGTACTTATAAGTAGGTACTGAGACTAAAAGAGCAGCACTGCTAATGCTTGTCAAGCGGGACATTGCCTCCTGAGTGTCGTAAGAGCTCTGAATTACAGAAATAATAGCAACAGTGCGCGAACATACCAGGTCAAGTGTAAGGCAGAGCTAAACAGCAGCATATTTAGAGCATGAAAAACTAGTGTCCTGTCTGATTTGTATGCAGCGGTACATCCACTTTAGACGGGCATTAAAAGGATGAGTCTAAAAATACTCTGGCACCTGCGTTGGAAGGTAGCTCTCGTTTTACGAGTAAGAGAAATCAGTAAGATTGAATGGAGGGAAAGCGGTGATGCGCTCACAGAGTACTTTTAACCACTAAGCACATCACTGACATTCGTGTATTCTAAAACGAAAAGAAACAAACAAAACAAGCTAGGGGAAACAAGAACTCTGAGGAAATAAGCTCGTGGCAATAATATTCAACGGAACCATTATCTTTGAGAGAAGATTGGCTCTTGCAACTATAACATTCTTAGCAACTTGGGAATACTGCAAGTCTGCAACCATTCGTCCATAATTATTACTTTGCAAAAGCAATCGCACAAATTACGTGTCCTATGAGTATCCACATTTACAAAGACAGGGATTTATTTGTTGTAGTGCATGTGCTAAGTAAACGACTGGTTTGGTTTAGTTTATGGGGTTTAACGTCCCAAAGTGACTAAGGCTATGAGAGACGCCGTAGTGGAGGGCTCCGGAAATTTCGACCACCTGGGGTTCTTTAACGTGCACTGACATCGCACAGTACACGGGACTCGAATTTCTCCTCCAAAAAAATTCAACCGCCGCGACCGGGATCGAACCCGCGTCTTTCGGGACAGAAGCCGAGCACCATAGCCACTGCGCCACCGCGGCGGCTAAGTAAACGACTGCTCTCGTGAGGTTTGAATAAAGAAATGGGTGCATGACTCGCTTGTTTCACTGCGCCTGACAGGTCTGAAAGAAGCCTCAAAATCGCGATGACTGTTCCGCAAAGCCACGAAGACAACAATTAAAAAATAGAAGAAAAACTGCCCACGCACCAGTGACAGCACGCTCTAGAGCTTGACAGACGTGCGCGAGAGGGTCAGGGAACGCAGAACGAATACAAAAACATGGTGCACCAAAAAGTTATTTGTACCTGAGAAAACAAAGCGCTTGCGAAGAAAAAATAAAGAAAGCGCCAAATCGTGACTGATTGTGACCTGCGGGAGGAGACGGTAGCAGCCCAGTTGCGCTCCACATGCGACCAAAGCCAGCCAAGGAAATCTGGAACGCTCAAGGAGGAGCACCTCCGTCAGGCGAAACAATGACGGGGGGCGGCGCTTAGGTGTCTTTAAAAATCAACTGCCAGAGAGAATGGAACTAAGAAGGACTGGACTCCGAAAGCTTTTGACTTAGTCTGACCGCCCGATATTCGGCAAACTCAGATAGGCCTAAAAGTCCCGATGCTTGCAGGTAGGTGTATTTAAAATCAGAAAACCGCCCTTCCGCTTCAGAAGCCAGTGCGTATTTTGCGATGTTCTTTAAGATTTCCACTGGTGTGATACGAAAGCATGTTACCCTCACGCATTCTTCCCGCAGTGAACCCTGTTAGCCCATTTTTCGGACTATGAACTTCATCAGTTCATACGTTACATCATTACTCGCTGATGCACCTTAATGCGCACTTAATAGCCGCATTTTATCGCCTCCTATTTTTATTTCTTTTATTTTACCTTTTCCGCACCGCTCTTTCTCCGTCTTTGTCTTCTAAATTCCCTTCATCATGCAAAGTAGCCTGCCAGTGATTTTTAAACACCGGCAAAATTCTCTGTTTTTCATTAAAGGGTCTCCCCCTCTCTCTGGTATTGAAGGCAGAATATTTTTTCCTTCGGCGTATAATATGTGCGCCATGCAGGGCATCATCATCATAATCATCAGCCTGACTACACCCACTGCAAGGCAAAGGCCTCTCCCGTATCTCTCCAATTAACCCTGCTCTTCGCCAGTCGCGGCCACCGTATCCCCGCAAAGTTTTTAATCTCATCCGCCCACCGAACTTTCTGCCCCCCCCCCCCCCCCCCCCCCCCTTCTCCCCGCTGCTACGCTTGCAGCAGCAATTAAAAGTCTAGCCCCCTTAGTAGCCAGCAACAAACTCAAGCTCAACATGGGTCTTCTCGGGAAAACGAAGGGTTGCTTCAAAGAATCCGAATGACGCGACCCTGCAGACGAAGGCAATGTGTATAATATTGACGGTTAGTAAACATGGGAATTCAAGCTGTGAAACGGATCACGTCGGAGCGCGAATCTGCTCATAGGCGCGCACGCAGCGGCTTTGGCCTTCAAGCCGAACCCTTAACTGCATGCACAGCTCACGACTACGGGTCATGAGGCGCCGTCGGCAGGTAGATTAAAACACGCGCGTCCTGGCACGAACACAAATGACTCAATCGTCGAAAGAACAGGACATGCAGTGTGCCAGCGCTCGACCTTCGGCTCTCAGTGGGAAGGGTTGCGATATGAAGCCAGCGCCGGTCGGATTGCCAAGCCGATTGAATGTAATTCCCCCTCCCCCCCCCCCCCCCCCCTCCCCAACTGTAATGCTGTTTTGGCGCTGTGAGTACACTGATAAAGAAATAAAACCAATAAATAAGCAAACTACCACATTCCCCACGCCCCAGCGGTATTGACAAGGCACCCCGGCGCCTATAGACAATTATAAACTTCCGTTTGAATTTATGCACAATCTCTACAGGTGATCGTTTGCAGGCTGCAAGATACAGACATCAAAGCAACGCTGATTTGCTCTATTTACAACGTATTAAAATATTGCGATCCCAGTAGTGTAATCAGTATGCCGTAGGAGTGGCTGTCTGCAAGTAACGCTTTGAGTTTTTATTTTGAACGAAGCTGTTACCACCGAGAGTTCCAACGATGACGTGCTTGAGTAGCCAGCTCCATTAGGTAGAATTATTATCTCTATCATTTCTGGATAAGCATTTCTCTCTCCTTCACATTTCATACACTTCCTAGAGCAAGTTACGGCGAGTTCCCAAAATTCGCCGCGTAAAACAAGCCGCCCGACGCGAAACACTGTTTCCGCGCGCGGTCACTTACTTTTCTTACTTTTCGCGCGAAACAGCAGCAAACGACCGGGGGCCAGAGCGGTGACACGCGCTGCGTTTGACATTGAGCTTGGCACAAACACGGGGCGCCATCAAAGGAAGGCGAGGAGAGAGGGTAGGAGTTTAAGGGAAGTGGGGGGGGGGGGAAGAGGGGGAGAGGCTGCCGCCTTTGTCCCGCAAACTACGGCCCTGAACAATGCAGCCATGCGCACCCAGCGGCCGCCGCTGTTTTGCGGAGGATGCCGAAGCGTGTAACGCCGCCGGGCACTTCGCTTCTCTCTCTCTCTCCCCCCATCCTCTTCCCCTCTCCGCCTTCCTCCTGCCGGCCGGCACCCACTTTTCTCGGAGCCGCTAGTATTTTCCGCTTTTTTTACGTAAAACCTGTTTCCTGTGCATTATGTCGCGCTGGGGCAGCAACTCTCCGGCGGCGCGGCGGTCGCCTTTGTTGCTCTGGCCTCTCTTGTTTTCTGTCTGTTTTTTTGGCAGCATCCTCCTCCGACTCGCGCCAGAGAGTCCAGCGCCACCGTCGCTGTTTGGGGCATTGTTCTCTGGCGGAGAAAAAGCCTTCTTTCTTTCTTTTCTTCTCTTCTCGCCCCTCTCTATCTCTCTCTCTCCTCTCGGCCTCCACCCCCGCATCCAACTCGACCGTGTCGTGTAACATTCACCTTCGGCTCGCCCCGTCTCCATGGGTCATAACGTCCACGCTACCTTTTTGTGTAACGCCATTTTTTAAGGCGCTCGGGGAGCAACATTCATTCATTCATTCATTCATTCATTCATTCATTCATTCATTCATTCATTCATTCATTCATTCATTAGTTACCTGCATCGCCCCGCAAGGCATTACAGCAGGGGGGTACAGAGTTCATCAGAGGTATAAAACAATTATTGCAGTGCATGGAAAAATGCATCATTAGACGTGATACATACAATGCTCGATGGCAAACTGTTCCAGTCTCGAACAGTTCTGACAAAAAAAGAATAACGCAAGACGTCACCCTTGCAAGAAAATTCCCTGGCCTTCAAGCAGTGGTCCAGTTGCTTTGAGATATAATGAGGGGCCTGGATATTTTGTTAGCGGTTTATGCCAGTTTTCGAATAATAAATTCATTCATTCATTCATGACATCAGCGGAATAATCTCATTGAGCTGAATTTTAGCGAAAAATCTGAATTTGTAAAGTATTTGCGGGACTTTGGGAAGAAAAACAAGAACTTAGGGTTTCCGCCAGCGTCGCTTAGTGTTTGAAACTGTAGACGACAGCCTCGATGTTACGTCACGGAGATTCTTCGCAGGCTTTGCGTCGTAAACGTAGCTGCATTATTTACACCAATTTTTAAGCGAGCTAATTCACGTAAGTTTTCATTTCTCCCGAATGATTGCGATCAATGGGTTCCTCTACTTAATCTGCCCAGTATTTATGCTCTTAATAAATATTTTTGCTCATCATTTCTCCCGAGGATCATTCTAACTGGAACGCGGTACCCAGTATTTGCAGTTTTTTTTTTGCTCCCCTTGCCTGGACTGCATCCTATGCTGGGTTTCGTTTTCTTCTATTCATTCTCTTCACTGAAGTCGTGCAGTGCAGTGCTTGCGTAGGATATTTCAAGAAGCCGCAAAAGACCGCAGCAATGAAATTTACAAATTTTTATGTATTTTATATAAACTTTATAAGAGTTTATATTTGTCCATCACAGTTGGATATATCCTAGGCCTTCCTTAATCCACGCTGCCTCCCTCCCCACAAACACGCACGCACGCACGCACGCACACACACACACGCGCGCACACACACGCGCACACACACGCACGCGCGCACACACACACACACACGCAGGCACGCACGCACGCGCACACACACACAAAGCGCGAGCTAAATACAGTCACGGCGCTATTCACTTCTGCAAGACAACGAATTGGGCTAAGTTGGCGTCCAATCGCCTGATCACTACTGCGCTACGTTCACCAAAGACGACACACACTCGTGAGCCGCCTTAGATGAACAGTGCGCAGTGGCCCAAAGTTGTATTTGCCTTCGCTGTTACAAGTTCAATGGCGAACGCACCAAGGACAGGTTATATCGCGCTCTCAGTTACCCTCCAACGCGCACACAAACACACATCCGTTCCAGTGCTTTAGCATAGAAGAATAGCACCACCTTGGGCGCTAAAGTTGCTTTCAACAGTTTCTTTTTTTTTTAATTTCTTAGCTAGTATTCGTTTAGTTGCACTAAGCAGAGCGTAAAAAATTGCACCGATTTATTGTGTATGACGCTATTTCTCCGGACATAACAGCGTTATGATATAGCAGTATCTCGTAACAGGTCACGTGCTGCAGGCGGGCTTCGAAATGCATGCGTATGGTACGCTTTCAGAACCAGTCACCCATGCCACTGAAAGAAAAGAAGGTTCCGCAACTGTCTCACTCTGGTTGGACAACCTGTGACCGAAGGAACAAAATGTTGAAAGCAGGTATGGGATACGGACGATAACCACGGTTCGTACTACGCATAGCCTAAATTGTGCGTCAGTAGTTTCAGACCACATGCGCTGAGGAGAGTGGTGCCGCAACTTCGCGCTTGCATAAGAACGCACACGCCCGTACTGGCCCTGGGCCAGCGCCTTCGAACTTTAGCTACTAGGCCACGGAAAAACGCGTCAGTACGTGGCTTCAGCAGGGTACCAGCCATAGGACATGCCGCGGCTTTAATGCATGCATGAACTCCATTTTATTGATCCTATTCTTTCGGCCGCCGCGATGGCTCAGTGATTATGGCACTCGGCTGCTGACCCGAAAGACGCGGGTTCGATCCCGGCCGCGGCGGTCGAATTTCGATGGAGGAGAAATTCTAGAGGCCCGTGTACTGTGCGATGTCAGTGCACTTTAAAAGAACCCCAGGTGGTCGAAACTTTCGGAGCCCTCCACTACGGCGTCCCTCATAGCCTGAGTCGCTTTGGGATGTCAAATCGGAGCAACGAGGTGAAAATAGACAACTGCTGCTTAGACCACAGATAGTCCATGAACAACTGCTTCATGACTTGCACGCAGATGAACAGAAGAAATCGTGCTTGCATGCACAGCGTCACCAGAATGAAAAGTTATGCCGAGCATGTGACGTGAACTATGTATGTGAGGCTTACGACCTTCCCCCTCCCCTGCAAACCGACAGCGCCTTTGAGGTGTCCACGAGGACAGAGGCACAGTCCACACTTACAACTTAGACTTCTCTTTCCGTGTAACCTCGTGCTTGATCTTGCTGCGTAATGCGCCCGAACTTTCTGGGCGCGGATACGTACACACTTGCTATAATTATATACTCCCAGAAGAAATATACGACGTGGAAATCGTTTGTGACGAGCTCAGTGACTACGAATCGTCCTACTTTTCTTTCCTCATAACAATTTAATTACTTCAGCTCCAGTGGAATTGCGGACAGCCCTCACACCATCCCAAGGACTTCCGTTACAAGTGCTCCCAGAACCGACGCTTAAAGGGGCCCAGAAACACAATCTTAGTTAACTGTTTTGCCTGTTGATTGCATACAGTGAGTTATAATGGTGCTATTAGCATCGGTAATACCGCGTAAATTCCGTTTTTTAATGTCCTCCCAAAAACAACTTCATGGCTCTGATGGTGTCGCCACACAGTGGCGGGTTTTTAGCAGCGGATATGACATCACCTGGCGCGAGCTTGATGATCGGACAAACAGTAAATATACTGCAAATTGTGTGAATAAATAGAGACACATTTTGTCACCTGTCTGCGTTTTATATTAGATCAACAAAAACAACTTGTTTGTCTTAGATAAAAGCCCTGCAAAGCAAGTAAAATAAAAATACACCACCAGGGGCGCTCTGGCATGGAAACGACGCTGCCAGTCTCCGCAAGAACGAGTTACAGAGAGCAGGCAATCGTGGAGTACAAACTTCCGCGACGTGCTCTGGCTGGCTGTTTTGATTGGTTGCGCCAGGTGCCGTCATTGGGAGAGCGAAATAGGAGTGGGAAGCCCCGCCAAAATTGAGTTGAGGTCAGCGTTTTGTTTGCTTGTATTTTCAGATTTCTTCACTGAATAACTCCCGTTCCTGTGCATCGATTCCTGTAATTCTTTTTAAGTCAGCATCTGTGTGACATAAAGAACCCACCTGAAGTATAGCCGGTATCCCCCCAAGCAGTGTTTCGCAGCCCCTTTAACCACCATAGCCGTAATGCTAAGCTACAGCTACTCCTTTCCCCCGTGTAGGGTAGCAAACCGATTATTCTTTCGGTTAACCTCCCTGCCTTTCCTCTTCTACCTCCTCCTCCTCCCTCCTGCAGCTACAGCACACATGCGCACGTTTTCAGCTAACATTCTTTGACAGATGCTACCTGAACTATCATTGTAGAAAGATACCCAACATACTATGCTTTGCAGAATTTTTGACCATTGCAGTAATTTTTTTTTTTTTTAACACGAATGATTCAAGATGGAAAAGAAGGGTATTAGTGCCATGTTTAAACTGTTGGGGATGTTTCGTATGTTTCGCTTCGACCCCTCTATTCGAAGGATGTCTAGAGTGGCGGAAATTTGCCAATATCTTTTCCAGCGGCTCCGAACTGCGCGTCGTTTCTTGGGTGGCTGCAGACAGACTCGACGTTACTATAAGCGGGGCGCACTTAACAGGCGCAGAGGCAGTCGCCTGCCTAGCCAAGCGACGCACGCTTGGTCGGTCTCGCGCCGCCGCGGCGCGACCGGCAGTCACGGCCGTGAACCGCCTGGGAAACGCGAGCACGCAAGCGAATCCTCCTCCGTATCGCACCGCCTCGGAGCCATGCTTCGGGAGCCTTGGACCACATCGCTGCCTTTGCCCGCATTCGCAGGAAAAATAAAAATAAAAATAAAAGGGAGCGAGAAGGAAGCGGGTAGCCCCAGTGGCAGGATTGTTGTTGCATTCGACACAAGAGGATTGCTTTATTATTATTGGGCCGAGTCACTCTTATTCTTTTCGCCCTTAAACCGATGTCTGTCATTCAGTAGCTGGTTCAGAGTCAGCTCGAATGGGCGAGGATGCGTGGTAGCCGCCAAAGAAAGCCCTGTGCTTGCTTTTGCGAGACGGCCGGTTCTCAACAAAGGGAGGACACGTCCTATACAAAACATGACCTTTATTTGTGCGTTTGGAAACCATATATCTCACTGCGCGGCAATGTCCAAAGCATCGGGCAAACATTTCGAGAAAAAATAAACAGAACCAGGATGCAGCTGCCATACCGGCAATCAAGGTGCAATAAAGCTTGTCAGAATCGATCAAAAGACCTACGCCCGCATTATGCATTAAAATATATAATCAGAATCCTCATCCTCATCATCATCATCATCATACCAACACAATCAGCCTAACTACGTCCACTGCAGGACAAAGGCCTCTCCTCTGCCCTTCTAAATGACCCTGTCCTAGCCAGTCGCTGCCACTGTGTACCAGCAAACTTCCCTATCTGATCGTCCCATCCGAGTCTGACGCCCCCTGCTGCCCTTGCACTCTCTTGGAGTCCACACCGTTACCTTAAGAAACCATAAGTTATCTCGCCTTCGCATTACATGCCCTGCTCATCCCAATTCATTCTTGTTTCGACAGGATGTCACTAACTCGCGTTTGTTCCTTGACTCATTCTGCTCTCTTCCTGTCTGTTAACTTTACAAGTATATTTTTTCCTCCCACAGCTCGATGCGCTATCCTCAATTTAAGTTGAACCTTTCCGTTAGGTTCCCCATTTCTGCCCGATTGGTTATTACTGGTAAGATAAAGCTGTTGTATAGTTTCCTCTTGAGAGGTATTGGTAAACTGTTTTTCGTCACCTCAGAGTGCCTGCAGAAAGCACCCCATCCCAATCTTATTGCCCTAATCATTTCACTCTCGTGGTCGGATCTGTGGTAACTACTGCCCTGGGTACATATAATTCGCTTAACAACGCTTTCTTGCCTGCCGTAAACTGCTGTTCTCTTCCGAGACTCTTCAAATTACATTCAATTTTGCTTCATATTATTTCTTAGACCCACTGTTCTGCTTTGCCTGTCTACAGATCCTCTATCACGCTTTGCATTTCGGCCCCTGGGTTACTAAGTAAGGAAATGTCATCGGCGAGTAGGGTAATGGTAAGGTGTTCTCCATCAGTTTTTGCGCAGAAATATTTCATTCTAAATCGCGCCGCAGTTTCGAATGCTGTGCTAGGATGCTTTTCTTAAGGCGTGCTTGCCTGTTACTAAGCCGGTCCCGTGCTGTGATCGTTAGAACCGGTGTGGTATACACTTAATGCGCGGACAGATGGACCATAAGTACAGCGCAGAAAAGGTCAATAAAGGAGGACGAAAGTGCTGTTGAATGCACGAATGCGGCTACCAATGTCACGCAACACGAAAGAGCCGCCTCTTCATTCGTTCCAGCCATGCGGTATGTGATCACAAGGGCCCGGAAATTTAGGCACTAAAGAACCCCGAAATAGGCAGGCATCTAGGCTCTAAAAAATATTGAAATGGGCGCTATAAAGCTTACAAGATTTGTAAGTCAAGCACGGAGCGTACGCAGTCCTCAACTGAAGCAATAAAGCGCATTCTCAGGTTTTCGAACTTGAAGCGCCTTCGGTTTTCGCTAAGCATAGGTTTGTACTTTAAAAGGCTTTTTTTGACATCACATGAACTTAGTGGTGCGAACCTAAAACATGAGAGTTGATAAAGTCTTAGGCCTTCAGGTGATGCGGTCGTATCGTCTCCGCGTAGAAAGTCTCTGATTTGGGAAATTGTTTCTAGGCATCTATTTTTTTCTACCAATTGTTGCATCTTCGTAGAAGCAGTAGCACCCTTTCCTTCCAGTCCCCGAAGTGCTGCTGGTACTTCTTCCACTACCTTCAACGATTCATCTATTGAGAGTCGAGCCCTTTCCAACTTTGTCATCCTTTCTGTCAATTTTGGGAAGTTTGCACGAATGTATGTCAGGTCTCTTTCCAAACTCGTCTCTTGCTACACTTCGAGATAAACACTTCATTACACTGCGTTCAAGTTACAATTCGAGGAAAACGTTCGGCGAGACCCGCGCCTTTTGTGCGTGCATCGGCACGCGCCTTTCACCATACATACACAGATGTCTCAAAATTGAAAAACGGCACCGAGGACCAAAGTGCCGGATTTAGGCATTTATAGGCAAAAAAATGCGGTTAAATAGGTAGTATTTCCTAAACAATGACAAAAAGGCAGGCAAGTGCAAAAATCCCCCGTTTAGGCATTAATAGGCATGTTTAGGCAAATGCCTAAATTTCCGGGCCCTAGTGATCACTGCTTGCAGCTTGTTCTTTCTAAAGGCGTATGGGCCGTGTTGAGACATTCTGATGTTTCTGAAGCTTCTGGCCGACGCACTCTTCCGCTGCTGACAAACAGGTTTTTAAAGTGACAGAAAAACACTCGAGCAGCAAGTTTCGGCTAAAACCATTTCTTATGGGCATGGCAGTAAGCCGTAATAAGTTGAAAAAGTAAGGTTTAATTGAGTACCATTACAAAAAATCCACGCATTACAAGATGATTAAAATACCTACCTGCTTGACAGGAATCCTCTTTTTTTTTACCAGCGAGCTCTTTCTGCCTTATATTTAGTATGCACTCGTAACACAAAATTAAATGAGTCGGTAAACCTTGTGATCACAGGAAATACTGAATAAAAATATAATTGCAAAGTTACCGGTAGTTCAATTAAGAAGCACGTCATGACACCGCTTTTTGTGAGACCAACGCTAATCTGTAGCACTAAAATTGTTTTTCTCAAGGGCGCAGGGGAAAACGCATTTTGTGTGCATCTATATTTGCGCTTAACGATTTTACTTTTACGGTAATCAAGTGGTTAGGTTTTCGTTTCGGGTTCCAAAAGTTTCTACCTAGAAATCTTCTCTTATACAAAACGTTTAAGTAGTTTATTAACTGATAAAGCTGAACCTCATTACAACGAAGTTGAAAAGGGCCGGAGATTACTTCGTTATAGCCCGTGTTGACCGAGCTTCCAAGGGGATTCATCATTCCCTCGCTATATCCATCATTTCGTTATAACGAGGTTCGACAGCATTCATGATCTTTAACAAATACTAATAGTTATAATCTAGTATTGCAAGTGAACTAGCTAACATTCATGATTACTTATCAATTTATGGTTTCGTATCAGCGCTGCGCGCAATGTAGTACTGCGAAATGAAAGCGCGCGTTCAAGCGCACGTTGCAAGTCCACTCTGATGTCGAACCACGAGCGTCTCTCTAAAGCACGCGAGAACCGATTCGATTTCTTCTCTGAAATCAGATTCCCCCCTTCGTGAACGTGCGACACTCTCCCGGCCGCAGCTGCACTGCATACTCGGGTTTGTGCGAATCGCAGTTCCCGCCCAGGCCATTCGCAAATCTGCGCTCGTCGACTTCGATCTAGTCGACCTTCGCCTACGCTTCCATAGATGGCGGCACACTACCCGCCCAACCAACGGTGGCGGCGATTTTCGTAGCGTTGTTGGCGCCATCTATCGCTAGGCGCCGATATCTCCCAACGCACGTCTTGTAGGGCGGTACGTTTGAAAATACGAGAAGATGAGCTGTTGACTTCGAGTCAGTTTCCGCTGCCGTTAACGAAAATGATTCATCTTGTCAGGTTTTCATCACGTTATGAAATATCGGAGTAGCTCTAGCATTACAGTACGAAGACTGTCATGCGAGAACGCACGTTTGGCCTGGCATTGGACCGGCCCGTCCTTAGCTTTCTGCTTCATTAGTGGTGATATGCGGTCTCATGAGAGGTCTAAGGACGTCGCAGTGTAAGGCTCCGGGTCAGTTTAGACTAACTGGTGTTCTTTAACGTGCTTTGAAATCGCATAGCCCACAAACGTTTTTGAATTTCACCTCCGTCGATATTTTGACGCCGCAGCAAGAACTACACCCTTTCACAGAAGTGCTGGTGTATCACAAGTACTTCTGGTAGTAATTAGGAAGGCAGATAATAAATCGACACAGCTTTCCTCTTTTCAATAACACAATGAAAAGTGTTTCATGTTTCTTTTCAAAGTGCGTTTGGCTCACAAATCAGTATTTTGATTTCTTTTTACTTGGCACAGAAGCAAAGCAGGAGCAATCCCCGCACCTACGAATGTTCCTTTGATTGCATTATGAACACTTATCAGTTACAATGCTACATTAGCTCGTGCCCGCTTTGGACATATCCCCGTTTATTTTACGTTTCCTAAACTCTTCAACTCGACGCGTGAAATGGGTTTGCGTGAAATGGAATAAATTCGGCCTTAAGCGCTCAATCCTATAGCGGCTGTCAGTGAGCCATGCGTGACAAGCTGCAACTGAATTTCAGAATTCTTTTGAAATTTCACACCATGGCCATGAAAACCCGATCGGCGGAAGGACATGAAGTGAATCGCTCGAAGTGTCGAAGGTGGACAGGAAAATCCGACAAAGAAGGAAAGACTTGAGTACATGACAGTTATGTTCTTTACAGAACTCGCCTAAGGGAGGGGGCATTAGAAGCTTCGAGATCACTGAAAAAAAAATAGTAGTTAGATTAAGAACGTCGCAGCGAGCTGTGGAAAGGAAAACGACCGGGCCAACGTCTAGACGGAAAGAGAGCAGCGGGGATTAGAGACTAACTCGTGTTAATGTTATCCAAGCTGAATTTGAAGTGGCGTTGAAGACAAACTGAAGGTCTGTCGATAGATTAGAGCATTCTAACGACGAAGCTGAAACTTTCAATGAGAACAGAACTTCTAAAATCCCAGAATATGAAATAGCAGTGTCGCAAACACCTGCCGATTTCGCAAGCCAACTGCAGTGAAGGACACTTTCTTTTTGTTTTTCGCGGATCTCACAGTCTAGGCTACATGGCCATTCATTTCCAGACGGTGATCACGGAGTGTTTTTTCCAGCTTGTCAAGAATTTAAGACGAGGAACGGGAAAATTCTTAACTCAAATTTTCTCAGCATTACATGCGTCGGTTGCTGGTCGACGAACATCATCATAACCAGAGAGAGCCATAGAAAAGATTTTTACCGAGAACAAAACTTTTACGGGGTTATACGTTTGGTCCCTTCAAGAGGAAGAAATTGGCTTGGGCGGGTAATGTGATGCGTATAATAGATAACTAATCTCTTTCCTGTTTTGCGGTTTGCTAGGGTAGGAGAGCGGATTCCAAAGGAATGAAAATGTAGCCGATGGCGGCAGATATCAAGGTGTGGGGGTGATATTGGTACTAGGATCAGGGATGAGATAGGGCGGGCACAACACGTGCAAGACAAGACTAATCAGAGATTAACGGGAGTGGCATTTCTCCTGCAGTGAACGCAACCAGGCTGATACCAATGATGACTACTTTTAAATTAAGCACGTGAACAAGACCATCATATAACCATGTTTGCTACCATGTTTACTTTCGCAATTACAATAAAATCGTAATGAGAACTAGTTTGATTGGTTTCTAGTTTGTTGCGGTCAGGGACACTGAACAAATAATAATCAACTAAATAGCAGAGATAAACCATCTTAATCCCTGTACCAGTGGAACAATACGCCGCCTTGTGCCGGATAAAATGATTTTGTATTGAAAAGCAGTGAAGACGAGTATGTCAGGGTACTTGTAAGACAACCACCAGGATTACATAACGCTTGGATACGTAATTCACTCAGTGCCTTCATCGATTTGCCTCTCACTTTTTCAATTTCTCTCACTCTTCAATTTCTTGAGCGAAATTCAAAAGTTCCTCTCTTTCTCGAATGTGAACTTTAAAATTTACCGCCCTAATATTCATCGTTCTCCTCTGACTTGGTGCATAACGTTGCTGCATGTTACAACAGTAACAATGTTAGACGTGTGCCCCACTTCTTGCCATAGATGTTTGCCTGAGCTATTATTTCTATTTTTAGGCTTAGCAGTAGGACAAATCTTCATGCAGTTCGTGAGATCGTGAGCAGTAAGCGACTACAGATTGCGTTGAACAAACGCGGCGAAGGGCCTACCCAGAGAGCGAAAAAAAAAAAATGAAACGCGGATAATATAAAAGTAAGAGGAAAAGAGGGGGAATAACGAAGTCAGCTTGCCGAGACGAAAGACGATGCTATCACACAGAGCGCTGCTCTCCCACTGCCCTCGCGCTTCGTGGGGAAACGGGAACAAAATCCTCGGCAGTTTCAAATATTGACCGCCTCCCTTCCTCCCCTCGTTTGTTGACTCTCCACAGAGCTTAGCTCATCTTAGAACGTGCCTGACCTGACAGTGGCTTCCTTAACCTACTGGAAGAGAGGGCGTTTTCCCGGGTTATCGACTCTGCGGTTTCTTCGCCTCTGCTCTCTTTCCTCCGCTTACCGCGACACAACGCGACAGACACTCGCGACGAAGACTATTGAGAACTGCTCCTACTGAACGTTAAGATTGAAATGAGCGTTGCATGAATATTTCACTCGCTCTAATCTGGGGTATACAAATGCGTTGTGGGATTGTATGGTTAAGAATTGGTTATTAATCAAATTAAATCGGCACAGCATTGCACTGCGTGTGTTTAAGTCGAACGAATTATTGTCGTTTCTCTATACAGCATACTTCATTGTTTGTTTGTTTGTTTGCTTGTTTGCTTGTTTGCTTGTTTGTTTGTTTCCTTGCTTGCTTGTTTGTTTGTTTCCTTGCTTGCTTGTTTGTTTGTTTGTTTGAACAAACCCGTACGTACAGAGCAAGAGCAACTAACCTTACTATGAAACTAATCCAACATATTTCAGCCTTTCTTCGGGCGTAATGCTTAGCCATATGTCCATTTTCTACCAAATTTATCACTTCAGTCGCCAACTAAGTGATGAATTACTTGCTGAGAATTCATATCTGTCACCTTGCAGTGAACAAAGTCATTAAGTAGGCGTTCCTATTTGCCGCAAGAATTGGTCTCTTGCCTTTTTTTTTTCTTTTTTGCGAAGACGACGTATGAATATAAACGCCGGCCGATCTCCTCCACCAACATCACTGACGCAGCTGCTTTCAAGGCCATTGTTCGAGAGTACTGCCTAATAACTCCCTGTATGTGTATGTATGTATATATATATATATATATATATATATATATATATATATATATATATATATATATATATATA
Source organism: Amblyomma mixtum (assembly GCF_055824585.1). Classification (NCBI taxonomy): domain Eukaryota; kingdom Metazoa; phylum Arthropoda; class Arachnida; order Ixodida; family Ixodidae; genus Amblyomma; species Amblyomma mixtum. The sequence goes on from NC_143013.1 coordinate 252,066,904, forward strand.
TAGATATTGCCACGTATCATTGTAGTGTTTGTTCGTTCACGCTCAAGGCTGCAGGAAAGGGCTGTTATCATTTTTGTTCGTGACGCGAGAAGCGACCAGTCTAATCTCGATTGATCGCAGCCATGAAAGGCTGCATCTAGGTTTTTCCAGATTACTGTAGATATCTTGTCCTGCTATCTGGAAGTTTCCTTGCCGGCTTTAAATTGAGCGATGCCGCGAGCAGCGGACATTCGTAGTTCGACGACTGACGAGCCCGTTTGTTGCTAACGCCGCCGCCGAGTGACTCAGTTCTTTTTTGGGCGCAAGTCAGCCCAAATAAAGAGCTTCGTTTCCAAGACTGGTTGGTGTCTTCCTGACCGCTGCACTGCCGTCACTACAACGTGACATCTGGTGGAGGTGCTGGGTAGCCTTCCAGGTACCGGACAACCCCTGCAGGTCGTGACGCCAGCCCTATGGGTTATTCGCCGAAAGACCTGACTCCAGTCTACCACGCAGCCTCTGGAGCCTCCAGCCATGACTTACGCCGCAGCAGTGCGCCGTCCTGTACCTCGACGATGAGACCCAAGCCCCTATCGCACTTAGCCAGCTGCGCTGGAGCGCCGCCCTCTCGCCCCAACTCGCCCGTCCTACGAGCGTCGTACACGGCCGAGGAAATGCGTCGAGTGGAGAACACCCGACCAGCGCCGCCCACAATGCTTCCAGTAGAAGCTGGTCACATTCTCCGGTACTGCCCAGACAGGAGAATGTGCATCCGAGGGTTCCCTTACGACGCCCGACGACCCCAACCCGGCCAGCGACCAGCCGAAATCGAGGATTTTTTGCGTCGGGAAGGATACTCATCGCAGAGCCGCCTATCGCGTTCTCCGTCGCCATCGTCACCGCGCTAAGTATCTCCTAGCCGGGGCTACGCAGTGCGTGGACGCTTCCCCAGCCCCCGAAGGTTAAACTGAATAAAGCAGCCTCTGGAGGTGAGGTTGCTTCTGAGCGCAAGAACTAAGATCTTCCATCGACAAAAACAGAAGACCATGCCCCCTACGACGACGACGAACCCTACGACAACGACGAACCCTACGACAACGACGACCCCTACGACAACGACGACCCCTACGACAACGACGACCCCTACGACAACGACGACCCCTACGAAGACGACGACCCCTACGAAGACGACGACTCCTACGAAGACGACGATCCCTACGAAGACGACGATCCCTACGAAGACGACGATCCCTACGACGACGACGATCCCTACGACGACGACGATCATTACGACGACGACGATCCCTACGACGACGACGACTACTACGACGACAAATACGACGACATAAACTACGACAACACCGACGACAACACCGACGACAACACCGACGACGACGACGACACAGCCAGAATTGAAGCTTTTACCGCTGCCCTTACACCTTATTAGGAACGCTAAAGGACTCTAAGTTCTCAAAGCATTCTCCGTGTTTAATTTCAATTTAAAGCATCGAGACGATGCTTCTTTGGAAGGGGGGTAATGCCACGTATCATTGTAGTGTTTGTTCGTTCACGCTCAAGGCTGCAGGAAAGGGCTGTTATCATTTTTGTTCGTGACGCGAGAAGCGACCAGTCTAATCTCGATTGATCGCAGCCATGAAAGGCTGCATCTAGGTTTTTCCAGATTACTGTAGATATCTTGTCCTGCTATCTGGAAGTTTCCTTGCCGGCTTTAAATTGAGCGATGCCGCGAGCAGCGGACATTCGTAGTTCGACGACTGACGAGCCCGTTTGTTGCTAACGCCGCCGCCGAGTGACTCAGTTCTTTTTTGGGCGCAAGTCAGCCCAAATAAAGAGCTTCGTTTCCAAGACTGGTTGGTGTCTTCCTGACCGCTGCACTGCCGTCACTACAACGTGACAGTATATATCTGCTGCATCTTTTTTCACACTTGCAACGCTTCCGTCCACCTAAACTATAGTAGAAGTATAAAGTTAGTTATTAGAAAATTTAGTTAGTACTAAATTTATTTCATATTTTTTACCTACAACAGCCATAACTGTAAGCTTCCAAAGGTGCCAACTCAGATTATGAGAACAGTCCACACTTCTAAATAAGCCACGGCAAAGCTTAGTTTCAAATCCGTAAAACAATAGCTTTCCTCAGTATCAGAGCTATTTAATCACCAACAGCTTGTTGACCTGCAATGTTACCTTATAAGGTTTCCGAAGGTACAGATTAGGCCTTTTAAGGTACATCAATATACAACAGATACACGGCTCCGTACGTACCCCCAACAATCACCAGATTTTAACTCTTTCTCTGAAAGCAACATTTTATTCGAATCGCTGCCGCTAATTTTTTGACAAATGCATTCGCATCGAGTGGCAGCTTGCGGCTATTAGCTCTTGATGTATGATTGGTAACGACAATTTTCAGCGGCGATTATCTTTTATACCCGTATCAATTTCATTTCATTCTATCCTCCTGGAGTCCGGCTCGTTATTCCGTCAGCATTTAAATAGACGCGACTGAACGGGCTTTTCGCGCTGGTCATGCCAGTCCTCTTGCCAACCCGCAGTGCCGTTATCTCCAGAGAAAAATGCAGAAAAAAACAACAAAGCCATCACCTGGAAGGAAACCTGAAGGCAAAATGAAATTGCGCAACACCGAAAGAAACAGGCAGCGAGACAGCCTGATTTGAGTTCAAACGAAAGCATAAAGGCCACTTATCCCAAAGGGCCCTTCATTGCTGCTGCTTCTATCGCGCAATGTCACTCGAGGTCGCAACATGACCTTCAGTCAATAGAGTTACAAGTACATCCTCAAACAACCCGCTCAGACAAGCGGGAGACGGGCGTTAAGGCAGCAAGGGGAAAGCCCGCTGATCAGGCGCGGAATGCGAAAAGGATCCGGGGATGGGGAAACGCTCTAGTCAAATAGACGCGTCGAGAGAGGAGTAGGGACAATATCCCGAATGAAAGCAACAAAAGCTCTATTACAGCGAGTCTAACACGAAAAACTAGGAAAAGAGACAAAGAAAAGCAGAGGCAGCTATAAGCTGCGAATAAACTCTTTGGAGAGATAACAAGAAGAGAATGTAAGGATAAAGCGTAGAGCTAAAAGGCTCAGACAAAAAAAAAAAAGAGAGAATCCAGCGAGAGGGCACTAGCCGCTTCGCGAAATTGCTTTTTCCGAGAATGACACAGGGAAAAAAAAAGGCCAAAGAGGAGTAAGAGTAAGAACGTGAGCGCAGAATATAGGAGCCATTCGGAAGAAGAGAATCCTAATGTGAAGAGGGAGGAATGGTTGGGGAGAAAAGGGTCGCGTCTTCCCTTTATTTCCTCCCTTTTTCTTCTGCTCGATTTAGTGTGAACGTGTGCGCCGTTTGCTGCCGTTTTATGGCCGTTCATGCTTAACCCGTTAACCTGTATCCCGCTACATTGTGCTGTTTTAAAATTGAATGCCGCCAGGGCAGTGACAACTTGTACACTCACACCCACGTGCAAAAACACGTTTGTGGGGGCGGAGGACGCAATATATTATGCAAGAGTCTGTTCCAAGTGTTAATTTGCATTTTCTTCCCCTCTTTCATTGACTCGTAGAAGACAAGGAAATGTAAAGAGGTGTTCGTTATGACATAAATGACGGAAGCCAACAGTCACCGAAACCAAAGAGCATTGGGGTTGTCTTTTTTTTAATTTTGTAGTTTTCATAATGGTAGATTAACAGCAGAAGAAAAATCAATTACATGCCACCGGTGGGATGCAATTGATTTTTCTTCTGCTTTTAATCTACCATTATTAAAACTACAAAATTAAAAAAAAGACATCCACAATGCTCCTTGGTTTCGGTGACATTGGCTTGCGTCGGTGGGATCAGAACCCACGACCTCCGAATTTCGCGTCCAGTGCTCTACCCTAACCTTGAGTGTTGTGTTCACCAGCGCCACCCTCGTCCATAGCGGAGGACGTAGTACGTCCTGTATTACCGCGAGTGCCATGTAGGAACGTGGGCTCCCGGTGAAGGCTGAAGCTGTGCGAAATTGTCATAGAATTTGGATTTTTTTTTCTGCCAGCTTGTCCCGTAATAACTGCCATAACTGTGGCCGCGACTATTGCTGTGAACGCTCGAAATTTATGAAATAGGATTACAGCAAAACGACAGTATCCTGTTTAGCGATCAACGGCTCGAAACAGCGATATTGGGATGTCAGTGATCTTTGAGGGCCTATGTTAACAAAATGCGATTGTCTGCGCAATGATTTGGTTCTTTTTTTTTTTTCCAGTTTACTCTCGATATTGTCGTGTACAGATAAGAGAAGGATCGATCACCTTTCGGGTGATAAACAATGAAAAACTGTGCGGTACGACTGTCGTTACCCTTGGCTTAGCATTTCACGGGAAATTTCATGGTGTTACCATTTTTAGGATACTTGAGAAAGTTACAAGAGGCAAGTCATCTCGTTCTGTCTGAGAAAAGTTCATAGTGTTTGTTTATGGTTCTTTCTTCGTTGATGGTGATTAAATGACATAAAAAGGTCTAAATATTTCTTAGAATTGGCTCATCTGTTTTGGTTGACAATGCACTCACACATCTGTGCGTACCTGAACAATATCTTCGCTTTTAACTACTCCGATTATTCCTTTGAGATTTACTTGTTTTCGCTCCGTTTTTGGCGGCGTTACTGAATAACAGCACACGCCCATAAATTTGCTATTGCTGTCGCTATGACACGGTGATATTCTCGTAGCAATGAAAAAAAAAAACAGAGGGGGGTAGGCGCAACACGGCTTACGAAACACAGCGATCACTTTAGCGCATTTCGAGACCTGCTTCCTTTCTATCGCCACCTTATTTCTTTGAATTTTTCTGGATTGCAGGATTTTGATACTTGATGCGGAAAATGCAACGCACGATGACCCTGCCTCTGTTGACATTTTGCGGCACAGGTAAAAAAAGGCATAAGCTATTGGTGAGGATTTAGCGTTCACTTATTGAAGTGATCTGGTATCTTTTTTGTCTTAACCTTCATTTTATATTTCCTTACAAAAAAAAAAAATACAGGTTCGCGAAATTACTGAAACACCATGTTTAAGTTTGATATTTTGCGCCGTTAGCACTTGTTTCCGGGCTGCCGGACCCGACTTAAGTTTTCTTGCGCTCAAATCCATGTCGGAAATGAACCATTTGCGGAAGAAAAGTTTTCAACCGCATCACCTCAGTGCTTCCTGAAAGAAAGGAACTAAAGGTAAATTAATCGTTCCCGTCCAGAGAAGAACTGTTGTAATTTCATAAATGGACATCATAACGGTGGACTAATTATCTGCCTCTTTGTCCTCTCGATTAAGAAATGTTACACGAACTGGACATAGGATTACAATTAAAATTGGCCAGCAAGGTCATGCTGCCCGGAATTAGCGAGACTAGATCGATAAGAATTTAGGCTACAGGCCACTGCAAGCCTATAGATGAGCCGCTGTCATATGCATGTGTATGTTTATTTTTGTCTTTTTGCTCACCGCGTTGGTCGACTCCGCCCACCGTACGCGGAGAATTCAAAAAGTAAAGGCGGGAGCCGGACGTTAATTCGATTTAATTAGGGAAATCGGCCACAGAGGGCAATAAGTCGCAGTTTCTAAGAATGCTAGGAACGTGTAGATCGAGTTCCCGCGGCAAAAAGACAAGTTCAGAATCCTCTTCAGTGCACCTTAAGTACAAAGTTGCCTGCACAGAAACAAGCACTAGTCGATGGCTATTTCTGCCTTCGAACAATTAGTTCAGATGCACCATGACCTTTGAAAATCACGGCTTGATGATTAATTACGACAATTGAGATATACAATTACTTGCTCTTTCTTATTTGTTCGCTCATTTTTGTTCAATCTGATCTAGGTAGGAACGTATCGAGTCCGGGCGCATGACTGAAAACTCCGCCCCAGTAAAGTGGCGCCGAGGGGCGGCGGCAGTATGAAACAGTGAAAATCATAGTAGACGCAGTTCAATACGCAGAAAACCTGTGACAGTACAGCGTCTCTCTAGGTTATCTGATGCCTTCCAGACAAGGTAGTTATGACAGTGAGCCCCAGATAAGTTAAAATGTAGAACTGGAATGACAAACACAAGCATGGCACAGCATTTATGTATTCATCATTGTCAGGGACACCGCTAAATTATTCCTAAAAACGCATTAAATTGCGGCAAGACCGGATCATGCAAGGAAGTTCATAAGACCAACTGCTCTTAGTTAACTCGGGCTTCTAGCGGACCTACCTGCAACGATCACAGTGCACTCCTTAGCCGCCTGTCACCCGCGTTGTAGAGTTGTTGGTAACAACTACAGCATTCAAAAAAGAAAACTCACGGAGACACCTAATTACATTACGCGTTGGCAAAACGATAGCATTCGAAACTGCGGATGCCTTTACTTCAGGTATTGTGACGAAACGTCCAGTCTGATGACGTCATTTCTCTCCGTACAATGAAAATTATCCGACTTGGTGATGTCATTTTCTTTTATCCAATGATAATTAACCGGTTTGATGACGTCACTGGCCTACAGCCAATGGGCGATAACCGACGACGCATTTTGGTAACAAGAGGCTTCTAATGCTAACGCATAAACATTGACACACATATCGCGTCCACAAATTAAGCCTAGAAGCCAAACATCATTCCCCCGCGTGTAATGAAATTCACGGGAGCTTTTCACACGTTGAATTAAGCGTGTCGTTAAGGAGGTATGTGAGGAGATGGGATAAGATGTGCGTGTGCATGAATGAATAAACGCGATACTCCAGTTCTTTGCGATACGCCAACGAGGTTCTCCGCATTAACTTACGAAGCTTGCAGATGCATGGAGGTACGTCAAGGCATCGACATGAGCTAGACTTTAATAAAGTTAGGGAATAGACAAGGCTACCGTTCGCGAATTCGTGTGCTCGAAACTATCAGCACGCAAAGTGTGCAATCTTCGCTTCGACGCTGTGTGTAAACTATTTTTGCCCACTTTACTAAGAATGATATTTTCTAATATATTCTTGTCTTTGGCGTTGTAATCACATTATGCAGAATTTTAATGCGTTCCTTCATTTGCTCTTTGAAAATGCACAAACATGCAAGTCGATGCCTGCCGATATAACCTGCCATTTCGTGTCAACCTCCAAAAAAACTACAGAGAACGTTTACTACATTCAAATCGGAGCGAAAGCACGGATTTGTGCTACGTAGAAGACGGTGAGCAGGCAGTGCCGCGGGACGGAGCAGATGGAAGCTGATGAAGACGACGCTCTATTATGCACAGCCCGAGAGTGTGGTGCAGTTTAACACGAGGCGTGTTGGCTGCGGTGATAGCCTAGTATTTATGCTACATGGTTCTCGCTGAGCGGCCCTTAAAGAAGATCTGCGGGTTCGACTCCCACTCATCAATACTGATTCAATTTCTTTTTCTATTTTTCATTGTTTGACCTCTAACTCAGCTGAAGGTCAAATTTACACGGTCCGCAATTTAAGCCCGAGGACCCGTAGTGGAGCTTTCTCTTCAAAACGCTGCAATACTGAAACACGTCGCCGTAGCCAGTCCGCACAGCAATAAATCTCCTGATTCTCCATTTCTTTACTAGCCCTCATGCAGCCGCCCCTGCTTTCTGGACAAATTAATGCACCATTAGTGATTCAAACCCACTGATGGAGCCAGATAAACCGTGCTGAAATATCAGTTTTTGCTTTTCGAGGTCAGTGCCTTCTTCTCCCAAATAACGCCGTCAACAGCCACATATCTCTTAAATTATTCGTAAATAAACGCAACTGATCTGATTCATTCTTTCGAGGCCTCTTTTTCTCTCGAGTTCTTATTTCCGGTCTTTCCATCCAGAGGTCGATTTCCACTAAAAGCGAAGAAAAAAAAAACGAAAAACGCAAGCTTACAAACTAGCGTCGAAGGACCCCCAGTTAACCAAGTTTCATGCCACTCGACGAGAGAGCGTAGCTGTTTGCTTTCCTACTGCACAGTTTTTCTCTCTTTCTTTTCACCAAGCACCGTTCAGTTTAGTCGCATCAATCACGCGTGGCCGCCCACTCTACCGCTGCCTTTTCAATCGTCCAAAAGAAAAAAAAGAGCGATCTGCGCGTCAATAGGAAGCGTTAGCAAACTTGTTCACTTTGCACCTTATCTTTTTATGCTGGCTCCTGGGGAGCTCATTGACGCCCCTGATTGGACAACACTTGGGACGTCATCAATGTCTCCGGGTTTATGCTACTTTTGTCCAGTGTGTTTCCTTTTCTTTGTAGTCTCTTTTTTTTTTCATGGGGAAGCGCGCTTCCTCCCATCGCAACGCCCAACTCAACTCCCCAGAGTTGTCCCTACTCTGAAACCACCGAGGACCTCTGCGAGGCACGACGGGATGGGTGAGGAAACAAAATCAAGCGAAGCAGCCTGCAGGGAGGGGGCGAACGCAATTAAAGTTGTTTCAACAATAATTAAAGTAACAGCATCATCCTGCCCACTCTCGCCTCTCAAATGGACCGCCTCTCCTAAATCTATCTTCTTTTCTCTTCGCGCCTGCTTTTCGATGTTTTATTTCTTTTTTCGTGACGCCGCCTGCTGAGAGCCGAAGAACGGTTTTCTCGCTTCCTTGGCTAATTTATAAAACTAAGAAAACGTAAGGGAGGGACGACGCTTACGGAAGGCGGCTGAAGTTTCTTTTTTTTTTAAAGGAAACAAAAACACATAAACGCATGCAAAGCGCAAGCTTAGACGACGAACTGAATTCAAAGAAGTAATTAATGACGTAGGACGCCATACGAAAAAAAAAGAGAAAAGGAAGACAGGAACGTAAGAGAGAATAAAGCTCACCCAAACATCCTCGATAGTAGCGCCAGCACCCCACCGGGGTGTACGGGCCTTTGTTTTTTTTTATCACTTTGCTTTCTTTGCGTAACACAGCTTTTCTTTTTTTTCTCTCTCGCACATTCGCTGTATTCGCACCTCGTGTCTAACAGGACACGTCGCGGGCAAAAAAAAGAAAGAAAAACAAGCCAAAGTACGGCGGGGAGAAGGCTGTGAGGTGCAAAAAAATAATAATAAGCGTACGGAGAAAGTATTCGGGCCGAGGGGTGGAACACAGACAAAACAACAATTACCAAAGCTTCGTTGAAATGAAAACATATACAGGCGCATAAAACTAAGCGGCAATACATGAAGCATCCTGCTCCCCGGGAATCTGTAGCGAAGCGACGCGGACGCCATCCCTCTCATTGTTTCTTCTTGACTGCTCAGTTAAGCAAGTTTTCGCTTCACAGGAGGCGTGGCGGAGAGCCGGCGTTTCTTTCTGTATCTGTTTTGTTCCCCGCGCATTCAAACTGTACCGCCCACCTTCACCGTTTTCGTTGTGAATCTCTGCACTGAAATGCGTTTTTGTTTTATCCGCTTCAGCGAAGAACTCCTGGAGTGACGGTGTCGTATCTACTTTTGTTCGTTGGTTCTGCTTTTTTTTTTTTTTTAGCCGACTTCCATTTTAATCTATACCCGTCAGTCAGCTGCCTTTTTCTTGTTGTTGTCGCCACCGCCGTTCGCTTGAAGTGTCAGTATTTCTTCGGAATTATTTTCTTCAGCCAGCGTTTGTTTCTTTTAACTGTCTCGGCAGAGTTCTTATTTGTTCTCCTGCTTTAACAATTTCAATGTTTCATTCATTTGAAACGATGCTTCCCTGCACTCGAAGAGTAAGTAACCAGAACAGAAGCAGAACCATCGCGAAAACTGCCCTGAGGTGAACTAACAGGAAACCAAAGGTGCATAATCGTTTTAAGTATGCGTAGTAATTCGTATTGCATATCAAAACGCTTTCGCTGAAATAGCTTCTTCAGTGCGCTCTTAAAGACTGCAATCCACTGCTGCGTTGTCGTTCGCCCATGCGTTCCTGTACGAATTAATTAAGGCCGAAAAAGCATTTCTGAAAATAGCATGTAGCGTGGAACCTCTTATGTCAACTGGCGATTTTATCTACAATTTGTGAATTTGGTGCGGAACCACTCAGTAAAAATCATCAGCTAGTAAATGGCTAGATGAATGCCGACTATCAGCAAATTGCGACTTTTAACCTGCCTGGTGACAGGGTAAAGAATTGTGGATATCTCATACAGTTGAAATTAAGACGGTATTTACCATTTAAAGCAACCGTTTTACTGCTTAAAAAGCACTGGCATAAGAAAACAAAAAGAAAACATCCTTTTACCGCGAAAGTATTCCACGGGAAGATCGGTGATTGTGTTTCCCCAAATACATTATCGGGAATACAGTGCACGGTTCTAATTCAGCAGACCTACGCACCTGGAGAATTTCTGTCCAACAAGATCCGCTGTTCAGTGGGAAAAGTCAGCTTGACAATGAAGTATGGCTACCTCAGAGCTTCGAATACATATGGAAGTCCATTATTCATGAAAGCCGGGTGCAAAAATATAATCCAGCGTAATAAAAGGCAGGAAATATGCTGTACTGACATAAGTTTACATGCACTGAGATAAAGTGGCACAAACTGGCACAAGAAGCTCTTCCCGCGAAACAAGATCGACATATTAGTCGACAACAGTGTGTCCTAAAGCCTCATGCGCCGCTCCCACTCAAAATGTCCTGCCCCTGTAAAGCATACTCTACCTCTTACTTTAGTGCGTTAGGTGCTGCGCACTTTTTTTTTAAAGGAGAAAATTGCGTACATTGCATGCCTAAAAACAAATGAAAACATGTTTGAAATACCAAAGTGGGGCTCCTATTGTAAAAGTTAAGAGGATGAAGAGGTATATACTCGAAATTAACGCATCGGTGAAGTAATTGGAATGACGCGAGGTCTAACACGAGGCCACTGCGATAACCTACGACTGGATAATTCATTACAACCTCGCTGATTCATGTCTTGTGGTAGTTCCCGTCTTCATAATAAACATGTGTTCGGCTGTCGATGTTTCCGTACATGAAAAAGTGGGGAAGGTTTTATAATTCTGAAGTCTGTCCCATACGAAAGCGTCGATCACAGTGATAGGAGAAATGGAGAGGGGGTTTAGAACGTGCTGTTATCCTCCTGCGCATTTTATATTTATGGCAATGCTATAGGGCACTCGTTTTATAGCGGGTTTTATTTATGGCATATGAACTGGTTTCCTGCTTTCCCACTTTTACTGTCAATCCTGTTTCTCAAAGAGCTAGCTTTTCCTTCTATCGAATGTTCTGTGCCAGTGAAGTAGCCCACAGCAACTCCTCCAAATTTAACCACTCCGCTTCCTCCCAATGACGAGGCTCGTTCTACCACACCCGAGTTCTGCCACTGCCACCTAACCTCAGCACATTAAACTTCCACCAAACCATCCCACTCATGCCACTTTGTCCGTGCTCTGCAATATTGAAGAAACTTTCTTTTTCCTCTGCTTTCGACTCTCCCCTTTTACATCTTCCACAGCTCTATCTCGTCCCGGTCCCCCTTTCTTCCTAATACAAGCTCGGTTCGAGTACAAGTGTAGTGGGTGAGTGAAAGAGAGAGAGAAAGCAACAAAAAAAAAATAGATGGCGGCCGTCGTCCGCAGTGGAGAGAAGGGAACTGCATCAGTCTCCCTCCCCATCCATCCCCTTCCGTCTCTCACTTCAGCGTCGCGGCGCTGACTATGGTTTGTTCGCGCCGGGGCGGCTGGTCCTCCGCACAGCCGCCAGTGTCCCTCGTGACTGTCTTTAGACGGCGGGGCCGTCGTCGTCGGAAGCTCGCTGACTCGTTCGCTCGCTCTGTGTGCTGCGGCAACGTGCGCCTCCCTGTGCTCTTGGCTGCGTGAACGCGCGTGTTGTAATCGGCCTGGCCTCTTCCGACGCCCGAAAAGGCCGAGGGGAGGGAGTACGGGCGGGGGTGGGCGCTGGGCAAAAGAGGAGGGGGGGGGGGGGGGGGTGAAAGGGGGGACAGAAGTGACGGCAAGTTCTCGGCACTCGTTGCCATGGCAACACCGTCCGGCGACGGAGAAAGCCACGGCTAGCCAGAAAGACCCGTCGGCAGCGTCCGAGCGAGGCAGCGGGCGAAGTGCCCGACAGTAGAGGCGGCGTTAGGGGGGGAGGTCGGGTGGCCGAGACAGCGGTTACGTCGAGTTTCGCCTAAAGGAACAACGCCTTCCTGCGTGGTTCGCTTAACGTGCGCTAAGAAACAGCCGGCGACGAGGAGATGCCAGGGAGAGACAGACGGAGAACAAAGGAGGTGCAAAGTGGGAGGCAGCCAAAGACGCGCATGTTGTAACTCAGGAAGCAATCCCGCTTATGCGGCTCCGACAAAGTGTGCCGTAATGTCACGACCCGTGCCGGTGTTGTCGGAGCTGAATACGAAGCACAAAAGTTGCCGTTAGGTTTATTTCAACTGATCGTAGTGTGCCCATCTAATGAGAGAACTTCATTCATCTGTTTGAATTCCTACCTGAACTCTCAGATGCTCAAAATGTGAGCTTTCACATTCTACGCTGTCGAGCCCACTTTCAAAGGCGCAATAGGGGACCACCATCTTCAGGCAGGAGCTTAGCCTTGAAGTTTTTTCCATGTAGGAAACGGGCTTAGGGAATGAGAAATTTGGGCTAGCGATCTTTATAAAGCACGTTCTTTTCATCTCTGTGAAAATTATGCTTGCGCGTACGCGACACACCCTAACTGTCAACTTCAATTATGGAACGGTCTAGGTGGAATATACCGCGCGCTCCAAACTTTCACGATGTGCATGTGGGGTCACAGTCCTCATCCTCATTTGCTTCTCCATTGCTTTCTTGCAATTCCTTTCATAGGCTGCTCAATTTTCAACCTTTATGACGCCAACGAAGACAATAAAGGTTTAAGGCTAAACATGGTTTAATCGACTGAACATTGTATTGTTTTTGCAACGTAACAGGATCTTTTCCCATAATTCGTAACTGAGTTTAATAACTTCATCGTAGCCAGCAAGAGCTACACTTTGCTGCAGCTGTTTTAAGCAGCGGTTTTTTCCCCCGGACTTTCGCACTGCTAATTATAAATAAAAATCTCCGATCAAAACTTTTTCTTTCTCTCTGCCTGACCAGCTGCTGTCATTGCAGGCTGATCATTTATCGATTAGCACCCGAGCATAAACACACGACATGACCGGGGCCAGAATCCACGAGCATAAGAAGGAAACTCAGCAGCGCTCAACAAATGAAAATCTAAAAGAGACGTATTAGCATCAAGCTTACGCGTGATAACGACATGCAATGAAAGCGGTGGATATTATCTCCAAAGTGAGCAAAGAAGAAAGAAAGCCATTGATAGCTGTTTTTTTTTTTTGTAACGGTAAAGGCACTCTCTCTCTTGGCGTTCTTTTTGTGCTTGTGAGTAGCTCTAAACCCCCCCCCCCCCCCCCAACCCCCCCTTTTTTTTTCTTAAACTTACAACTTTCAGTTCTTTTCCTTTCCTCCTACTGAGGTTGCTTTCTTGTTCCAGCTCTCTCTTTTTCAGACTTCCCGTCGTTGCGCCGCTACTTTCCTAATTTAGACGTTCTTTCCCACTCTTTACGAACGTTTCCGAGCTTTCCGAAACCTTAGACGCCTCGAGCGGTCTGCAGAACACCTAAAAAAAAAAAAAGGCAGAAGACAAAGAAGCAAACTGGCCTAGAAGGAAATGGGGGAGGCTGCTTTTCGCCGTCTTGCACTTCGCACACGTTAACTTCGGAAAAGAAAAAAAAAATGCTGCCATCGCCGTAGCTTTTTCTCTTTTGATTGCTTAAGGCGGCAAAATAATAGAGAAAGAAAAGCCGCAACACACTTCTTTTTTTCTTTCGCGCTCGCTCGGTTCTCTGCTCTTCTCATCTTCCGCTTGCCTGGTCGAAGGTTTCCCGCTAGTTCGAGGACCGTCACAGACTGTTTCCTTTTTCTTCTTATTTGTGCTTCACCTCTTCGCTAACGTAGAGCACTGGGCGATGAAGAAAGACGGAGTGGGGGAAAAAAAGAACAAAGAAAGAAAGAAACTCGAAGAGAACGGCGACAGGCGTGGATGGTTAGCGCTGCCACGCGCTGCTCACGAACATGACGACGCCGACGACGAGGACGGCGACGACTACGCTGGGAAGCAAGGCTGGCGACGAGGCAACCAAAAGCCAAACCATACGACGTCAAGAGGGGACGACCTTTTTTTCTTTGCACGCTTAAACTCGAGCACTAGCTAGCTAGCCAGCGGCAGTTTTGCGCTTCAGGACACAACAATCTCGCGCAAACACGCCGCCCACACACACATGGCCACGATCAACGCTACACCCGACAGGAAAATAAGGCTGTCTTCAAGAGAAAGCTTGCGAGTAGAAAAGGAGGCTGAGTGGAAGAGACGAGGGTGAGAAGGAGCGTGTTGGGAGCAGGTCGCTACAAAAACATCGCGCATATATACGCCCAGCGCGCCCGAGCTCTAAGCAGTGCTTCGCTCTTCCCTGCCTTTCGTTGCGTGCTGTTGCCGCGTCTTGTTTTAGTTGATGCCTTTGCATCGCTGTACTTTCCGCGTCGCGCGCTCGCGCGTATGCCCCGCCGCAAGGCTTGGTGGCGATGGCGCTACCGCCGCCAGTCGTCGGCCTTGCTGCTGCTGCTGCCGCCGCTAGCGTTGCTGATGCAATCGCAGTGGCCTGACTCCCCATCCTTCCTCTTTTTTCTCCTCTCTTCCCTATCTCCTTCTTTGTTTTCTCTCTGCGCGCGTTCTTTCATTGCTTCGCTTGCTTCCAGCTTGAACCTGATTCCCCTCTCACTGCTGTGCTTCCCGCTACCCCGACCTCTTAGCTTTCTTCCTCTTTTTATTTCTTTTGTTACGTTAGCGGTGCAAGCGAGCTCGTTAGGCTTGATGAGAACAGCAGCAGCGGCGGCGGCGTTGGCGGCAGTGGTGGCTGCGTCCGAAGGCTGCAACAAGAAGAAGAGGCGGCGGTGGCGGCGACTAATAAAAGCAATGGGAAAGAAACAAACCCCATAAAAGGTCACCAGGGGGCAAAGGGAAGGGAACGGGGGGTGGCGGCGTGTAGGGGGATGGTTGCCGCGCCGAACTAGAGCTGAGGACGGAGCGGCAAACATGAATAAACAAGGCGCCTCCTCCGCCATCCTGGGCCTGCAGCAGCAGCAGCAGGAGCGGCCCGTTGAGTCTCGTCTGTGCTGGAACCAACCAGCCGCCCGCCCGAACCCCGTGTGGGCTAAAGCCGGCGCGAAGGCAAATGTTCCGCGGGTTGGGCAGGGCTACACGAACGAACGACAACAATGAAGAGAGCGCTGGAGAAAGAAGAAGAAGAAGGAACGAGAAAGGAAAACGGAGGGGAAAAAAAAAAGAAGATGCAGTGAAGGGGCATCATCAAAAGCGGAGAGCACATGGATGCGCCTCCGTGGGGCTTCGGTGGTTCCCACTTTATTGGCTCTTTTTAGGAAAGTGGGAGCGACGAAAAGCGAGCAGCAGGAGCAGCTCGTGGTCGTCTCTTCTTCAGAGGAGAGACCGTACGAGAGGGCAACGGAGAAAAACCAACACGATCAACGGGATGGAGAAAGGCGCAGGAAAAGCAAGATTAGCCGTGTGCGCAGTCAGAAAAAGACGCGCGGCTGAGAGTGTGCGCGCGCCCGCTTCTTTAGCGCAGCGCCGGCGGTGTTGTTGCCACTTCACCGGTTCCTCAGTGTCCTCAGCGCCTCACTATTCCTCCACCCCTCCCTCCCCTTCTTCCCCCAACTCCGCGCTTTCTCGTGGTGCCCCGGGGCACCTAACTGTTTCAGTTTAGCCCGCTTCTTCCTTTCTCTGTCCCACGAACGCGCCCCTCCTTTCTTTACCTCTGCTTCTATCCTACTGTGGCCTGTTTTTCTATCTTTCTGCCACGCTGGGCGCGTTTGCACTCCCATTATAACGTCGTGTTCTTTGCAGCCTCCAGATTGGGCGTTCGCTGTGTTGAGACGGCTACATGCGAGGCGAAAAGCACTTCTTCGGAGCGATGGCAAGGAAAGAAAGGTCACGACAGCGACAGGCCAGCGTCATCTCTCCAAGTGCCGCAACGTTTAGCTCATAAAGAATAAAGCAAAAAGTTGCTCATTTTTAAAGCAATTTAATCGCACGCGAGAACTCTGTTTAATTCCGCTCTGTTACTTATATTTATTTTGCTTCTCTTACACGTGACTGCTGAATAAACAATTCGATGCAGTGGCCGTGCCTTTTGGCTTGCTGAAAGCGGATCTCGTATCCGTGCACTGCACCTTCGCGGTTATCAGCGATTCCGGGTCAGCAATGTGCCTGTATATTCTGCCGGCGACAAAGATTGTTTTGATTTTACTCAAGATTTTCGTTTAGCGCATAATTCCAGTTATAAGACTGTGGCTTGCAGCGCACAAGATAAATTGAGCCAGTGAAAAGCACTCGCACAATGGCCTCTTCGCGCACCGACCAACTGATTCCTTCGGAGCCTCATGAATCAAGAGCGAGCCGAAGAAATACAAAGAAGAATACAAAGAAACCCTTTTAGAGTGCGACAGCAAGGCACAAAGTTCAGTGGACGAATAAAGGAGAGTCATTTAACCTGCGGAGAATTTGATTTTAGGGTGGGTTAACGTCCCAATGTGACTCAGGCTATGAGGGACGCCGTAGTGAAGGGCTCCGGAAATTTCGACCACCTGTCTGTCCTGCAGAGGACTTCTTTAGGCTGGTGGCGGTGGGGATGACAATGACGATGATGATGATGATGAGAAAGTTGGCATCATCATCATCACCACCACCACCACCAGAGCGCACTCGCAAACGCCCAGTACCGCAAAGGCCCAGTATCAGCTTTATCGCATCGCATCGTATGATCGTCCACCGGTGTTCTTTCGTGAGTTTATTTAGGAGGCAGCTCCCGTGTATTCTTCGGGGCTATTTCCTTCATCTACTGTTTTTTCCTCTCCATCCTCTTCGCCTTGGATATAACACGAATAACCTAGCATTCTACCTATGTTGCCATGTAAGCAGCGTACAGTATACATGACTACGTATACACTGTATGTATAGATACTTTGGTGGTCATCAGTCACCTAAGTGCGCTTCGGTCTATATTGTTAGCCGAGTGAGTTGTTTGGTTTGGTTTATTGGGGTTTAACGTCCCGAAGCAACTAAGGTTATGAGGGACGCCGTAGCGGAGTGCTCCGGAGATTTCGACCACCTGGGTTTCTGAGTTGTGCTCCTACAGAGTACATGGGTGTATTCTGCCGAGGCCACATTTTGCGTATTCTCCCAAGATAACCTCGATAACATGGATAACCTATCTTCCTGCCTACGCTGTCACGTATGCAGTGATCGCTATATGCGGCTATGTAATACAATGCACGCTTAGGAAGACGATGGCGCTACTTATCCTTTTTCAAGCTTGCCCTTTATTACTATCTAGGTCTATCCGCTGACGTAGATGGACGGGCGAACGAAAACGTGCGGACACGTTGGAAGCGGACACACGGAAAGCACACACGAGGAACCTGAATTCGTGCCCAATAAAATGGAAGTGTGAACCGGTGCATTTCTTGAGTTGAAATACCGCGGCAAGTGAAGCGAGCTGCGGGATCGCCTCGAGCCTACTCTTACTTTCTACCTATCCTACGGCAGATATTCTCACCTGGAACGTGGGGTGAGTGCGTGGCTCCCCCTACACTCTGAAAAGGAAGGAGTAAAAAGGAGAAAGTGTCCTCAAGCACACACTTTCTTTAAAAAAGGGAGTGTGCTAGGGGACAGTTTACTCTCTTTTTTACTCCCACATAGGCGTATTCGTGTCTGAGTGTATGATCCACAAAGTGACCTCTACCCATTCCTCGTCGAACACGCCAGAAAACGTGCTGGCCAAAGAGTGAAAGCATCTGAGACTCACGAAAAATGTCTGCGCTCTCTCACGCGCTAGACCCAAAGTTTGCGTGCACGGGTAGTTTAGTTGTGTAGAAGCAAACAGAGCCAAAGTCGTATAAAAATATAAGGAGATCAAATCAAATTTGGAATACTCAGGTCAGAAGCATGCTGGGTCTTGAGATAATTGATTTTACTCTCCGGTTACTGCTCGCTTCAAACGAATTCTATAACAGCCATCTCATTGATGGTTTAGCGGTATCACCTCGAACTTGCCAAGCATCGTTGAGGCTTATTAATAGCGGCCGATGACCCCGTTATTCTCAATGAATGCTTTGCGCGGCAAATTACCCATCCCTTGAAAGAGCCATGGATTCCGATCAGTTTTCTATCGTGGCATTACCACAGCCAGTCTTCTGCTGCATTTTACAAACAAAACAAAAAACACACCGTTTCTTTCGTTATATCGCAGAAGGATAGAAAGCATCGAATACGAGATCGCTCCATCAAACCCGCGCTTCTCTTCACATCATCGCAACTATAGAAGCAAAGGGGAAGAGAAACTAGTTTGAGGGGGGGGGGGGGGGGGGGGGAGATCTGCCGCCTTTTCGCAAACGTCCGCGCTCGTTGCGGTGGCGGCAGCTGCAGCGGCGGCCTCCACAAAGCGAAAAGAACCACGCAAAAAAGGCGGGCTGCCCCGGCGCGTGCGGGGGCCAGGCTGGGCATCCGCGCTGTGCCGCCATGCACGCACTGCATGCGGCGGCGTCGGCGACGGCGGCGAGAGTCCGTCGGGTCGTTACTCGTCTAAAATTAGAGGAGAACTGCTGTGCCTGCCGCCGCTGCGGAGAAGACCGCCGCTCCGGACGGCGGCGGTTATACGAAACAAGCGCGGCGCAAGGCTGAAAGGGGGGGGGGGGGGGGGGGGGCAAGGGGAGTGGAGGTTGTGCGGAGGCCGCTAGCTTCACAGGCGTTCGCCGTCGACGTCGCTGCCGCCGCAAACGCCGACGAGGGCCGGTGTGGGGCAGCTGCCCGCCGACGCGAGAGAGCGCACTATAGAGAGAGCCAGGGCCCGTAAAGAGGGGACAGCTACGAAAAAACGGGGGAAGGGGAGGGGAAGAGAGAAAGGAAAGCAGGGGAGGGAAGGGGGGGGGGAGGCATGGTTGGCATGAAGCTCGACAGCTACGGCAATTTCGGACGGTCGCTCCTTCCTCTCTGTCTTGGCCCGCGTCGTTGCCACCGTCAGTGAAGAGCGTTCGGGATCTACGCAGGGGGCGGCGCTCATGGAGCGGCCGCAGTCGCGGTGACACCGGATACGGCAGCACCGTGATGGTACGACTACGAGCGACACTTCAGCGGGCGTGGGGTACTCTTGATTATTACTCTGCGCTGCGAGTCTCATGTGCTGTGTATCGTCATCGCAAAATCCGGCTTAAAATGGACGCTAGTGAAGCGTATACGTAGTTGCAAGACGAGTACAAGTATAAAAGATCGTTTGAGAAAAATGTTCAAGTGATAAGCTAGCAATTATTGCTATGTTTTAATGCAGCACGTTTGGTGGTATGTGGTGAGTGGAGGAGGAGTGCGACGAATATTTCCCCGAATAAGCCAGGTGTACTCCGAACGAGGCAGCTCTGTTTGCTCCGCACGAACAACTAAAAAAAACTGACTTTCAAATAGGTGGTAGAAATGCTGAAAGTTTAGATGAATTTTCATCATGAATTTAGCAGTCGCGTTGTTTGGACGCTGTAGCTGATACTTGCAAATTAATTCATTATTTTTCTTGCCCTATTCCCACGGAAAGTAGTGCGCAGAAAGCAGGATTGGGGTTTCGGAAATGCAAAGGTACTGAGGATGAAGACAGCCACTTCATCTGTCCATTACGCCTGTTATATTTATATATCTGGTTGGTTGGTTTATGGGGTTTAACGTCCCAAAGCGACTAAGGCTATGAGAGACGCCGTAGTGGAGGGCTCCGGAAATTTCGACCACCTGGGGTTCTTTAACGTGCACTGACATCGCACAGTACACGGGCCTCGAATTTCTCCTCCAAAGAAATTCAGCCGCCGCGGCCGGGATCGAACTCGCGTCTTTCGGGACAGCAGCCGAGCACCATAGCCACTGAGCCACCGCGGCGGCATATTTATATATCTCCATCGCGACTAATTAGCAACAAAGTTCAGAAAAGTTCACGTGAATAGAGGTGCACGAAGTAGGAGTACATTATACAAATAACTGAAAGAATTACAAGCATAGCCGGCGAACAGAAACGGCTGACGGAGCGAAATTAGAGTTGCGTGCAGAGTGTACAAGAAACATTAAAGCAATTCAATGTCAGCGTAACTCGGACTGTCGCCATGGCAGCGAAAAGCTATTGACAGATTAATGCGATCCCAGACGCTTCTAGAAAACAGGCGTAGTCAGAATGCTGTCTTACTGCACGTATATTAAGACCAAAGTTGGTATGAACGTGTTGTCTACACAGCTTTCATCTTCGCTTGAAATTTCGATGACCATCCCACCTCACACCAATACGCTGCAATTTTCCTGAAAGGTCCACGGTAACCTTCACGGGCACCTGTTCATGTCTCAACCGCAGCTGTCCACTCGGAACGTCAAACGTTGTACTCTGAAAATGATGTCGAATCGGCGAGACTAAAGAAACTCACAGGACGGTTACAGCTATGTAACTCAAAGCACAATGGCAACTGTTGATGGTGGTGAATATAATATCGTTTATTCTCTAAAATTTGTCTACTTCTCTGGCAGGGTGCGCGTGATGTCACTATGCTGTCACTTGTGACACCACTGTGTTCTGACCACTTGAGGTGATGCATTGCCAAGACGTGTTGTAGTGACGTCACGTGTGACGAGCCTACCCTGCATGCGGACCATTCAGAGTGGTGCGTTGCAGTGACGTCGTGCGTGAGGCCACAAATCCGTGTTCTCGTACGATTCCCGAGGCCATGACTTAATCTATCAATGGTGAAAAAAGGCACTGACTGATGCTGCAATATCTCGCGCCTGAAAACTGTTAATAGTCCCAATGTGCGTGACCGTATATTGTTAGTACGTAGCTTTGTCTTTTCTCCACCTTTTCATTTCTTTATCTTTTCGACCCTTGTAAGAGAGGGAGAAGGAAGGAAGATGAAAAGAGAGAAGGAAACAAGGAAAGAAAGAAAGGAAGCAAGATAGAAAGAAAGAAGCAGGAAAGAAAGAAAACAAGGAAAGAAAGAAAGAGAGGAAGGAAGGAATGAATGAATGAAGGAAAGAAGGAAGGAAGGAAGGAAGGAAGGAAGGAAGGAAGGAAGGAAGGAAGGAAGGAAGGAAGGAAGGAAGGAAGGAAGGAAGGAAGGAAGGAAGGAAGGAAGGAAGGAAGGAAGGAAGGGCACGGAAGTTAACCAGAAATATGCCCGGTTGGCCAACTTACCTGAGTTAAAGGGAATAGTTTGGTTTTATGGTTTTATGGGGTTTAACGTCCCAAAGCGACTAAGGCTATGAGAGACGCCGTAGTGGAGGGCTCCGGAAATTTCGACCACCTGGGGTTCTTTAACGTGCACTGACATCGCACAGTACACGGGCCTCGAATTTCTCCTCCAAAGAAATTCAACCGCCGCGGCCGGGATCGAACCCGCGTCTTTCGGGCCAGCAGCCGAGCACCATAGCCACTGAGCCGCCGCGGCGGCAGTTAAAGGGAATAAAGGGAAAACAAAGAAAGAGAGAGAATGAAAGAAGGAAAGCTTAGCTCGGCGGGTAAGTTTCCGGAATGTGGCCATCCATGCCTATGGATCCTTTGCGGTCTATAAAAAAAAAAAATGTTCACAGTATGTGGGCTGACGAAGCAGACGAATCTCCACTGCTTTCCATTTTCACGCTGCTTGATACCACCCGTGAGTGAATAATGAATGAATAAATACGACGAAACATCTGTAAGCGGCCCTGAAATTCAGCCTAAATCTGGCACCTTCTCAAGAAGCAGCTCAAAGAAAATGAGGATGAACATAAAGGGGTAAGCCATATGCATTAGTTCCCTGTCCCGTCCTCTGCTATCCTGAGCCACCAACCCAAACCGCCGCAGGGCTAGCCAGAATCGCCACTTCGTTGAGTCTGTCTGATAACCGCGTGGTAGTGCGGTCGAAAGTTTTCCACGATGATACCTCTCGACGGTAACGATGAATGCGAGAACGACCACATTTTTTTTTTGAAACTCTTCTACCTAAATTTTGATTTCTTTTTTTCCCTCCTTTCCTAGGTGCGCATGACGCCAGTATTTTATGCTTGCCAATTTTCTTTTTGTTTAGACAAGCCATTCTGTTACCCGGCAGCTCCCCATCGATTACTGCATATAAGTACATGCAGTAACCTGACAAACATTAAGAAGCTCCCTTGGTCGACTGTTTCCTCGGCATTTCTTAAGTTACCCTGCATTCGCTTCCACTGTCTCCTTACATAGGTGCCCGACTTCTGTCTAGCACACTCATGGGTTTTCTTCCGCTTGTCCCAACATTATTTTCCATTAAACTGACGAAGTGATTGATTGATTGATTGATTGATTGATTGATTTATTGATTGATACGTCGATGATATATATCAAAGTATACTGATCAACAGTCGAACAAGCGACAATGGTGACTCGAATCTTCCCGCTGAGAAATGTGAGGAAGCGGGGTACTTCCACTCCGTCCTGCGAACAGCCCCGCCGGGCTTTCCCCCACTTCTCCGCCGCTGAGTCGGCCGCCGACGCGCACTGACGTGCCGCACGCCGTCGCTCTCCCGGAGGCTAGAAGAAGACGGGTTAGGGCCACGGGGGGAGGGCGGACGGAAAGGGTGGAGCGGCGGCAACCGAAGCCGGCGGGGGCCTCGGAAGATGTTGCGGAGGCGGCGGCTGCGGCGAGGCTTCGGATGCCGCCGCCGAGAAAAGCACGACACGACGATGGACGACGAGCCAGCGAGGAAAGCGTCGGCTGCCGCGCGCACGCCGGGGAAGGAGAGCGGGGCCGCGCCAGCGACGCACGCCTACTTCGCCCCTACCCCCTTCCCCTCCCTCCCTGCCTTTCCCCCGAGCACATCTCGAGCTGGAAAAGTGCGCATTGGCGAAGGAACGGCTTTAGCCGAAGCGAAAACACCAAAGCTCCAAGGCCGGGGAGTGTGTATATATATGTGGGAGTCCCCATGGGCTTGCTCATTCGTGTTTGCGCGTGCGTCAATGCGTGTGTGTACGCGCGTGTAGGATTGTACGTGTTGTGTGCGAGTGTAGAGTGCGTGTGCGCGTTTACGTGTACGTGTGCATGCCTGCGTTCACTGGAGGACGAAAGTTCAACGGCGAGCATGCACGCTTGTAGCAAGCAAGACCGTTTTCTTTTTCTCTGTGGTATTCTAAAAGCCTGGCTGACGCATCCCCGAAGAAATGCGGCGAAAAGGTGTTCGCACGACAGAACTACTCTGGTGGGAAACGCAAATACAGCCCATATCCTTCTTTTCCGCGCCAGCGCAGGCAGTTGCGGCTGTATGGAGTGCCATCAGATTAAAACAACAACAACAACAACAACAAGAGAAATTGAAGGGAGCACATAGCCTCCTCCTGAAGGGTAAGACGCGATGGAGTTAACGTGCTAATGGTTACATATACGGAATTGGTCCTTCTCTACTTTGCATCCATAGATACCCGGAAGTCATCATATCACTCCTGGCGCAGTGGTGCAGCGGTTAAGCGATGCGCCACTCCTCTGCAATGGCATTGTAAAGCAATTACCGGTTGTGGCAAAGCTTCAAGCGGTCGCCGATGCCGGACAGTTTTTTCCGACATGGAAGTACTAACGCTCTCGAGTTAAAAAATGAAGCTTAGAGGTATATGCGATTTCATTTCAACATCCACGGTTTCTACTGCGGGCATCAGGCTTTCAATCCACGAGTATGATTTAGAAAACGTGCCATCAATCGTAATTATCGGAATAATTAACGCTTCAGTAGCCAGTTCTCACGCGATCAAAAGGGTCAACCTTCATCCTCAGCATCCAGCCGCATCACCGCCAGTGGGCAAGCTCATGCAACAGAAAGAATCGGTCAGTCAATGGCACATCGCTTGACCACTGCGGCACGAGCGGCAGGAAGACTCCCAGTGATCTATGAACGGAGAGAATGACCGATTCCGCATATATGGACATCAACCCGTTATCGCTATTCGAACAACTGCCATCCGTGAACACTGGATCTGAACACCGGAACCGAAGGGAAAACCGAACTGCTATAGTACACCTTATTCGCATTTGACCTAACTACAAAAATCGAGCGTTATTTTTTTTCTTTCGCACCGTTAAGATTGCAGGCACCATCAGATTACAATATATTTACAATTTCTGCGCCCTTCAGCACTGCCGCCAGAAATGGAAACAAGCACGATTAAAAGGCTCGCGAGAACTGCGGCAGACACGCGCCTTTAAAACATACGTATATATCGTTCACCTCTTTATGCGTGATTTAGTGCTGTTGCATCGAACTCTTTGTTGCTAAGCTGCTCGTAAAATTAGCACTCGTTTATTTTCGGAACTGTTTCCGTTTACGACTGGAGCGCTGCCAAGCCCCGCTCGCCGGATCGCTTTCCGCCCGATGAACGATGTGAGTGAGGGTGGCTATACTTGCGACTCATTTATATCTCCATTATTCCTTTCCCTCAGTGTCAGATATTTTTTTTTTTCGTGTGGGTGGACTCCTCCTAAATTGACGTTTACTAGTTCATTTTTCTCTGGAACGAGAGTTTATGGTCGGTACTATGGGTTTCTTTGTAACAATCCATACTATAGGTTTAGTTTTGCACAACGACTAAGGAGGAATTGTTTTAAGAACTCAGGTAATTACTCCAATATGGTAAAAATGCGCAAGCAAAGAATCACACGGCGTTTCAAGGGAAATACCATAGGACGCACACGAAAAACGTTGCCTCCCTTTTCAGCTTCCTTGTTATCACGGAAGAGTAAATAAACACGAGGTATAGGGCGCGGGTGAAGGAAATGTGATTAAGAGAATGTTCGATAAGAAGAGGCTAAGATGTGCCTTGGTTGTATGGGGAGAAATGCCTATTCAGATTAAAAGTAAAATAGTTAATTGATCCACATTAATTATTCCAAAATAAGGCGCAAAAAATTATGCGGAGGTACTTGCGTCGTAGCTTTTTTCGCTTGAAACTGCCCTCAAAGATGGTCGCAGTAAACCCCATAGCGATAAAAAAAAAAGAAGACAATGTATACCGCTTAAAAATACTGTGTTTACTCGATTGTAACGCGCCCTCGATTTATAGCAAACACTCGTTTCTCAAGGTGAGAAAAAAAAGTGCGTTTACTAGATTGTAACGAGTGTACTCGATTCTAACGCGCATGTCATTTTCAGGCGAATTTTTCCAGAAAATGATGCGCGATAGAATCTACCAAACGTGGTATGTTTATTCTTCTGTGAATGCGTGCGACGAACGAGTGTAAAGCACAAATTTAATGTTAGGAAAACCTCGCCTTTTCTGCTCTCTTTTGAAATCAATATTATAAATCAGTGTTGCGGCCTAAATGCCAAATATGACTTTCTGCTTGTTCTGGCTTTCAGTGTTACGTGCGCTTGGCGTATGTGCACATTACAACCTGTGCGATAGCTGTCGAAAAAACGTTCCGAATTATTTTGGCACCACAAAGGAACGCAAAATGCTTTCTGTCTCGAAAGAAAACGTGCGAAAAGTAGAACTACGCCGCGGTAGTGAAAAAGAAGTGAGCTTTCCTTAGCGCACACCCGTTTATTAAAGTTACGAGGACACTTTGGCAACTAAAGTGTTGAGAGGCGAGAGCCGGCGACACTACGCCGTGACGACTTCCGGTGGATGTGACGTCACACTGTTCCCGTGACTACATCGATACCCAAATTATACATCTTTCGAGGATCTTAAGTGTTAATTACGCTTAATTCCACATTTTTTCATCTAGTTTGACACAAATCCGACGTTTTTCGGACTATTCTGTGACAATTTTCACTATGCCGTGACGACTTCCGGTGGATGTGACGTCACACCGTTCCCGTGGCTATATCGACGTCCGCGCTATTTCGACGGATTTTAGACATTTTTGCCTATAATTAAGTAAATGATTAATCTACAGTCATCAAACTTGGCTTCTAGGTTCATTTTTTCCTCCTCTATCTGAAGCAACCACTGGTTCTATCTTTTATAGTTCCCGAGCTAAACGAGTGTGACACGCTTTGTTAATGGACGAAAGTATGAGTCATTAAAGAGTGATTAGAGAGTGAAGAGTTAAAAGACAGTGATCTCCGTTTTTACTATCATAAAGGTATATCCGTGTTTAGAATGTATCGTGCTACTTATATCGAACTCTCGGACAATCTGACACACCGACGACCACGAAAACACCGTATGCAGTAAATCATGCTCGAAGCCGTGGTCATCCACCGAAAACCGAAGCGGCAATCCAGCAACAACGTGTACAGTGTCGGACAATTCACGCTTCGACAAGACTCTTCGCGAACGCCGCGCCGAACAAAGAGCTCGAGCCACGACCGCAAGAACGCAGCTCGCGCATTTTCTTCGAAGGTTTCAGGATTTTGCGGCTTTGTTAACGTCTCCCACGACTCCAAGGGAACGTCGTTTTCTTTTCTCGGTACCCCTGTACACTAGTCTCCTTTTCTTGAAGCCAAAATAAAACACGATGCATGGCCGGCATGGACGCCGAACACTCAATGGATACTACGGTAAAAGAAAGAGCGATTTTTTTTTTTAAAGAAGACAAGCGAAGGGAGACTACCGCAGCTGTATAATTTTCGAGGCCGTCGCTTCCCACGGGTCAATCGCCCGCGCAAGAAAAGTGGTGGATGGGCTGGCTGCGGGGTTACTATACAGAAGGGAAGGAGCAAGGACCTTCTTTCCCATCCTTTACTTACTCTCCCGTCCATTCCACCGTTTAATCCATTATCCACTCGAACGGCGTGTGCATCGCTTCACCTGATCGCACGTCTCGCGGGAACGCATGTTATGTCGCCCACCTTCCCATCCTACCCCCCCCCCCCCCCCTTTTTTTCTGCCGCTGCCTTTGGCTCCGCCCGGTTCAACTTTTTCTCGTCTCAATCTTCCAACAAATTTGGTTGACAGCTGCTATGGGGGAGCTAGGAGCGACAGAAAAAGAAAACAAAAGAGGTTTCCGTAGAATGAATGGAGCTAGGAACATGTTCTACGGCAGTTCGATTAAGAAAAAAAGAATATGGAAATATATTCGGTGCATGGGGAACAGCGATGAAAGATGCAGTTCGTGTGGGAGCGAAGGAAGGAAAAGAGGGAAAAAAAGGGAAGTGTAAGGGATGAACAAAAGTTATCGAAAGATGGTACGAATTCTCGCCGGGTTAAAAGGGATCGGGGGGGGGGGGGGGGAGTTTAGAGGGGAGGCAAGCTCTCGCGGCGATGAAAAGAAGGGGCGCATTTAAGCGCGCCACGGACACACCCCGCGAAACAGTCCTCCTTCCCTACCTCCCCCCTTCCCTGCCACAAACCGTACCCCTCTCCACCCGGCGTCTTTACACCGCCTCGCATTTATACTTCCCAAGCCCGTGAGCTCGATCGCGCAACCAACCAACCCACCCTTTTACGGGGGCCTACTTTCTGAATGCTCCACGAACACACAGAGGATATGGGACAGACGGACGTGTCTTCCAAAAGGGCGCTCTCTGCCTATACCCTCCTTTTATTTATTTTTTTCTTTTTTCCCCCGAAGTTCAATAGAAGTTTACGATTGAAAAAGAAAGGTTTTCCCGCAGGGTTGTGTGGCCGCGGAAATTTGAAGTGCGCACCGCACCGTGTTGGGGATTCGAATACGAGGCATCAAAGACCATTCAGGAATGCGCTAGCCGTCACGGTGCCCTTGAACGCTCCACACGGTTTGTCGGCGAGGTCACTTGTGTGTGCCGCGTGACCGAGGAGCAGCACTAGCCTAAGCAGGCGGAAAAAAAGGGGAGACGGCACAATTCTAAGCATTCTTTCTCGTCATTCCTTTCCTGTCCTCTTTGTGATTCTTCGCGACAGTAAAAATAAAAAGCGAACACTTACTGGACCCGAGCGATCGAGAACCGAGTGGTTATCAACCGAGCGGGGAAGAAACGGATGCAGGGTGGCGAGAAAAGTTCCGCGGAAGGATCAATACTCGCTTTCGCAATGTCCCCTCTCTTTGTTGGATGTGCTCGGTCGGTTGCGAGCATCTCCGATAGTAGTCATTTCTTTTCTTTTTTTACTCCTAGAGAGGGTCAACTCCTCCTAACCGCCATAACAATCTTGCGACATCGCTATACTTCGAACCCGATGCTCTCCTGGGGCCGTTGGCGTTGCTGCTGTTACGCTAAGCGTGATCGTATCTGGGCGGAATAAGTGCTGACAAAAGGCTATCCCACGTGGAAGCATTCGGTGCATAACCAGGGTCGTCGCCTGAAATGTTCTGTGTCAGCTTTTTTCTACCAAGCTTACTGAAACTGGGACCATTATGTGCCCCGTTGGTTTGTTTCTCTGTTTGTTTCTTTCTGCTTTTGCATCCGACATCGCTGTCTAAATAGCAGCTGGCCAATGTTATCGCTATTTTTTTTTCCTTTCCTTTGGTTAGCTTTACCATATTGTCCTTAACTGTAAGCTGGTACTGGCGTTCAGTCGGTTGGTTTCTCTACACTTATTAAGTAAATATAGATTGCCGTTCTTTCACCAATAGGCAGATTAAAGAGTTATTTACGTCAGCCCTCTCACTAGATAGACCGTGGCGCTGATAGCAGTATTGTGAAGTACAGAGTAATGACAATGCAATTAACACTAAATCATAGCCCGGGTGATGCGGGCACGTTAGAAAAAGTAACAGAAGTGACGTTTGGATAGCATTCATTGCGCAGTATGTTTTCAAAAGCAACAAAAAGCAGGAGAAGTTTACTAGCTTTCTTCGGCGCACGAAGTTCCGCACCAAGCGTCAGCTTTCTTTATACCCTACCTGTTAGATACGCGCTGAGTTCTGGCCATAAATATTACCTTTCATTTTATTTTTCTGCGGTTAAATATGCATGCACGGTTCTGAACACTGCTGATCAATAACATAGCTGCTTGTTTTTTTCAATTCTATCTCATTCTAATCTTTTCCGATTCTCATCTTTGGCTAGTGCGACGTCTCGTTCCCATTTTCTGATAGTCGGATATCAGAAGGGTCGAAAACGATGATTAATTAGAATCGATGGGTAGGAACTGGGTATATAGTGCCGTTTCCAAAGGTTCATGCTAAGTGCAGCTGAGAGACAACACTCGAAAGCTTGCACTGAAGCAGACAAGAGGGGAGAAAAAAGAACAACCACATCTAAAACACTTGTTCTATTCTCCAGCCTCTGTCTTCCTTTATAAAACGTTTTTCTCCGCATACTGAGTCAGCCCTAAAACTTACGCACTACGCATATGCCTTCATACGACAACATTTCTAGCGGGCTCTGGTTTCCGTCCATTTCTACATTTCTTCGTGGCGTTCACAATTTGTTTGTCACCTTGGCCTATGACGAAAGTCTTTCGTGCTGCGGCATCTTTGTCGTTGCAAAGGCAGTACGAGCGCTGCCTCGCAGCGGCTTCGAGGTAGGCTAACTGCGACTGCAAATTCAATTCAAAGGATGTTGACATGTAAGAACAAGAATAAAGACTCCTATTCACTTTGCGAAAGCAGTATAAACCCCAGAGAAATAGAATGCCCGTCCCGGAACGGTGAAGTTTTCTAACCGCAGAGCAATGCGATGATGCCGGCCTGAGCGGCAAAAATGAAGGGCAAAATAGAGATAAAGATAAAAAGACTCATTAACCGGTATATGAACGCATGTACAAACAAAAAAAGATAGAAACAGAGCGAGAGAGACAGAGCGTCAAAGCGACACGGCACTTCTCTGCCCGAAAGTCGACAGATTACAATCCTCCGGGCCATCCCCCCATTACGAGCGAGCGTCGCGTATGCCGGCACTAATCCTCGGCCGCTCTTTCGAACGGATACCGTCGGCCGCCGCCAGCGGCCTTTCGCCCTTCGCTTCCCTTCCGGACCCACAGACACACAGTGTAGCCGCCACCGCCGAAGCGATCCATCGCAACAGCAGCGGGACGACGGCTCTCCTCTTCCAATCCGGCTGCTGCTCCCCATCTTCTTGCTTCCTCGCATCCGCCGCATCCTCCGCGCACACGACGCGCTTCCTCTCGGCCTTTGGCGCTGCTTGCGCCGCCGGCCCCTTGGCGTGCCGCGCGCCCTTCTAGCGTTGATGCTGTTCATCTCCGGCAGACGCTCGCCGCTGCTGGCGCGGGCGGTGGCACGGGCGACGGGGCCTAGCCGAGAGAGCCGACAACAACGCAGCAGCGAAAAAAAAAATGAGCGAAGGACTAAAAAAGATAGACAGAGATGGGCCGAACCGAAGGAAAGCAAAAAACAAATACATATTCCGGGCACAAGAGGGTGGCCGGCTATCACGCCGACGCCGCCGTCGGTCTCCACCGCCAGTTCCCTTGCTTTCTTGTTTTCGGAGTTTTTTTTTTTTTCTCGCTCGCCATAGGTTCTGTAACGCGAGCTCTTTTTTTTATTCGTCGTCCCCCGAACTTTCTTTTTTTCCTCGCTCGCTCTCTCGCACCCTCCTGGCCTTCCGCTTAGGGAGACTTCTATCCGGAGATAGCCGCCCTCGGTACGCCGTCGCCTTTCCCGCTCTTTTTTATCCCCACGCCGCCGCCACCGCCGCTCCCGTTCGGCGTTTTATTTCTTTGCACCTCGCTTCTGCGTTTAGTTGTAGTTTTTCTCCGCCCTGTTAGCTTAGTTCTCGGCCCCTGCGCGTCTATCTTTTGCTTGCGTGCTTGCGCGCGCGAGCGCGCGCCCGCGCTTGCTTTCGCGCTCTTTCTTTACTCCATCGTTTCTTTTTTCTCTTCTATTTCTTCTTCGCCGTCGGCAACGGCGGGCGGGCGGTCGGCCGGGCGGGCAGGCGGCTCGTTTCTGTCCGCTCTTTCGCCTTGGCACCGGGTTCGTCCCTCGCGGTCCTTTAATACTCGATTTTTATTTATCTTTATTTCTTTCGTATGGATCTCTTCTTTTTTTCCCTTCTTCTTTCGTTCGGTCCCGTCCTCCTATTCGTCGGCGGCGACCCTCTTCTTTGGCGCGCTTTACTTTTTCGCTCCTAGTTTCGCGCGCGCGCGCGCGCCGTTCGCCCGCCGTCGCTAGAGCACCAGAAGCAGCAGCAAAGCCGGCGACGGCGTTCGCTTGCTTTTGGCGTCGGGAGCGCGCGCGAGCACCGCACCGCGCTCACCCCAACTCGTGCGTGCGCTCAAGTAAAGAGGAGAAAAAGGGAAAGGGAGACAGGCGCGCGTGTGTGCGTCGTCGCTGTGCGCTCGTCGGCGACGCCACTGCTGCTGCTTAGTCGTGGGCGTTGCGCTGCGGGCCGCCAGCGCTCACACAAGCCCTGCCCCAGAAGCGGCGTTCGGGCATCCCCCCCTTTCCTTCCCTGCGGGCTTCGCCTTATTTTCCCTTTTCCCTAGCCTTTTTTTCTTCGCTTTTGTTCCCTAACTTTCTTCCAGCCCTGCCACGGCGTTGCTCCACGCGCGCTTTTGTTCTTACTCGGCCCGCTAGCCGAGGTTGGTGTGCGAATCTTTCTGCGTACTTGTGTGCTTCTACTTCTTTTGCGAGCGCCTGTTTGTGTGCTCGCTACGTTCGTCGCGCCGCGTGCTCAGCCCGGGTTCTCTGCGCAGTTACCCTCGGTTGCTGCCGAGCACAAGCCCGGCTACCCTGCCTCGCGGTCCGCTTCTTCTTTCGTGATTTTTTGTACCCGCTTCGCCGGTGCTGGTAAGGTTGTTGCTAGTGCTACTGCCACGAGCCGCTGTCTTGCCTGGCAGCCACAGCGCTCGTACTCCGCGTTGTTGTCTGCTTCGCCCGCGGCGGATCTAGGGAGAGCGGTGGCGGATAAACGCGCCGCTGTTCCTCCTGCAACGACGGGAAGGCGGGAGAGCCTAGGGGAAAGAGGGGAAGGAAAGAGAGAGACAAGCGGGCTCAATAAAGCGAGAGACAAAGGAAGACGAGACCTCTCTCTGCCAGCTTTTCTCTCGCGTGCGTAAGAGCCCACGCAAGCGAAAATAAGCAAAAAGGGAGAGTCTGCGCCGGTGTCCAATAACCGCTAAAGACAAAGCGTCTAGACAGAGCCAGACAGCAAAACTTGGCCAGGGGAAAAGGAACAGGACATGGACTAGTATGGGTAAAGCAAAAACGATAAGAACGAAAAAGGTCTGACGGGTGTGAGAGGAATCGGAAGGGGAGGCTAGAAGAGAAAAGTCGGAGGCCGCACTAAAGTAGCTGCGGGGCACGGGACGCGAGTGTGCTGAGGGCAGGCGATAGCGAAGAGCGAAAGGAAATTTCCTCCGTCCGCCGTGGGTCGGACAGCAAGATAAAAGAAAGCCGTGGCAGCCAAAAGAGACGGTATGGGAGTCGAGGAAGGAATGGGGGGGGACCTTTTGCGCTGAGAGGGCCGCCTCTTTTTCTAGTTCTGTCGCATTCCATCCGCTCCTGTCTGCAGACATTCACCATCTTTCTAGTGGTTCCGACATTCGAGGATCATCGAAGTTTATCTGTCGCATCTATTACATAGAGCACGTTGACGTCGAGGGCGAGGTTAATAAGGTGCGCAACTCTAATATGACGCTTTCGTCAAACGGCAACATGTATAAAATTGTCGTATAAAATGCCGCCTTATTTAAAACGCGGCCATTATCAAGGCGTATATGAAAGACAGACAACGCTTCTAGAGATATTCCACTTTTTGACTGTTCTTTGCTCATGGGCGTGTATGAAAGAGGTAGAAGCAAGAGAGGATCGAGTGCGAGCGGCCCCCTAATAAGCAAAGAAGCTGGGGGGGGGGGCAAATTCTGTCCCACGAAGACATGAACCTGAAGGTGGAACCATGAAATTTGGCATCCTATCATGACAGAACCGGTGCACGCTTATGACGTTACATTTCATTCATGAAGCAAGTAAGCAAAGAATGTTTTTCAATCTAAAAATGCCTACGATGGGAAACAAAAGGAGGTTTGGAAACTTGCTGGCTGCTTTTTTTTATGCATTAAAAAAATGCTAGCGGCAGCGTAAGAGAACCGATCACTTTAGTATGTGCCTGTCGTGCCGTTTCCCAAGTATGTAAAGTCAGTGACTTCTAAAAGTCGATGCTTCGCGCGAATTTAGTGGCAAGTATCGTAAAATGCGCTGCTGCACACAGCCCTTGGCTAGTCTTTCTGAGAGAAAGGGCATTGATCGCCTATGATTGGTGCCTAAAAAAAATACGCTGCGCATTGCAATAAGAACTCCAGAATATAGGGTCACCTAATATGAGTATTAGTATACTTCTTAAAGTGTAAAAAAAAAAAAAAATCAACCTACATAACCGCTGCACACCCTTGTGCGCCCCTCCATTTAGTACTTTCCCGAACCGAAGCAATTTTTCGTTTCTGGTTGCTCTAAAAAAAATGCAAAATAACGGCAAACAAACATGGATTTATTTTATTCCTGGGAAATTACATTCATGCTGTGTTGTGAAATCGCACCCCCTCCCCTTTGCTTTTTAGAACCTTTTTTTTCTTTCATTATTATTCAGCTTCTTGAAAAAAAAAAAAAAGAAGCCTGCGCTTTAGGTTTCTTTCTTATTACGGCCGCTTAAAAAGAAACTCACGAAGCAGTTTGTTGACATAAACCATACCGCGGCCCCTTTCACCATCTCAGACGTGACTTTTACTCCATTTTTCTGTTAAACTGCGGTTTTATTCGCTTTCGTAATCTTGCTTTCGTAATTCTTGCGTTTCGGTGAGCTGCAGCGCTCAGCTTCTGTTTATTCTCTCGTCTTTTCCAGATCTGCTATTTTTATTTCGTGTTACGTCATGAGCCGACCATCTTTTAAGAGCGCTAGCTCTTACTCACCACGTTTCGAGATTTCGTGGGCTCTGCTACCACCCTGAGATCACAGCGCCATCAGTGGCAGCAACTACTCATCACGTTTGGAGATTTCGTGGGGTCTGCTACCACCCTGAGATCACAGCGCCATCTGTGGCATGAACTGGTGGGCGAGTTGGTCTGACATATCTAGTGAAGCAGCGCTACGGCACAGGGCCAAAGGGGAGAAAGGGACGAACACAGCGCTGAACTGACAACAAATGTTTATTCCGGATGCTAACAGCATATATAAACTCTTTTGCACCTTAGAAAAAACAAAGAAACAGAGAGCAGCAGAAAGTATCAATCCCAGTCACTATGCGCATGCAGCTGTATCGCGTGTACATCGATCATTTGAAATCAGGAAGTTGTGCTCTTGCGCCGAGATGGCAACGGAAGGAGTGCTGATACAATTCGCACCCAGCTTCATGATCTCAGATGCCTCAATAATCTCTCGTGTAAGCTTATCCTTGTGTTTGGTAACAACTTGGCTGTTTTTGAATTCTGGGTAACATGAACAGTCACGACAGTGAATACCTATGTGGCGGGCCGCGTTCTTAACATTGTTTGCATGCTCTTTAAGTCTTTCATTTAGACAGCGGCCAGTTTGGCCGATGTATGACCCACCACACTTCAACGGGACTGAGTACACCACGTTGTCTTGGCATGGCAGAGACTTCATCCTGTGGTTTTTCTTGCAATTATGACCAGATTCCGATCTTTTATCCGGGCGATTAACTCTCGCACACAAGCCACTCAGTCTGACAGGAGCAGGAAAAACAACATCTATTCCAGCCTTTTTGCCTATTCTCTTCACATTGTGGGACACAAAATGGACATAAGGTATTACTGCCAGATTTTTTTGTTTGGAATAGGGCACAGCTTTACCCTCCTTCAGCCTTTTCAAAATCCCTTCTGCTACTGATGCCAGAATATTAAGGGGGTATTTTGCGTCTGTTAGCCTATCAACCTGATTGTAGAAACTAAATTCAAACTTGTGTGGGCAGGATTTTTGCATGGCATTTTGAAAGCATGACGTCCCTTTCTCCCCTTTGGCCCTGTGCCGTAGCGCTGCTTCACTAGATATATCTGTGGCAGCAACTACTCATCACGTTTCGAGATTTCGTGGGGTCTGCTACCACCCTGAGATCACAGCGCCATCTGAGGCAGCAACTACTCATGACGTTTGGAGATTTCGTGGGGTCTGCTACCACCTTGAGATCACAGAGCCATCTGTGGCAGCAACTAGAAACAGCACATCTCGTACTGAGACTTGACGCGCCATCTACAATAGCATTGTAGAAACAACCACATGCCGCGTGCCAATGATCACGTTACGGTCCATTATGGTGGATAGAGGTGGAACTATGAGAATATGACGTCAGGGGACGAAATGGCGGCATAGTTCCGGTTTCTCGAATCCAAAATGGCGGCCATTAAAATTGGTTGTGCCAATTTTGTGCCCAAGGGGTGGGGGAGGCAACTGTTGCGACAAGAAAGTATGCGTAACTATCTAGGCGCTCTGTACTGTTGCAAGAACAGGGTTCCGTTCTTAATATATTAGTTGGCCTCGATGACTGGCAACTGGTGATGGCATGAATTTCATCGCGTTTTGTGGTTCCTGCCGTTGTTACTGGTAAAAGCGCAACGGCAGCTGCTACTTACTAGGCAATGACATACGCGCCTGCTCATTTTCAGCAAATGTCTCTTCCTTAGGTGCTGGCTCGTACAGCCGTCTAAAGAGGTGAAACACACAAAACGAATAAAGAAATATTAACTTTGTTCTTCTTTCATTTCTCTCTTCCACTTTCTGACCGCGGCTTCCAAGACAAGTGGTTTCCAAATGTATTCGTCATTCAAGCTCAAGCCTATTCATAGTTTAGTCAACATCGAATATTTGAACGACCTCGCATTGTAAACTACCGAAGGGAACTCGCCGACACTCCTCTCGAAGCAGGGACGACTGCTTCATCTGGGTCTCTTTTCATTAAGTTAATGAGCGAAGGGCATTTTTTATTTTGCTTTTAAAATGTAAAGTACAGTCGCCGTCAAAAGTAAATGGAAGGCGACCTTGTCAAAAAAATTAAATTTATTTAAATCTAAAGCATAATGGTCCATGTTTTTGGTGCACTGTGCAATTCCCACAATCACAATTAGTCTGCACATATGTATTCAAGGATGCATGAATTGAGCGGACAATGATTAAATTTTTTCGTTAATATTGCCTTACATTTACTTTTGACGGCACCTGTACATGTTCGGAACACAAAACGCTTTTGAGGCAGGGTAGAGCATTTCAGCCTTGCTTTGGCTCTACTGCTTAAGCAGTACATGTAACCGGCCTAGTATTGCAAATGGATGCTTTCACTCTGGTCCCTTGCAGGACAAGCCTTCGCCAATGGGTTTCCAATACTGGGCCGATTAATTGTGCTGCTTGGGTAGTCATTCCATATACTGCCTCTTATGCGACGATGATCGGCTTCGTTGCCTTTCACTCTTTCTCCCAGTAACTGCAACTTCCGAAGCCGCTCCGACCACGGCAGCTGGCCGAGAGTGATGGAACATGGCTCAGTGACTAAGGGTGAGAATAGTAGAGACAGAACACAGCACTAGGAGAGAAGTGCTATAATATTCCGGCGCTGGTATTGTGTAAGAGAGTCAAACATTCTCTGTCACCACAATTTTTTTTTTTCACACTGGTGATAGCTAGTTCCAATAATGACGCGGCTTTGCATGGATCTCCATTTTAGCCTATGGAAACGAAAGCCAAGCTACGAACCTATGCTGTCTTGCTGTTACGTAGGAGACGTAAGCAATAAAGGTACCGAACTGGCGCTGAAGAAAGAGCAAAAGACCGAGGCAGCGTACGAGTATCGAGAGTTAGAAATATCGAAAGAATATTGCGTCATTAGTCATCATCGCTATATTAGGTACAAATTTTTCGTTATATCCGGATATTTACCTTTTTAATGCCAACGTATACAACGCAAGAAGGCAAATCGTTCGACACCACTTCGAATGTCCTACGTCAATTAGTTTGGCCGCAATAGACGTATGAAGTTTCAAAAAGTCACTGTTTAGGGAACCAAAGGTCATCGGTGCGAATCCCTGTGATAAGCTACGCTTTGATTCGACCAATAATATATCATGCTCTCCGTAACGCGCTGAATCGTTTGATACCACTCCGAACATCCTACGCCAATTAGGTGGACCACAATGTGTGTGCCAATGGTAACACCCCCTTGTCCCGCTTGAATGGCCTTGTCTTTCCTACTAAGGCGACCTTGATTATTGGGAGCATCGGAGCTAACGCTCTAAAACAGTTTCTTTGGTCCCTCAATATTTAATTAAATATCAATGTAATAATGCTATAAATGTTCTCTACTACTTGCCATTCCCTTTTGCCTTCGTTTTTCCGTATTTTGAAAATTTAAATAGCAATAAGCTGTAATGAAGCTAAAAGCCATAGCTACGCCTTCTTGGCAGGAATCTTGATTGGGGGCTTTGGAAGTTGACGATCTACCACTTATCGGACGCCATTCAGCTTCAGCCAACACATAACCGCTGCAGTAGCGCTAGTTCTCTGCTACATCACGTATAAGTTTCAGGCACATACATAATCATTCCACCTACGCTTCAAACGTCAGCCCTCAAAAAGAGCCAGTCCTGCAATGTATAGGCAGGGTACGACGGTATATGGGTTTCAACGTCTCGAAACAACATATGAGCCACGGAGGGACGATGTAGTGGAGGGCTTCGAATCAATTTAGACCATTTTAGGGTCTTTAACGTGCAATGACATCGCAAACCACACAGGCGTTTTAGTGCACTAAACCAAAGCTTCCACTCAGCCGCTTAGCTGTTGTCTGTGCGGTTTCTCTGCAACCTTGAAGAGCTGTGTGTCTGGGTGCCACCCTCCTGGGTGGCATGTGGACCACCTAGGTCTTGTGACTATGTGACGTCATCACAACCTGTCCACCGGATTTTGAGGAAACTGCTTACGGTGGATGGTGGCAGTTCAATTACTGATTAGCCGTGAGTAGTTGCTCGGGAATGGCAACCTGGGTCTCGCAAGCCCCACCAGTGGCGCCATCTGTGATCGCAGGGCAGGGGCGCATTACTTAACCGCTGCATCGCTGTGCCAGAAAGACCGGCCAACTCCGCATATACGGGCATTAAACCATTAACGTTATCGCGTCACAACCTTAAGGCGGAGCTTAAGTGTCCCCGCCAGTTTTAGAGCGCTGCACGATGCTTGACCTTGCTTGACCTTGAAAACCGAGCCTCGACCCGAAATCGAAGTGCTAGGCGCACCTAATGCTAAATCGTCTGTCATTTTTTATTTTTTTGCGCTTGCTCTTCATCGGAATGCAGCCGCCGCGGATGGTATTCTATCCAGTGAACTTGACATCAGTAGCAGAACGCCAAAGCCATTCAGCCACAGCGGCGGGTACCTCTCTTGAACAATGAAACTCGTAGGCGTTATGCGTATACGTTAGAAGAGCTCAAGTTAATTAAAAAAAAGGGATCCATTTTGATACCGAGGTCTCCTAAGGTACGCTCTTCACCGTCTTTTCGAAATTTGTGTCATTCTTCTGAGCTTCTACAACGTACTCATAACGAGCTGTAATCGGTAGCGTATCGAAAACTGCAGAGAAAATAAGTAGAAATAAATAGAATATAAATAAATAAATAGAATAGGCTACTGTCCCTTATTTATTTTGTCTCTCGTGTTTCTTGCAGTATCTCGCGACTCAAAGCTTAAGTAGCCCGAAAAAAAAAGATAAAGCACAAGTATATACGCAAGATGAGTGTTGCAGGTCGGTAACTACTCTCTAAACGCGAATACTCC
Source organism: Amblyomma mixtum (assembly GCF_055824585.1). NCBI lineage: Eukaryota > Metazoa > Arthropoda > Arachnida > Ixodida > Ixodidae > Amblyomma > Amblyomma mixtum. Next base: position 252,105,522 of record NC_143013.1, read on the forward strand.
TATAGGGGAGTAAGTTGTCCTCTAGCGCACTCCCTCAAAAGTAACTACGGCTGCTTTTTAATCTATCGGAACTTAATTTTATTTAACTGCCACCGTATCTTATTCTAATCTGCGTAAAAACACAATATACGATATGCCCGCTATTTAACCAAGGGCTACTACGTATTTGCTTCAACCTCTATAAATATCCTCAAGGGATGCTAGCGGGGTGTAATCGACTTATTTCCTAGATTTAAAACGACGAAAGCAGTTCTGGCGGGTTCTGAAGAGGCAGCTATACTTGACAGCGAACATGTTTAGACTGCGACAGTTAAGCCCCGCCGTAGCACCGCGAACATCGAGCTCTGCCAGGCGTCCACTGGCAGCTAAATTATGTTATCCGCGCGCGACAGGTTCCTCACGCAGAATCAACAAGCAGCGAGATGAAGATAACCAAGCTGTCGAGCTTGTCGTCTCTCGGTCCACTCTCGCGGGCATCAAGTAAAAACAGAACTGCAGCGATAAAGATCAACCGAGCCGGGCGTTATGAAACTCGCCGGACAGCAAAACCAAACAGTAAGGGGAGAAGTAGCAAAAGTAGAAGAAGCCGGGCAATCTGCTCGCCGGTATCAAGGATAGCAAGGCGGCGAGAGTATCGGGTAAAGCAAAACGTCCGCGACGCTCCAGCGACGCCCTAACGAGAGCCTCCTAACGACGACGCCGACACCGCCCCAAGGTAACGGGCAGTAGCAGCAGCAGCATCAGCCAGCTGACGTCAGAGTGTCCCCCGCCGTGTTGCGACGTCCTCTTCCCCTTCTCCCCACCGCCGAGCCGTGTCCCGGCTCCTCTGACCTCCCCTAGGGGGACGGAGGCGGCAATTCTGACTCAGAGCCGCCGAGAATCCCCGTTGCCCGCCGCTCACCGGCCGCGGTAGCGGCGGCGATCCTCATCCTTCTTCCCTCCTCTTCCTCCTTTTCCCGGCTGGCTGCTGGCGTGAGTGCGGCGGCGGCAGCAGCAGCCAACGGCGACACGGCGGCCAGCGGGAGCGCCGGCAGGAGCAGCAAGTACGGCGCAGAACGCCCTCCCTTGCCGCTCCTCCTCGCTTGCCTTTGGGGGATCCGAGTTCGGAGGAACTTTTCGGAACTCATCTCGTCCCAGGGCCGCGTCCTCCTCCCCATCTCGCTCGCTCCCCTTAGCGAGGAGGGCGCGCGCGAAACGCGCTCCCGCGCGTCGGCCACGTCTCGCTTCTGCCGGCGCTGTCTTTTACTTTCTCCTTTTATTGCCCGCTGCCGCCGCTTTTCCCGATTGGGGAGCAAGCTTTCGGGAAAGAAGGGTCGGTCCGCCGCCGCCGCCTCTGCTGCTGCTGCTGCTGCCTCGCCGCCGCTGATGCCCTGGTCGCTCGCCGCCGCCGGTGTCGCTCACTGCCCCCCTCCCACCTCTTCCCTGCGTCCCGGTTTCCCTGTTCCCTAACCTACGCTGCAGACCTTTTTTTCCTTTTGCTTCCCTCTTTGTGATTCCCGCTTTTTGCGCTGTTCTTGTACTTGAGCTCGTTTTTATGCAGCTGTTGGTGGTGGTGCTGCACAACTTCCCCATTCGCCTTCTCTTTTTTATTTGCTTCGTTCATGTTTGCGCCTGCTGCCGCCGGGAGCAGGGCCAGGGAAGGGCCGTCCCTCGCCGGACCGCACGCGCCAGGCCAGGCAAAGGCCTCGCTGCCGCGCCAGCGCGCCGCTGCTGTTGCTGCCGTTGGGATTGTGTTGCTCGCTACACAGCTTCGGGGCAGCGCGGGTCCGCATTTGTTGGCTTTTATTTTGTCGTCGCCGTCGCCGTCGGGCCGCCGCGGGGTGAGCGCGTCGGGGGGTTGCCACGGTCGATCGAAGGTGCGTAGCGGCCAATGATCGATGAGCCGGGGGTCCAAGCTCCTTCTCTCGTGCGCGGCAGCCGACGCCGCCGCCGGGCCGGCCGTTAATGGCGGACACCCCCGGCGTCCACCACGCACACGCACGGCCAGCGAACGAGCCAACGCACCCTCGCCCTCGTCTCCCCGGGCCACTGACGCACCGTCGCACCGTGCGTGCTGCAGGAAAGCACGCACACAGCGTGCGGCAGCAGCAGTGGCGGCGACGACGCCCCGAAAACTCGCTGCCTCCTCCTTTTCTTTCCCCGCTTTCCCTTCGACACAAATTTCTTCCCTTCCCTCCCCTTCAAACTCTATGCAGCTTCCCGTCGTGCTGCAGCACTTGTTTCTACGCGTTTGCGGCGAAAGTCGCGACTTCGACCAGTGTGTGCTTCCCGTGCGGAATTTCTCGGCGTCCGCCCCCCCCCCCCTCACACACACACACTTCGCGAGTTCACGTCCCTTGCACATACTCTTTACTGCAGCGTTCGCTCTCCGCATGACCGCTTCCCAACAATCCCTTTCTGAGCGCACAACTTTCGTTAGCTTACTTCGGAGTTTTAATCTTGTCGCTCGGAAAGGACACCGCAGTTTTAGCCCCGTGTCTCTTGATCGTTGTCGTTTTCTTTTGCCTTATGCGGCAGGGCACCACCTGTGCGCGTAAATGGCCTCAATTAAAGCATTGTCCTGTTCGGTGGTTGAATATGACCCTGTGGCACGTTTATATTCAGTAACTTCTCTTGTAAGAGTCAAACGAACAGCACGGTGAAACATCGTATTTTCTATTCGATAATTATAACACCTATGGAACATGTTGCAAACAGCAAAAAAAAAAAGAACTTCACTAGCTTAAGAAATTTTTCTTACACTGCCATGTTTGAGTACAAGGCTGACTGTAAATAAAGGAAATATACTAGATCCCCCGTTTAATTATTCCTAGGTTTTCTATTACTTAACGCATCTGTTGCTATTCTGTTCTTACAACCATTCTGGCTACTATTCTTACTATTTTATTCTATTACTGTTACCAACCACTGCTTTTTTTTCCTTTTTATCCCACATATCTTCCCCACTGCTTCAGCCATGTCGGGCTAGGAAGACGAAAAACAACACCCCCCACCCGTTTCATTCATTTTCTTCTACGAGTGTACCGAATTTATCTTTACCCTCCATTGGTAAGGCCTTTGATTTGCTCACTTTCACAACGACAGCCGTTAATGGCTCCCTTGTTGCGTGAGCGGCGCCCTGCAGCGTTGGCGTAACACATCACGTGATCAATGACGGCATGTCCCAGCCATCCGAACGCGCTCCTCACAGGTGTTGCCGGGTCGGTGGTGTTGCTACATTTAACACCAAATGCACAAACAGCTGTGCTTCTCAATGCATTGTTGCGAACGCATAATCGCAGGGGCATTTTCTACTTCATGTTTGCCGAATATAGTAGGCCAGGCACCGGATCTCAAAAGAAACATAAAAGTAGCTTAATTCGTTTCTTAAAAAAGTACTCGGAAACGCTGCTGTCTGTTCTTAACTTTTCACTCATACTCGAGGAGCGATCAACAAAAGCCTAACAGCTCCGCCACATACGGAGGCGCCGCGAGACAGGGTAGACGCGTTGCGGCCGCTCAATCTGCGCGCCTCCAAAGTGCAGGCACGGCTTGCTCATCGGAAAAGCGCCCTAGACGCCGTCGCCCGAGGTCGGGGACAACCCCCTCGGCGTCTCCTAAATGACAGCCGGCCGCCGGACCTCAGCTCGCAATTTGTCACGGCGAAACATTTCTCGCTTCTCTGTGTGTCGCACGTCGCACGGCCTCTCAGTTTATGCGCTGTCTCTTCGTTCCTTCTGCTTTCGCCCTGAAGATGTCAAAAGAGGACAAGTGTTCGGGTAGTCTCCCAGGAAGCCAACCTCTTTCCTTTCTGCCTCTTTGCCTCCCTCGTTTTTTTTTTTTTTGCTTTACCATTCCTCAGAACGTAAAAGCCGCACTGAGAGGCTAATTCGTGTTGTTTATTCTGCGTTTTCGTTTTACAAGCCACGATTCTTCGTTTTTACCTTTTTTTTCTCTCTTAACGCGTTGACGTGGGCGACTAGAGTGGTTGGCGAGACGAGATAACGTAAGCACTTTCTCCGCTGATATCCCGCTGCGAACCTCTTGCCTAAGAGCCTGTTTCTACGCTTGCGTGTATGATCGCTTTGCTTTTCCACGGTTAAGTTTTCGGGATTCGCTTATCTCTTGACCAAATCGGGCCGTTTTTCGACCGAGTTTTTTCGCGGTCATTCGTCTCAAAGAAACCTCTTCAATTAGCCCTCGCACTTTGAATTCCATCGTTATCTCCTACTGCTAGCCAGCCTTTACTCGACGTTTTAAACTAAGTGATTTACAACTTGCGTCGTCAAGGTTTTTTTTTTTCAATTATTATCCACGGTGTCTGCCTTTCTCGGGGCTTACTCTGCCATTAGATGGCAGAAGAAATGCAAACTAAAGCCTTGCTCACAACAAAGGTCTGAGTTTCCAGCCCTCCTATTTTGCATAAAGTATGTGTGAAATCTACGTCAAGGTGGCGACAATATTGTGAGGTATCGTAAAACACGTACTAAACGTATGCAGTCGCTACATCGCTGCTCAGCTCAAATACCTCCCTCAAATCAGCTCTATTCGAGCAGTCGTAACCCGATCACACCGCAATTTCTCCGGGTCATGAACTCGCATTAGAAGGTTCCCAACCCTCAGCGCCCTGCTCCTCGACGTCAGCTCGGCGGCCGCATCTGCGAGCCCGTGCAACCATTCCTTCAGGCGCACTGAACTTTCACATTAAAGGTGCTCGGGCGCGCCCTTGACTCGCCGGGTGGGAGCCCCGGAATGTCGAAAACTACACCCGTCTCCGGATCCCCTTCGAGTGGCGACGACGATGGAGATGGAGAGGATTGCGCAGGACGCAAGGTGACCCGCCGAACCTCGTCTCCGATAGGATGGCAGGGAGGGGGGGAGTAAGGACGAGAGTTTCTAGGAAGGAACTCGACGCTGGCTGCACTCCCGATTTCTTTCGCGCCGGCGTCGCCACGCAGGGCGAGCTCGGCAGAGGCCTGCTGCAAAGGCCGGCGCGACCTTCGAGCAGCGCCTCGCAGGAACCCAGTGTCCGAACCGCGCAGGCGCCACGGCAGCACACAGCGAGGCTGCATTCGCGAAGGTGGGCGCCGGGGAAGAAAGGAAGCGGGAAAGGAGAGGGAAGGCGGGCTTGATTGACCAGCAACCCGTCGCCGACCACGGGTCGAGGGATAAGCGGAGTTAGGGAGGGAGGGAGAACCAGCGAGTGCCGCCGCCGCGGCGGGTGACGCCGAGACAAAGCAAGCAGCGTGGAAACTTGGCGAATAGTTTCGCGCCCCTAGCTTCCCCGGCGTCGACGAGCGAGCGTTGGAAGGGCGCGGGAGGGAAGGGGGAGGCGAACCGCCGCAGCGTCGCGGGCGAAATTAGGAGGCGCTCTGTAAAGGGCTGGGCACGGGGAAAGCGAGGGCCGTCGTCGGCCCCACCGAGAAACCATGGAGAAACCCTTCCAGGCCGCGTCACGGTCTCCCCTTTTCGAGGCATTAGTGCGGCGGGTGAGGCGAGCTGCCAGCGAGGCGATGAGAGAGAGTAAGCGAGAGAGTGGAAGTGAGTGAGTGAGTGAGTGAGTGAGTGAGTGAGTGAGTGAGTGAGTGAGTGAGTGAGTGAGTGAGTGAGTGAGTGAGTGAGTGAGTGAGTGAGTGAGTGAGTGAGTGAGTGAGTGAGTGAGTGAGTGAGTGAGTGAGTGAGTGAGTGAGCAAGCGGATTTCAGATCTTGCTTATTTGTATTTTATTTCACTGCTTTAGCACACAGCAGCAAAATGGAGGCGTTGACTGCGTCTGGAACGATGCCTGTTTTGAAAGACAAACGCAGACGTACAGAGGGCAAAACACATGTCTAGGACGACCAAACTGTGTGTTCCGTAGCTCCCAAAGCCGCTGCGAATAGGGAGGCAGGTAATGACAATCAAATACTATGAGTTTAAGTGCACATGCTTACATCCAGACTATTTTAACCAAATGTTATCGTTAGGAATCGCGTGTTCAGCCTGAAACACACCCAGAACGTGTTCTAGGCAAGCAAATTGCCCTCAATATATTGGCAGTCAGGAATAAAAGGCGAACGCCGCCTATGAATAAAAAAGAATCTTTCACCTGTTTGGGCTACGATGCAGCCAGCCGCTGGTGGCATACATGTTCATGCAGCGCGGTACAGAGTTGGTCAAAAGTTCCCAGGCCATAGGTTTTGGTTTTGAGCCTTGCGTTAGGCATCTACGAAGCAGCCGAAGCTGGAAATCTCCGTACGTTGGGAAGTTTCGTCGTTACTCATGAGTAGAGACCGGATTTTAGGCAAATGCCTATTTTTTTCAACGCTTCGTAGGGGCACTATTTTTACATATGAGCACGAATTAGGTGTTGACAATATGTTTAATACTCTTTTTATAGTGCCTATAAATGCCTATATTTGGTGTCAGTGCCTATAAATGCCTATTTCCGACGTCGGTGCCTAAAATGTTCTATTTTACAGAAAATGGGCCTGAAATACGCTGTGGTTTTGCTTTCAGATTCTGTTTGCTTTCGAATCCATTGCGGTTTTGAGTAGAACACACACGTGGCAACATTAGATGACCGCGTCAGTTGGCTGTGGTGAACACTGCACCTACGCCGGCTGCGTACACAATACCAACCACGTCAGCCGAAAATATCGAAGCAACCTTTTTTCTGTTTTCTGCCATTTTATCGTAGCAGCTTGTTGATGACTTTGGCTGTTAAAGTGGTAGTTGACGAGATGGCACCACATTTCGGAAAGTATACGGAGTAAGTTATAGGCTCGTCAAAATAATTCACAAATCAACTGTAAAATGTTCCATAAACCTGCTGAAAACAGTTTAACTGGTTAAAATTTACACCTGGGTAAATTTTCCTGGGGCCTTATTTTCGTTCCTGGCAAGCACCATTTGATAGTCGCGTGGTTCCAGACACGTGAAGCCACAAACTATAAAACACGGTTTACACAAATGACAACATATTTATTAATGTCAAAGCATCGTGTATGCCTGCAATAAATAAGTTCAATTCCTGTGTGAGCGAAGGCTGAACTCATTTGTCAGACGTTTTGAATTGACAATGTTTCTATCAGTTTATAAATACATAAGGTGTTCATTGTTTCTACTTTTGTACACGACAAGCAAATTGTTTGTTTCGAGGTATACCGAAGTGTTTTAAAAGGGTTGGTAACCGTCCCTATTGCTCTGCTGAAGCATGTGTACTGTACGAAAAGTTGCGTGACAGCCTTAAAAAAAACGGCTTCTAATGTTCGCACCTTGCTTAAGGTCCCAAATCATTCCTGCTGTGTTTTGTTTTATTTTACGGGAGATATTTCGCGCTGAAGTTCAGAACTGTGTGCACTTTTGATAAAGTTTATAGTGCCTATTTTGCTCCATTAGGTGCCTAAAATGCAATTTTAGCCGCCTATTTATGGCGCCTAAAACGTGCTTTTTAGTGCCTAAAAATCCGGCCTCTACTCATGAGGAAGCTGTCAATTTCATAGGCGCCGTAAGAGCCCGCCTATATTGCTCAAAAGCAGATCGTGTGGCCACGAGACTTTTCGCAAAGCACGCGCATGTTCATGAAGTGTTTGTACATTGAAGTCGCGCAGTGAAGTCTAAGATTAGCGCCGAGCAGAGTCCACGCTTCAATAGGGGATATTCAAAATTCCGAACGTATGCTTTCCCGCATAACAGTGTTGCCCAAGACAAGGCGGCTGACCATGCGTTTCCAGCTGGAACAAAGCAAGAAGGACTAGTTTTTTGTTTCATTCTTCCAAAATACGTTTCTTACATTCTATTCACATCGTTAGCGCCTGCCCTGTAGCCCATGCAGTTTTTTTATAGAGCAGTCGGCCATCTTGTCTTTGGCAACATAGCGCATTTGCGCAATCTTGAATATCCCCTATTAGGCCCACAAGTAATCGAGGAAAGGTTCAGTGAGTTTAATGACGCAGCGAGTTAACAGGGGACGAACAGGGCGATAGTTCGACGCAGACGTGCCGGATTTGCACGCTCTGGATTTGCACGTCCCGAATTTGCACGTGCCGTATTTGCCCGTGCCGAATATCTAGCGGTAATCCACATTGTCTCCTGCATGTTAACGGCGTTTGAAAAAACTGATAAGGGCATGAAAGGTTCACCTTTCGTTTCGTAATATAACGATCTTGTAGCTGTCATCATATTCACTTGGTTAAGCAAGAAGAAATTATTCAAGCAGGTTTCACTCCCTAATATATCAGTACAAACTTTTTAAATCGTAACAGCGGAAAGGTAGAAAACGGCAAATAGCGCCGTGAATTTCCACTAGTCTCAAAACTTCTACTTTCCACACTTGATTTGTACCATTTACGTTTCCGTCTGTGCGCTGTTTCAAGTTTCGACTGCGAGTCCAGTGATGCAAACCACACATAAAATTAATTTTGGCGCGTAGCTAGTAATGGCGCAAGCTTCATTATGACCGAAACTGGACCGCAGAATAGTTCGGTCTCTTACTCGAATTCGCTTCTATAAAGACTGAACAGAACTACATCACCTAGGCACGATAACTGTACACGATTTATGCAAAGCGGCGATAATTGCTATTTTAGGCCGAAAATAAGTAAAAGTGTGCAGGGGCGTGCAAGTAATGCGGCACGAATAGGTTTCTGGATTATATAGATGAAAAAAAAAAAGTGGTAAACAGGGTGTAGAGAGAGAGAGAGAGATGAACGGACAGGCAGGAAGGTTGACTAGGCGACGCCCAGTATGCTGCCCTACACGTGGGAGGGGAACGGTGGAGAAATAGAAACAGAAGAGAAGAAAGGGAAATCACTTTTTCACGTGTCCGTAGGCCTAACAGGGGATAAATAAGTCGCGTTATAATCGTCACGTGATTCAATGATTGTGCACAGCTCATGTGAGTAATTGATTAATAGCATGCAACTTCGACATGTGATGACGTGATTTCATGCGGACGATGATCATGAGATCTCGAGATCTTGCCCTAAACAGGAATAAAAACAAAAATCGATAGCGCATCTGTGACGTCACGTGATATTGGCGCCACCATACGGCAAGAAAATCTGGTATACGAGGGTGGCACTACGATGCTCAGACTCCCGTAGGGCAACATTTTACTTCTTCGAGTCGTCGTTCTGCTCCATTTGTTGACGCTGTCAAGAACAAAGGAATAGAACGAATAAGGCGGGAAAAAAAAAACCACGAAAAACGTGTACCGCCATGAATCCAGCATTGTTTCAGGCTCGCCCCCGTTCCTCTCCGAGATCAATGCGCACGCGACACGCTCAAGCCATTACGCACTCTCTCTTGGTCCCCTCACCTTAACATTCTGCCGTCTCGGAGAGCGTACACATTCTAAAAACAAATACATCTAAAAAACGAAGTCGCTAGGCAAATACTCAGGACGAGTGTCGCAAGGATGATCGCGGCCCTCCAGAAAAAGGCAAGCAAATAGCGAACGAAGATTCCGAGAAAAAATAAAAGGAAGATTGAAAGAAAGAAAGAACAAAAAAATGAAAGAGGCTTGTTCTCAGACAGACCAGGAGGAGGCCGGATGGTTTCGGACCAGCGCCCACCGTCGCGACGCTACGTTGGCGGCGGCCGGCGGAGCGAACGTCGTGGCCCACTGCCGCCGGCAAGCCAAGCAGGCCGCTCTCATAAAGCATCGCGCCCAGAGAGAAAAAAAAAAAAACAGGCGGGAAAAATAAAGGCGCACAACGGCGAACGGCACGAAGTTTGGGAAAAAGCCCTGCCAGCGAAACACGAAGAAAAACGTCACTAAAAAAAACCTAAAAGAAAAGCGCACGTCCTATAGCTACAACGCCAGCGTTCCGAGGCCCGCCGGACACACACAAAGCAGCCGGGGAGCGTGCCAACTGAGCGAAACTAAGACAGCAACGCGGCCGTGTAGACGGTCGCAGGGCGTCAAGAAGAGTGTAAGCAGCCGGAAGGGAGAACGGAAAAAAGAAGGGCTCGGAAAGAAGCGGTTGGGACATCATCGTTGCAACTGTACGAGATCATGAGAAGAAAGAAAGCTGAGGTTTTAGAATAAGCAAGACGGCAATCGACATCGCAACTCTAGCGGGTTTGCAAGCCAGAAACACAAGATACGTGCTGAGGTGAAAGACGGAAATGCTTCAATGAACTGAACTGAAAAGAAACGACTGAATTTCGACTGGACTGATTCTCGCGCAAGAAGCAAGTGACGCGTGCGCCAAAGAGACTGGTGAAGTAAACAAAAACATGTCAAGGATAGTACGAAGGATAACAAAAAAAAAAATGAAGCGACGAGCGAAGCCTAAAAGAAAGGCGTCCACATACAACAAAAAGTGCAATGTGTATTGTAAGAAAATAAATTTTGCAAGAAATGTTATGAATACACAAATAAACTGCGAAACACTGCGTCTCCAGTCAAATTAGGCGTGTTTCGATGGCAGGCGGTCTGGCCGTTCCTTTTCAGTCAGCTCACCCCCACCCCCCCCCCCCCACACACACACACACACAAAGCAATCGGCATGTGGACACAGGCAGGCTACGCAAAGCGTAACATCTTTGGTCGAGCGCATGCGCAAAGCAAAAGTTGGGCGCTTCTCAAAGTTCTCGTTCCCTCTTGTTTCCACCCCTTCTCTCAAAAGATGGCGCAGGAAGAGAGAGAGGATGAGGGCAAGCTGAAGCCTGCCCAGCATGACCCAAACGTGCTGTAACGAAGCCCGTCGCGCAGGAGGAAGCAAACGAGGCAGCGAGGAACCGAAAGAGAAACAATCAAGCTAAGAGGGAAATAAAATGGAATAAAGAAAACAAAGCATGGAGTGAGACGAGGTTCGACGGTCGTGGCGTCGGGGCAGGGAACGGGAGGGAGTACGGGATCTGGGGAAGAAGGCAGAGGGGAATGTGGGTGCGCTCTTTCGGAAGCAGGAGTGGACGGAACTTCGGAGAAAAGACGCAGCGCGAGAGAAGGAAAGAGTGAGTGTTGCACAGAGCTGGCGAAAGAAATCTCTCCTCTGCCTCTTTTTGCTTTCCGCTCGAAGTAATGAGATAAAACTAACGCGAGAGCCGTGGCGACGAGAGCGGAGGCGGATAGAGAGACAGGGAAAGAAAGAGGTGGAAGAAAAAAGTAAAAGGAAAAAAAAGGGGGAAAGAAATCGAGACATGAAACGCTCAGCGCTCTTCGAGCGAGACGAGAAACAAGGCGGAGAAAGAAACAGAAAAAAAAATAAACGCGTAGTGCCAGAGTTGGGGAGAAAAAAATGAAAACTAAAGGAAGAAAGGCGAGATGCGGGGAGCGTGCGGAGCGCGAAAGGGGATTCAAGCCGTGCCGGCGGCGGCAAAAGCGCGGGCAGCAGCGACGGCGGTGACGGCAGCGCAGAACCAAGGCGCGCGAGCGCGCGCCCGCGTTCGGCACGCGCCACCGTGCCACACCCTCTCCCATGCCTCGCCGCTATTCACCAAGAGAGGAGGAAGGAGCTCGGGGGCGAAACAGGAGCGAAAAAACAAGGAGACAAAAAAAAAACGAAAGAAAAACGACTCCTGAGGACCAACGAGCAGCGCGAGAAGGAGACGCGTGAAGTCCGAAAAAGAGGGCAAGATGGAGAGTGGGGAGCAAGAATCTAGGGGCACAAAAAAAGAGAGGAAAATGTAGTAGGGAGAAAAAAACGAAAAAGTAAGACGGGATGTGAGGTAGAAAGAAAGAACGGAGGCAGGCAGCCGAGTCAAGGCTTGAGCAACAACAAGTTCTGCCGCTCTTTTGCCTCTCCGGCCGTGGCCGGCTCGCCGAGCGCTTTGCTCCCTCACGGCGTCCGTCCGTACGGTCCACACCATCTCCCTAGCGAGGAACTCGGGAGCAAAGAAGGAAAGAAAAAGAAAAAAAACTAGGAACCGGCCCAACAAAGAAAAAAAAAGAGCGAAAGGAGCCACGACGCTGGGAGTAGGGCTCCGGTACAGGAGAAAAAAAGCAAAGGAAGGAAGGACGGGACCTACCGGAACAAAAAAAAGGGCGAATAGCCAACCTACATAACAAAGTACAGGGCAGCAAGGAGAATCTTCGTCGAGTCTCGGCTTCCCTCAGGGGGTTTCGGAAGGAAGTTTCCTCGTCTTTTTTCACCTCTTTCCCTCTTTTTTTTTGTTCGGCTCGCTCGATCTCCTCTTTCGGACCCGTCGGCTGGCCGCCACCGCCGCCGACGCGCCCGCCGACCGTCCCTCGCTTCTCTCCTGGCCGAGCGCTTTCCCGCATCTTTTCTCCTTTCCTATTTTTTGTCCCGCTATCCGGGCAGCCCGTACACTTTCTTTTTTCTGTCCCGCCCTCCTTCTATCCCGGACTCCCTTTTTTTTTCCTCCAGCGACCCCATATCCCCACCTTCCATCTCTCCATCCTACTTTCCAGGCGTCCGGCCCACGGCGATTTCTTTCCCTTACTTCGGCGACGCCGACGCTAAACTTCTTTCTCTATCTCCCAAACTTTTTTCTTCCTTTTTTTTTCCTTTCTTCCCCTACTCAGCTGTCCGTGAGGCAGCAGCAGCGGACGCGTGGGCGCGAGCCAACGAAAGAGCCGACTCGTGCGTGCGTGTGTCTGCGTACTTGGGAAGGGCCGTCCTGGCAGTTTGTGACTTCAGGGCCAGCGAAGACGGAGGAGGAGACAGGCAGCGCTGCCGCCGACGCCGCGGCGGTAGCAGCAGGAACGGATCCTAGCGCGCGCCGGGACCAGGCGAGCGTACAGGGTGCACCGGTGGGAAGAGGGAGGCAGCCGAGCGACCAGCAGCTAGCCAGCCCCGGCGCTGCTTGCTGGTGATCTCGCGCCGACGAGCGCTTCTTCCCTCCTACCACTGGCAAAGCAGCCAACCAACAGCACAAGCGGCAGCAACAGCAGCAGCTGCAGCAGCGGCGGCCGGGGCTTCCTGCGTCACGGCTTCTGCGCGTCGCGCGCTTCTTTTTTTGACTTTGGGCCCATCGAGGCTCGCGGCGTCTTCGTCAGCGTCGTCGTCGTTGGGCCAACTTTCTTCCTGACCCTTGGCTTCCTTTCCTCTTACTTTTTACACTCTTTCTTTTTCGCCGCCCCGTTGCTTCCTCTTCCAAGTTCCTGGCCTCAACTGCACCACCATTTTTTTTCTTCTTCATCCTCTATCCATTCCGATTCATGCAGTTCCAAAAGTTTTTTTTCTTTTCTATCCCGTCTCTGCCACTTCAGATAGGTACGTCTATTCACTTTTTTTCTCTCCAAGTGTCCAATCCGAAACCGAGTCGTTTCACCTCGAAAAGAATAAAACAAAAGAGCACCTTTCTACCTTCCTCTTCCTTTGCCAACTTTAGTTTCTGCGACTCGACGTGAGGATCTCCTTTTAGTACTTGGTGTCCAAAACTGCGGCGTTTAGTCAATAAAATAGGAAGGTAAGCATTTTTTTTCCTTGCCCCTTTAACCATATCTCCTTCATAGTCAACTTGCTCTCATTTTCGTTAGGCTAAGGCACCGATTTGCTCGAACGTACCTTGGAAATATCCCCCTGAACCTGTCCTCGCGTCCACTCCTAGTTTATTCATTCCTTGCGGTCCTACGGTACCATCTCACACGCCGCATCCAATACCTTCGTATGGCGGTATCAACTCGACGAGGCAGTTTCCCTCCTTTTTCTTGTTTAGTTTTCACAGTTACTTTATTTGCACTATCTGTTTATTTATTCTCGTGGTGATGTTCATGTGCCGTCGCCTCGGCACGCAACTTCCCGCCGTCTGATCTCTCCTTCGGTGCCGGAAAGATAACACAAAACCTAACCAGGGCCGGAAGTAGCGCCGCCGGAGCCACGTTAGTCTTAGTTTGTCCGGCAAAAGAAAGAACGTAAGAGAAAAAAAGAAGTTATTCCCGGCTAAGGAAATAGGGGCGTAAACAAGCTCGACGTGAAAGAGTCGCGACATGGGTTATTTACGTCGCTCTTACCAAGTTGCGACGCGACTTCTTTTATTTCTCAGTGTGTTCGTCCTCGCGCATAAAGACGGCGGCACAAGCTCAAGAAAGACTGCAAAGAAAGAGGCAAAGCCTGGCGAGAAATACTGCCGTGCGGAGAGTAGACAACAGGGTTGCGAGCGGATTTGGCCGGTAATTTGTTGAGCCGGGCGGTGTTCTTGACTCTTCTGGCTCCGTTGGAAGACAGAAGGGTGTATGAAAGAAGGCGAAAGCGACGAAAAGACGCAATTTACGCGAAGCTGTAATGGATCGCCTCAGTTGCTCGAGTTGGCTTTATCTAACACCGCGCGAATTGCGTCCGACTCTGCCCTTGTTGGATGCCATATTCCTCGCGTGGCTTACGAATATACGCAGCGGGAATGGCCGGCAGTGATGTACAGCGAAAGGCTTAAGTGCAGTGGTCGGCTATCAATGGAAAGATACTAAATGAGAGTCATCATTCCTGTTACGACTTGAGGCCTGACCATAGAGACGATAGTGTGACAGTTATATTTCAGTTACCACGTGTTCACTCAGCCTAGACAAAGCATACAGCGGACCCTTATATCAGTCTATGAGATCAGCGATGACAAAGGCAGTCGAGTCACACTCGCCATAACCAAGCATCTCCCCCCCCCCCCCCTCCTCGTCACAAAATAGATCTTCTGACGACAATCAGCGAGCCACCGATAATGGCAATAAGTACCCGCCACCTTCAGTGCTCATTCCGGATTATTCCTAAGGTCAGTTCGCGAAGCACCTCCACTAAACGTCTGCGTGCACGGCGTTGACGAATAAAATCAGTGGTGTAATGGACTCTCAGTATGGCACCTTTGTCTTGCATATTCGCTCATGTGCTCACACAGCGCACCTGCACTAGTTGCCAAAGTGATACCCCCCCCCCCCCATATATGTTGAAAAAGTCGGCTGGGATACACTTCGAGTCGGCAAAGAAGACCGTACACTCTCCCAGCAGAGCATTCCCTTTTATGAAAAGGCGTGTGCTGCAGGAGAGCTTAGTTTCTTTTTACTCCGATATAGGCGTATTCTTGTTTAGAGTGTATACACCCCTGTAATACTTCGAGTAACCACTGTTACCTATACTATTCTCCCTCCCTTCTTGTCACATCGGCGCCCATTATAACGCTGATTCTTCTCCTTTCCCCTTCTGCAGTGCTGAGTGCACTCAAAACAGGAATACACTTATATGGAAGTGAAACGGGAGTTTGTTCCCTTTTAACTCCTTCCTGTTTAGAGTGTAGCAGGCAAGAAAAGCACTGTTCAAGCCGACCTTTCCTCCTTTCTTTCTAAATAAACCTGCTCGTACTCCCCTCCTCTTTCACTAATTTTCGGCCCCGTCCGAGGATAGTTGCGCACAAAACCGGGGCTAGAATAATCTCGTGAACATGACAGGTTGACAGGGTTTGTTCTACGAGCTCTTTCTAGCCGGAATCGACCATTTAGGCTGAGTCAGATTGGCTGGCCATTGATGTGGGTGCCACAATTCAACGGCATTCAAGAGAAAATGTGGCTGTGTTATCGAGGGAAAAAAAAAAATCGAGAACGACCAATTCATAAAATATAAATTGAAATACTGATGTACCTCGCTATTTGTTTCTTCAGCACAATCGTTTATCCGTCACAGCCACCACGTAAAGCTAGACGCACCTGTACTCAGTCCTACCTCTTCAACAAGATATGGAGTGATTTACTTAAATGAGGTTGCTTCTGATTCTGAGGGCATCGTCAAAGTGTTGTATTACTTCTAAGGGCGGTTCTTAGTCCTTGATAATGCGTCGTCATCAGAGCACTTGCGACAAGCTCGAGCCCGACCCTCCTGCTGAAAATGTGAACCCTATCGCTGTGGGTTTATTTACAGCATTGCGTGTACTTTTCGCTTCACCTGGAATATCACGGTATAGTCCCGACCAGACAGGAATGAAGTATACACGTCTCTAGTCTTGACTGGTTACGGTCTTATTACTAGGTACCACGAAAACATGAGCCAAAGGTGAGTTCAAGAAACGAAAATCTGGAACATATGAAGTCAGTGCAATATATGATGCGCTGATGCACTGCTATAAGCGTTTGCTCACAGAAAAACGAGTATATTTTTCGGAATAACTGATGTGTATTGAATTGCTTGAAATGCCCGTATAAATTTTTTACGCTTTCTTGTCAGTTGTGCTGTGAAGCGATATTTTTTTTATTCTAATTTTTTAATTTTTTCATTCTTCTGTTCCATAAGCATACTCATTAGAGGCCCCCGGATAACGTGATTACTCGTTTACAACGTGATTCAATACTTACCAGGCATTTATATGCCAATAAAAGTATTCCCCATCGAGCAGGCATGAACACAACGACCACAACAACAAAAAAAGGTGATTTGGAGGTGGGGGCGGCAGACAAAACGCATAGTAAACGAGAGCACGCACACGATTCACACTTAGGACCCGGTAGAATGTTTCCCAAAAGCTACGCATTATCACCGTAAGGCGAGAAAAATAAACGCCATTCACCGACCAGCACGAGGCTGCCGAAATAGGCCTAGCACAAACGCGGGCACTCCCGCATTCGGCGCCTTCCTTTGTGCTTCGGGGCGACGAACAAGCTCGTCGCCTTTTCAAGGGCAAACAACTTTCGACAATGGTAACACGGGAACGGTTCGTCCCGTTTCTCCCACAAAAGGCCTGCTCTGCCAAGCAGGCCAACCCACCGCGTCCCTTTTCCGGTCCCCCGCTATTGGCGCCCAAACACAACACAGAAGTCCAGTCCTCGCTTGTACTCCTTTGTCGGGTGGAGGCCTCAGAGGTTCTGTTTTGCGCGGACGCCCGCGAACGCAGTCGAACCACTCGATGGCGGACACCCCGCAGATATTTCGTCGGAGCTTGTTACCTATTATAACGCTCCTATTATAACGCAGACAGTAGGCTAGAAGACGAGGTGGGCGGTGACGGCCTAATCCTCCACTGTGGTAACTGAAGACGATCTGTGGCGTGGTTGGGTTGTCCGACGTGAATCCTGCCTAGGTGATCAGTAAGCCAGTGCTCTTGACCATATGCCCTGCGCGATCACGTAATATATAGTAGGATACAACTCGAGAACACATTGGTTCTTCCCCGTCAAAGGACACCCTTCCAGACAAGGGTGACAATTCGGGAAGGGGCACCACAATGAAGAGAGGTGTCTATCCCGGACCACAGACGGAAAGAATTATCCCCTTTCATCTACCACTCCCTGCATTGTCACACTATAGCAGGGTGATGAGAATCGGCCGACGCCACTGGCTGGAGGGGGGCCTTTTGACGGGGAAAAGCCGCTGCGTTCTTGAGTTCAGAAGAGCGTGTTGGGCTAGTTGGTTCTGCATAGTATATAAGTGAAATGCGCAACAACCTAGACAGGACACAGAAAGAAACACATACAACAGTTCACGAGCGCAACTACCAACTGCTTAATGGGGCGAAACAACAACAGCATATATACAGAAAAGCAGCGCATGCGTAAAGGTAGAGCAGGCACACACATCACAAAGACCGCAATTTTATAAAAACGAATCAAGATTTGAAACTTCAGCATCATAGATCTGCAAGGAAGCATCACTTACGCATCGATCAGATAGTTTTTTTTTCTTCGTTTTTATAAAATTGCGGTCTTTGTGATGTGTGTGCCTGCTCTACCTTTACTCATGCGCTGCTTTTCTGTATATATGCTGTTGTTGTTTCGCCCCATTAAACAGTTGGTAGTTGCGCTCGTGAACTGTTGTATGTGTTTCTTTCTGTGTCCTGTCTAGGTTGTTGCGCATTTCACTTATATACTATGTTCTTGAGTTTTATCCGACTATAGTAGGATACAACTAAAAAAAAAAAGCAGTTGCTGACACTGCACCGCGATCCACGGCGTCCTCCACTGGCCAATCGCAGCAGTAAACGAAATCAGCTTTTTAATGTTTGACTATATCAAGCAATCCATGTATCAAAATATTCTAGAGCTCATAATATTTTTTTGTGTGTTAAGATTGCTGTTTAGGTAACAAGAAACGTTTAAGCAGCGGTCTACTTTTTCGCCATGGAGGAAATCTGTGCGCGGAGGCTGAATGCGGGCGGAGCTTCACTGCAGACTTAATTTGTATAGGACTATAGAGAGAGCACTCCACCCATCTTTTCCCCCTACACCATTCGTATCTGCCGCCTCTGATGTCCTGAAAACTAGCAAACCGTAATAAAGACAGTGTTAATTGTATTAAAGGCGGGGCCGCATGCAGTGGTAGATCAATAGATCTGGAAACCAACCCTTAAAAAAATACATGGGTTCAGGCGTGCGTTCTACGACCACTCGGGAAGACATCAGTAGGCTTGACGGTGGAACCGTTCAATGCTCACAATGGCTTCAGATAAGGTAGCAATATATGACTGTTGTAGCGCTGCTAGGTGACGTCTGCGATGAGCTAAGCCACCTCAGAAATGGACGGCGTTCGTGTCCGCAACACTTTTTGAGCAGAAAGGGGCAAAAAGGGAGTAAATTGCCCTTTAGCGCACACCCTATAAAAAAGGAAGTGCTCTAGAGGACAGCTTAATCCCTTTTACTCCTAATAGGCGTATTCGTGTTTACAGTGCAACGTGAAATGTAAGATTACGGCTTGAAAAACACATTTCTGGTTGCTTGCGTACGACGCGTTACCGGGACAGCTTTGAAGACGGCCATCCGAGGACTCCATTCTAAATTCATATTTAACGCGTCGAAAAGCGTAAAGCGCACTATACCATATTTAGAGACTCAACTCTTTGATTTAAACAGGAAATCGATAACAGTACACCAAGTTCAGTTTTCGAAATTCAGTTTTAATCCGAAAAGGTCAGTATTCTTGGCATGGAAGGCATAGCTAGCTGGCTGATGGCTGCGAGTTACACTCAGTCAAAGTTGAAAATAACTACGTAAAGAAACAAATGGCGTGATTCGACGATGATATGTTGGATAAGCAGAGCAGTTGCGTGATTTGCGGCATTACTCCGCTAGCTTACGCCACTATGCGGACCGGGAAGCACCACCTCCTCGCCGCCTGCCAGCTAAGCCCTGTTTGTCCACCATCCTCACCTGCTTGGAGCACTTAGCCGGTTAGGTAGGTTCGTCAACTGCATGCATATAAAACACTGACAAGAAACAGCATCACATTCTAGATACCGCGACGACTGGGCAGCAGTTCCATCGCTGCCATAAACACGAAGACCACGTGATGCTCCGCCCTATCACTCAACCCAGCTCAACAACCCAAAGATAACATGTCAAACTAGTTCTTAGAGGAGTGAACGTCAAATTGCGCTTTTGTCTGCTGGCTATCTCATTTTAGTTCCCTTACTTTTATAATGATGACAGCAATTCCGCATTTCCCTCTATAAGCATTTATAAGTACTACCATTTGCGCATTAATAACTCGCAAATAAATTGTTAGAGCTGATAAAAGCGCTGAGACAGACTCTAAGTGACTTGACCATAAGGGGTTGCCCCATTAAATCACTAAAATAAGTGACTACTTCATTCGTAGGAAATAATATTCGCCGCAAAAAACCGAAACTTGCGTTCTGAAATAAACACCGGAAAAAGAGCGCGGAATGTTCAAAAAATAAAAAAACTAAATGTTCAGCCCCTGTCTACAACTTGCGGGGCCGCAGACTCCTCCAAGATGCAGCGCGAAGTTTCATTTCACGGTCAGGCTGCAGCCCGAATAAGAGTTCCATTGCGCCCAACGACTGCGCCAAAAAGCATGTTCTGTAAACTGAGGCTATCCCATTTAAAGAAATGACAACTCGACAACATTGCCATTTGACATATTCAACCGCAAAAATATCGTAGGGCTTGTTTCACTTAAGGTGGGAAACAAATTCTACTAACCAGATTGTGGCAGACGGAAAATGTAGAGACGCTTGTTTATCGACATTTCAGTTCATGCTAAAAAACTTCAGGCGATGGAATTTAACCAGCAGCCGACCACTGCGCATGGCATTCCTCATAACCCAAACCCTACGAACGTGACATATTTAACGGTTTGACTTTCGGTTAGTGTCACACTCTTCACCATTAACCTATTGCATGTAGGCTCAGAAATTTTAAGCTACGGGGTTTCAACATTCCTTGCACTTTTTACTAAACAAGAGCCGATAGAAAAAAACATTTCCAAAACTTCAAATACATTCGATTTTTCACCATTTAATGTTTTTTTTTGTGTGCCACCTTATAACGAAAAAAAAAATTGAAGCGAGTCACACGCAAAGAAAGGCGCAAGCAACTTTAAAGTTTCAGAGCGCTAGCCAGAATCCATGACGTTTTGCTCTTAAAACCAGCATCACAACGTTAATAAATTGTGCCCAGCTTGAGCTGTTACCACGTCGACGCCAGTTCGCTTGCTTAACTTTATTTCATAGACACTGCTCCCTCCACGATGACTTCTTTATGCCACTCCAGTAACCTTCAAGTTCCGTGACCCCAATACCAAACTAAAAAAAAATGAAACGCGTAACGTGCCTCGTATCACATTTTGAAACATCATTTACACCCCGCACATTTATAGACTGAATCAGCAAAACGCCGAAAGACTGCAGCTGAAGTAGGATTATGATTCACGGTTTTTTGCGACCGGATAGTACGAGTTTTCCAGTTACAAATGATGAGCTGTCCCGTTCTGTCCACTATGTGTGCAAATGGCTCGATGGGTTGTTTCGACTACCGTAATGGTTTTTTTTTTTCGCTATGTATAATGCCAGTTTTTCGTATTTTTCTTCACTGTATGCCTGACGAGTATCTGCTCATGTAGGCCCTTTTACCACCGCCTCCACACCAGGTGATAACATCGCAAGAGACCTTTGGGGGTACCAATAATTAATTAATTAATTATATAGCTGTTTGTTTACCCTCGTGGTAGCACTGCGGCTGAGGAGCTCAGTTGCTGAGCACGAGTTAGCGGTTTTGAACCCCGGCCCCGCACTATATACACCCCCCCCCCCCCCCCCTCTTTTCAGTAATAAACGTTGCTCACTCACCCACTCACTGAAGAAGAGATGAGAGAACGACCGTGTAGTGAGATTTCGCACACACGTTAAAGTGCTCCCTTTGGGAGGCATTAATCTACTTCCGTCCGCTATACGGCTCGGCTCTCAACCCTCCGTGTTGTTCTAGCACTTAGAAGTCCATTAGTCCATCGATATTTCAACCATGTGTATGACTATATGTGCGTGCCTTTTTTTTTTTTTCGAATCTACAGCGTTGCAAACTTGAGACTGCAGAACGCACTGCCTTTCGCCACTTCTACGGCCAATAAAAAAAAGAAAACTAAATCCATCGTTCATTGATACAGTTTTGATAATTCCCTTAAATAGGATGTAGATTTCTTCTACGCTTTTAAATTATATGTCTTGCACTCTGTCTTGCTGGTCGAATATTGGTCTCAAATAATAAAAAAAGAAAACAGGATTGGGCCGTATTTCTAATCCATACCCTCTTTCTTATAAAGGACACCGAAAATCCAACAACATTTCTGCTGCTCATTGTGCTGAGTCTCTTTCACCAGGTGCACGGTTTAAGTATCACTCGACAGCGAATACTAAAGCTACTACAACTTTTAGAGGGACATTGAGGACAAATAGAAGTTTTCCTGCGTCAATAGAGTAAAAGGAGATGCAGCAGCCTGTTCTAATTGCCGCGTTGCAATTACAAAGCCGCGTTCTAATTGCAAAGAAACAACTATAATCGAAAACGGAGCTTTTATAAGCTAAAAAGGACAAAACGAACAAAATACAGGTGTCGCCGCAAGCGGCCAACTTCGCAAGTACAATGTGTGCGTCGACACCTTTTTACCCGGATCTCAGAGGCTACGTTACACCGTCATTCGCTTCGAAATGGTGGCAACCCGTCCTTATCCGTAAGGACGCCACGAGTTTTAATCGACTGGAGGGAATATTTTCAAATCCAGTTTACTCGCCGATAAATGCGCCTTTACTGCCGAACAAATATCAAAGTAGCAAAGGACAATAGAATGTTTTTTTTTTTTATTTTACAGTGTGAACAATAACTGAATGCAATTATCCTCGCAGTCCCTTTAACGCCCTCAAAGTGCGCCTCAGAACCCGCAGAAAGCTTCGGTCTCCAGAGACGAGACGGGCTAACTTTGCTGTAGAAAATGAAAGGTCTGTAAGATAAGAGAAACTGGAAACAAGTAACGAGGCGTACTATATATGCTACAGCTTGGACTCAAAATCAATCACAGGAAAAGAGAAGCCCTTTTATGACAGTTCTAATACGCAGAAGGAGAAGTAGATGCGTTTGGTCCGAAATGAAGCATTTGTAGACTACCTAGGGACCATTTAACAAGACCCTGCTACGTGGCTTACTGTGTACGATAATGTTGCTTCGGACTTCAATAAAACTATTCATAACATATATATTATGAGCGCAGGAACTATATCAGGATATCAGGACATCTATATGCCTCGTTTTTTTTTGTTTTTTTTTAACTGATAGGATTCAATCTATCAGGACGTTATCACTGAACCTCGTTCGGAACACAACCGAGTGAAAAGAATCTAGATGCTATTTCTTTCAGAAGCCTTTCAAGCACACTGCAAATTCTCTGTGTATAATAACGCTGACTTTTGATTTTTCGAAGTAACGTTTACGTGCAACTGAACGCGCATTCTTTTTTGGAGAGAACATATATATTTCGCGAACACAAGCGATTTCAAGGTACTACATCAATCGCGGAGAAAATAATTCAAGAAACGAATTTTTCCCTTTACCTAAACTTACTTAAAGTACCCACACCCGATAAGCATCCAAATTCCTCTTAAAACATTCGCGTCGCACCGTTACCAAGCAAAATCTGACGCTCAAAATGAATCCAAGCACCCGCCACAGAAAGCGCATCGAGATCCAACGACCTCAGACCACGACGGCCTAATGGAAACACGTGTAAGCTTCCCACCCGTTAAACGTTCCAAACAAGCGGCCCGAAGGGAGACTAGAAAATATGGCCGCAAATACGTCTTGCCACCACTTTTCGACGCGCTCAAATAAAGCGTAACCGCGGGAGCTCTATAAGCCGGTGAGCTCACGCACATAAAGAGAGAAGACAGCGGCAAAGAAAGAAAGACAAAAAAGAAGTGAAAAGAACTAGCATAACTAAAACGACAAAGCTCCAACGACCTACGCCCATTCATAAAAGCCCGGAAACGCTAAAAGCGCCTGAAGTACCTACTCCGTGTCAAGCAAGCCGAGCTCGAAAAGAGGAAGGGAAAGGGTGAGGGTGACGGGGAGAGGGGAGAGGGGGGAGTGTTGGGGAGAAGAGCACTCGCCAGGCTGCTTGCTCCTCCTTTTCGCCCCGTCGTGCGTCTCGCGCAGTCTATATAGCCGGCTGCTCGCTCTAATATGTTTCGCCGAACAATCCACGCTCCCTGGTGGCTTCATTCGTCTCTCCTCTCATCTTAAAGCCGTCCCTTGACATCGCACTGCTTTTCGTTTCCCGCGCAGGCGTTCGTTTCGCGGGGGAGTCGTTCAACGAGTCGCAGTGTACGCGGACGAATAAGTTACGCGCCCGGGCAAGAGGTAGTGGACGGGCGAGAAACAATTTTCAGTACGTGAATATAGCATTAAAAGAAAAAATGGCTGTGGCTTAGCTTGGTTAAGCCCGGTAATTGCGAAAGCAATATCCGTAGCTACGCCATGATTCAGCTGGTAGTGTAGCTGGTGGTGGTGCTTGTGGTTAGACTTGTGGTGATGCATCGGTTATACAATCCAATCCAATCCAATGCAATCCAATATGCTAATATGGTAGCTACCGGCCTCGCTACGCGACGGGCTGAAAGTGGAACTAGTATTGCTTTTGCAATAAAAGAGCAAAACGCCGAGGCAGCGTACGAGTATCGAGCGTTGGCAGCACCGAACGAATTTGCGTCATTAGACACCTTCGCTATATCCGATACAAATATTTCGTTATATCAGCATATGTACTTTTTTGATGCCAACGTATACAGCGCAAGAAGAAAAATCGTTTGACACCGCTTAGAACGTCCTACATCAATTAGTTTAGCCGTAATGGACGTTTGAAGTTTCAAGAAGTCACGGTTTCGGGAAACAAAGGTCGTCGGTGCGAATCTCTGTGATAAGCTACGCTTTGATTTGACTTGTAATCGTATGCTTCGTAACGCACTGAATCGTTTGATACCACTCCGAACATTCTACGCCAATAGGTGGTCTATAATCTGTGTACCAATGGTACTATCCACTGGTCCCACTTGAATAACCGTGTGTATCATATTAATGCGCCCTTGAGTAATGCTAGTTTGGTTTGGTTTATGGGGTTTAACGTCCCAAAGCGACTAAGGCTATGAGAGACGCCGTAGTGGAGGGCTCCGGAAATTTCGACCACCTGGGGTTCTTTAACGTGCACTGACATCGCACAGTACACGGGCCTCTAGAATTTCTCCTCCAAAGAAATTCAACCGCCGCGCCCGGGATCGAACCCGCGTCTTTCGGGCCAGCAGCCGAGCACCATAACCGCTGAGCCACCGCGGCGGCTGAGTAATGCTAGTATTAGTGCTAATGCTCTAAAAACCGAGAGGAGAGTAAGAAGGCGAAGCGAAAGAGTACACAGTGGACATACCTGGGAGCAGAAAGAACAAGTTAGGTGCTATCGTCAGAGTGACTAGTTCTTATATTTTTTTAATGATGAAAGTAATAAAAGCCGTGAGAATTATCAGCGGTTTTTATGAAGAACAAAAAGGTACAGTAGCTAGCCAAGTTCAGTGAACTCAGGTAAAGCATAAGTGAATTGGAACACCTCTGGACTTGTAATTAACGAACATCAGTTTTGCTAGGGCCATTCCGAGGCGAAGTCACTCGCTGATCACTGAAGCAACAAAGGTAAAAAAATATGTAACATGTGTTTCGAAAACTAGAAATAAAAGAACTATTACACCCCCATTACGACTGGGGCATTCAGGCGAAAAATCACTCGCTCGAGAAACGCTCAACACTAAAGCTACAAAAATCAGTGACAAAAAAAATATTTCACCTTGAAAGAAATACAATAAATGGTTCTAAAAGTGAGTTGACGTCACAGGTCCCTGCGCAGGCAATGAAAATGATTAAGCTTGTTAAATATTCAGGTCGCACTTGTCACATTGTTCTCACGCCAACGCTTCCCGAAAGACGCCGCGCTTGTCAGCAACATAGTCGCACGTTATTGAGTCAATAAAGAAGTCCGTATGTCTTCCATGTCAGTGACACTCCATTGCATGTTTCCGTCTCCATCATCTTCCCCTCTGGTTCATTTTTTCTCTTCATCATCATTCAGCCTTACACGTCAAGACGTGTCGCGTCAACGGCCTGTCCCCGTCACATCATCCCGCTCTCATCGCGTCATCCCTCTATACATAAAGCTTTCCCTCTATTCCGAGCTTCCCCGTTTTCCCTCTATCCCATTCATTTCTTCCCCAGATCGCCAGCCGTCGCAGTTATCCTCGTTTTCCAGGCAAACAGACAGGCGATGGCCTTTGTGTGTATACATATACCCCGCCGATGTCTTTTCCTTCGCCTTCCCTATTTTGACGCCGCAGGAGCACCTCTTTCTCCCCCGCAACACTGTCAGCCTCTTGATCCCAAGTTCCCCCTCTTTAGCGCTGAGCGAGCGAGCCCTGTCGTTTCTCTCACTCTGCCATCGACTCCCATAAGGGTGTATATAAAGTCGGGCGCAACTACAAAAGACAGAGCAGCGCGCCATATAACTCTCCGCCGAAAACCTTCCTTTTTCCTCCCTTCTTGCCGCCGCCGAGGAAAGGAGAAGCGGCTTGCAAGGCACGGCGAGTGTAATCGACCTTGGTCTACTCAGCGCGGCATTCCCCTCTCTATGTGTGGCCGCTTTCCTCTTACTGGAGACTCCTTATACGTTTTCCCTCTTTTCCTTCTTTTGTTATTCCGACCTCAAGGAGGGAAGGAGAGGGACGGAGAGCGGCGACACAAGAAGTTGCGGGGGAGTCGAGAGATGGATGCCGAGGAGGCGAAGCAGGGGAAATTGTGCAGAGGTGCATTCTGCCGCCTCTTCTTCCTCCTCTCCACTTCTTCTCTTCCCTTTTTGGGGAGGAGGACAGCTGGCTCAGCTCAGCCGCTGTGAAGCCAAACAGAGAAAGGGAGAAAATGGGAGAGCGCTGAGGGAAGCGAAAGGAAGAAAATGATCAACGGGAGTAAAATGGGGAATAAAAGGAAGCGGTTTTATTGGGTTGTACGTATGTATGTCTACTACCGCACCGTCCCGGCCGGGCATTTGCGGAGGGGAAAATAAAAGAGCAACGCGGTTCGCTGAGTGCCTGCGCTGCTCTGTGGGACTCACTGTCGAGGATTGGGAAGCAGAGGGAAAAGGCAGGGAGGGAGGAGCGGTTAGTTGAGTGTGTTCGTGAGCTGTCCGTGCGTCTGTCGCTACTCGCATAAACGGTTTTCGGAGGCTGGAATTTGATCCCGAAAGGGGTTTAACGTCGAGGAAATTACTCGTTTTTTCCTTGCTCCCCCACGTTCCCTTCGTTTTCAGTTTTACTCCTTTTCTTTTTTTCACCATTCTACTTGTTTCATAAGCTGCCGTTTCGCTTTTCCCGTCTTTCCTTTTTACCCTGTTTTTTCGTTTGCTCGCAAAGGAGCGTTATTTGTCTTCTTTTCTCTGTCTGTGATTTCGTTATCGTATTCTCTGAGTGGTCGTTACATAACAGATCCGTTTGTGTTTCCGGTTAAGGGGGCGAATAATGGTCCGCAAACCATATGAGAGCTGTAAAAGATTGCCGCTAAATGGCGCTGGAAAAGCGAGCTCCCCTCGCGCGTGCTGTATCGTACAGGGCGGAGATTTAATGGATTCCGGTTCGGATTTACCTCCGTAACCGCATGAAATG
This sequence comes from Amblyomma mixtum, assembly GCF_055824585.1. Taxonomy (NCBI): domain Eukaryota; kingdom Metazoa; phylum Arthropoda; class Arachnida; order Ixodida; family Ixodidae; genus Amblyomma; species Amblyomma mixtum. Next base: position 252,132,332 of record NC_143013.1, read on the forward strand.
ATTTTGACTGAGGCGTCGAGTGAAGTAACAGGTGACTAGTTTATACAGAAGCTCCTCCTTTTTGACATTTGATTCTGTTGCGTTTTACCGGGCATAATTTATTGAACGCGACCGAAATTTCTAGAGCGTACAAATAATGAAATTATCCATATTTTTGCTGTCATTCATCGGAATCGTTTCTACTTTTTTTTTACAGCATGTTCCTTACAAATTCGAATTATCAACTTGTGCTGTCGAAATTCTTTCCACAGCTTGGATTTTAAGCTGATCTGGATAGTCCGTTTCAGGCTCCGGCTCTAGTGAAGAACGAGCAAGAAAGAAGAGCGGAAATTTAACGTAATACACGATTTTTCAACAGTGTAAGTATTTGTTCAGTTCGGAGAAAATCCGGAGCTTTTTCTCGACGAAACTGTCTCCTAATTGCCTGGCTTGTATAAAATGGAAAGTAAACGTGTTCTCTTAAACATGTTCCTAATTGCCTACTTCATCGTGAAAATAGAATGCCTAAAGCAGAGAGCAAAGTGAAATGTAATTATTTCTTAATAGCTCAGACAGCCTACATTTTTAACCAGAATTCGTTATATTTACCCAGACCCATTTCAGACTCAGTAATGGATTCAGTTGTCACTTGAATAAAAACCGGATAAGGGCAGGCATAGCTGTCAGCGATGTTTCGCAAGTCCTTTTAAGACCTTTTTCTTTTTAATTAGCATCTCGCATTGCACCTTTTAATCCACTTTTGAGCAAGTGTATAGAAAAACCGTTGAAGCGGTAATAGTTACTTAACGGTGATTTATATTTTGAGGAATTGAAGTAAAATTTCTTTTTAATCATCCTTTTTCATTGACCCTTTTTGTAAGGGGCTGTTTGAGTGTATTTGCTGCAATGTCGCCGTTGTGGTTCAGCCATATGCTGACATTAAAAAATTAAACAAAACCATACTTGTATATAACGCATTACAAGTGACTCGTTAATTGTAATAAACTCCCTTTTTCTCAATTTTACAATGTATTGGTTACTCTTTGTACAGTGTAACGTTCTTGTTCATACAATTACATTTTTAAATAAATGATTGCTAGTAATTTGTTACATTTTTTTTTTCAAAAACAAATTTTAACCTGTGGTACAACATCGATAACATGAACTCGAGGACGGACACTGGCGAATAATTGGATGCTATCGAATTATCTCGCGTTAGGTCGAAAACGGTCGAGCTGCGGAGAAGCCGGACGAGCAAGTATGTCCGCACATGAATGCCCGTGCAGCCAGTACTATTTAAATGACTAGCGCCACTTTCCGAAGCTCGTATTTTGCATTTAACCACGACGGCAGAACGGAATGTCGTGTTTGTTGAGCTTCGGCTTTGTCCCCCTCAGAGCGCTATCAACACCGAACCGGTACGCTTTGTTTAACTTCGAGGTGGTGCTGAAGGTTTTTGTATGTCAAAGCAACGCACTTGCTTACGGCGCGTACGTCGAAATACTAATGTTCAGTGGCGCCACTTGAAGTGGTCATAAAAAACACACGAAAAAGAATGCTAAAGAAAACTTCTAAAAACACCTGCGGGTGAAATTACCAACGTATGTTTATTGGGGTTTAACGTCCCAAAGCAACTCAGGCTGTGAGGGACGCCGTAGTGAAGGGCTCCGGAAATTTCGATCACCTAGGGATCTTTAACGTGCGCTGACATCGCACAGTGCACGGGACTCTAGAATTTCGCCTGCATCGAAATTCGGCCACCGCGGCCGGGATCGAACCCGCGTATTTTGGGTCAGCAGCCGAGCGCCGTAACCACTGAGTCACCGCGGCGGGGGACCAACGTATGTACTGTCACAGACAATAGATCAAGAAAGCCGAACCAGCTCATTCTAGTCCATGTACATTTGTTCTATTGTAATGAAAGATGTAACTTAATAGTAATCGGTTACTACCCTGTACTCGTTATGTTAGCTTTAGTAGGGGATATTCAAAATTCCGCAAGTGCGTTTTCTCACATAACTATGTTGCCAAAGAGAGGACAGTCGAATTCTCTATAGAACTATGTGGGCTACTGGACGGGCGCTAAGGATGTGGACCGAATGTAAGAAACGTATTTTGGAAGAATCGAACAAAGAAACTAGCCTTTCTTGCTTTGTTTCAGCTGGAAACGCACGGTCAGCCATCTTGTCTTCGGAACTTTGTTATGCGAGAAAGCGCACTTGCGGGATTTTGAATATTTCCTGAAATTGCAACCGGCTACTTTTTTTTTGTAACGTCTACAAGAATGAGCGAAGCAAACGAATTACTCGCTTGTGGTAGACTCCGTCGGCGTGGTATGTCGAAGACCAATGAGATTCGACTGGGGCAACCGGGTGCTTCCAACTCCTTTATCTCTTTCTCTTTGCCAGCACGCCCATCCTGCGCCCGCTATTTCTCCACACTGCTTCCGCTGCGGTGGTGAAACACATTTAGCAGCGCAGGCAAGATTCCCTCTGTTTTTTTTTTCAGCCAGAGTCGAGTCGTGACCCTTTGAAGCCGTGGAAAAACATCAATTAGACACTTGGCTCGTCGGAGTGTGCGCGGCCAGATGTCGCGTATATATAGAATCCCGCGCCAAGGAAGAAGAGCCGAGGCAGTGACAAACCGAGGATGGCACGACAACCGAGGAACAACCCCGACGACTTCCGGCTTCGACAGACCATTTTTCACCGATGAGAACGAAATACGACCGCAAAAAAAAAAAAAGAGAAACAAGAGAGAATTGAAGACAGAAATCGCGAGGCTTTCAGTTAAGAGCTATACAGCGATCTGCTCCCTGTCATCCGTCCATATTTCATATGCTCTTGTTTCAAGCAACCTCTCAGCGAGCGAGCGACAGGAATAAAATAAATCGCAATAAAGAGATGCGCTCTTCCTCGCATCCGTTGGCGACGCTTCAAGAGCTAAACGCAGAAAGGGCCAAAAAGTTTCTCGACGGTGCGTGGAAGAAGCGACAGGTGTCTCGCCACGAGGGGGCCGTATAACTTCTTCGATGCGCGCAGACCTGCAGAGCGCGAACAGCGGACTTTTGAAACACCTTGTAACGAGTGGACCTGAAGAGGAGCTGACCTAGCTACTTAGATGTGACAAAAAAGCCCGGCGTGTGCAGCAGTTGCGCATCGCACAAAACAGTATCATGCATTGTCTCTGCCACAAGCAGCACCTGTCAGAACATCGGCGAAATACCGGTGGATTTTCTAAGGACTTCTACACATAAAAAGCTATGTCTATTAAAATTTGAAATGCATTTCAGCCAGAGGAGTTCTGCTATTGCTACGCGTTTGCGCTGCTTACCGTGTGCGGTTCACGTACAATGCAGTGCAGCGAATAAGAGAGCGGCACAGTAGGCCACGCCTTCCAACTACGCTCATGGCAGTCAATAGACAATACAACTGTCTATTGCGCTGAGGCGTGGAAATGTTGCTCAAAAAAAAGAAACGAAAGAAAAAAAGCAAGCGTAAATCAGGCCGCTTGTCTCGCTACAAACTGCAGAACTGTTGTACGCGGTGCTTTGAGAGATCTCCCTCTCAGCTATTTATTTCTGGATAAGTCACCATGTCACGTGGTATATAGGCTCGCTCTGCAAAGGCGATAGAGCAACCACCTCATATGCAGGGGGGGGGGGGGGGGGGGGGAGGGGGGGCACTGATTTCGAACCCAGCCACCGCCGGGAATCCACCCTTTTATTTTCTCGCTACGTGAGGGTGCCCCGCGGTTGGGTTCCCGAAAATCCCAAGGGTGAAAAAGGGATGGAAAAGTGGCCGAGCTCTATCTAAAGCATCTAAGGTACGCGGAGGGTTTATCCAGTGAGCTGTAATAATGTTGTTTCTCTCTAATAACGGTTTTACAACAATGAGTACGCAATACGCGTCTCATGGCACGACTTGCAGACTGTTCTGGCCATTTGGTCCTAACCTGAAGTTAGGACACTATGGACATAAATAGGTGATTTCGGGTCTCACAGCACCAGTCCTGACTTTCGAGAGAGGCGATTGGCCATGTGCTGTTTAAGGAATATGAATTTTTACTCGCCAGATTTACCACCACGCTTTGAGTCCGTAGTGAGGAACCCCGGATGAATTTTGACCGTCGACAATGATTCAACGAGCATCGAAAGTGCAGTACAAGGCCATTTATGTTCTTCGCCTGCATCGAAGTTCGGCCGCCACTGCAAGCGACAGTAGCCGCGAGCTTGCGTCAGCAGCGCGATGTCTTAGTCAAAGAATCGACGTGATGGATAATCACGCAGTCTGTAACTACCAGCCGTACACGTTTAAACGCTTACCTGCGAGTCGTTAACGACCTGCTGAACGGGCAACGTTGCCAGGCAGTATTTTCGGCGGCAAATCGCTATCAGTGCGCCTGGTACATGCCCAGAAATTCTGGTCAAGCGCACTCTTTCAACAGGAAGTTTTTTTGTTTTTGTTTTTTTACATACCCTAAAGGCCCTTTACAGGCATTACATAGGGGGGTTGAGAAACCCATAGTCAATGTAGTAAGTACATAACAAAGTGAAATTTGAAACCTGAAAATGTGAAAAGCATAAACAAACGCACTCCAGTAAAGAGTGAACATAACTGGGTCAATGAAATGCTTGATAACACACACACACATAGACCACAATGCAGGAGACAAAATTCAATTGTAGCAACATTGTATTAGGAATAACTAAGCATGGAGTAAGCACTTCGGTTTGCAAACAAATGCGTCGTAATTTTTTTCGGAAACGATTTCTGCAGGCGGCTTATTCCAATGGTGAATGGCAAGGAACAATGGCGAATTGCGCATAAGTTTGGTGTGAGCGATCTTTGGTTGCACTTTAAAGCAGTGGTCTAATCGGGGGAAAATGCGATGTGCTGGTTTGATATGAGATTCTGTGAAGGGCGAAGGACTGTGATAAAGCCTGTGAAAGTGACTTATAAGGGTGACAAGTCTTCGCTTTTCAAGTGCGCTTAAATTTAGATATGATTTAATATCGGTGATGCTGGAGTAGCGAGCGTATTTCCTTGTGATAAACCCAGCTGCCTTAGTTGTTGTTTGTGAACGCCATTTATTCGCATATAACAAGATTCCACTGTAACAATCAATATATCCGCACATCCCTCCTCGAGACGCATGCATTTTTCGACTATTTATTGTGAAAAACGCACCCCACCAGTTTTCTATGACAGTATTAACCACTCGATGAGGGCGCAGGTCAAAGATTATAGACACTAGAGAGATTTAGCATACCGGGGACACAGTAGCGGAAACGTATACCGGTTTTACGTGCGGGATCCGCGCATGCGTAGTGGTAAGCGTGTGACCGACTAGGACCACTGTGCCTACGCAGTCAGCGTCCGGCAATCCGGCAAACCGGTATATGTCTAGTACGCAAGTACGTCTCCGCTACGCTAAAGGTCTTCTTCAAAAGCATGATTTTCGATGCATACGTAAAGTTAAGCCATTCCCATCAAAATGTAGATAACAGCATTTTACAATATTCCACAGCTGCCTCACAAATAAAAGTGATATCCAAGAAAGCTGCATATGATTTTTAAAGCGCGTGTTGATGTATTTCGACCGCGTACAGCTCGCGAGGATACCGTTGATTCTCCGCCGAGAAAAAAAATAAATTCCTGCAGTGTCAATGCACAGGACGCTGCATAATGGTTCCATGTGGCCTGTGACAAAAGGTCGTCACGTCAAGATAATTCTGCGCAGTCTGAAAACGATAGTTATACCAAGGATAAAAACAAAGCGCTGTCCGCGACTCGCACTTCTAATCACCGCTGACCACAGTATTCTTTTCTTGAAATTTAAACAGCACTACATTTTCAGACGAATACACAGATAGACATGACAGGACGGGCGCTGGTTCCAACTAACATAGTAACTAACTCCAACTCCGACAAACATAGTTGGAGTCAGCGCTAGTCCTGTCATGTCTATCTGTCCATTCGTCTGAAAATGTAGCGCTGTTCAAATTTCAAGAAAAGAAAATGCATCGCCAACTAGCCCCACAACGTGTTTTACTAATCCACAGTATTCTAATCTAGGAAAAGTATCAAGCTTCATACCAGCCCGTACGCCTCAGCAACAAAAGTGAGCTCGTTCCATTCTCTAAACTAAGTCAGATTGTGGCGCTCTTTGTCCTTCGATACCTTTGCGCCAATAAACACCACCGATCGTCATCATCCCCAGAACTTAGTGAATCCGTTTTGGGAGTGCCTTTTACGAGCGCTGTTGATGTTCAAGACACAAATGCACCATCCCTTTCAAACGCTTCTGTAGACCCCACAGGCTTTGATGACGGGCAGTGAATCGAAATCCTATAGTACCCCATTTGCCATGCATAAGCTCTTAAAAGAGGAAAATTCTCCTCACCTCTTTCCTTCTAGTTCCGTCAATAATAAAAAAGTGTGGCAGATCTGATCATTCTTAATTTCCTGCCTTGTGACAGTTTCATTTTTTTTTTTTTTTACCTGAAGCGTGCTTAAGCTATCGCGGATAATATATATTTGTACGATGCTCCGGTTGCATAAATGCGCGAACTCTCGTCTGTCTTGAAAGGATATGTGGTCGTTTACTGGCCGCGTGTATTCGGCAAAGCGTGACGCTTAAATCTGCGTTAATAAGGCATTTTTTTTTTCAAATGAAAGGAAAAGGTAAGAAAGGGCAGCTTACATCTACTTTTCATAAAGACATCGGCCCCTTTAGTGCCTTTACATCTACGGATAAGTGAATGTTTGCACCTTGGTGACTTTAGTCAAGCATTTTTTTAGTGCAGAGTTTGAGTGCGGTGTAGATCCTTTTTCTATCAGCTCTGTATACTGATGATAGTATTCTGTACATCACCTCTTTGGAGTTTACAGCTATGAGAAGCAGGCTGACTGAAAAATAGTTTGAGGTAAGTAACTCAGTAACGAAGGTAGTGGAAAGATAACTATGTGGCAGTTCGGAGGCGGCGCTGTTGCCATGGAAAGCGCTGCTGTTACTATAGGGTGACTAGCTACAGGCGTTACACTTCAATACCTATCTAGGTATAGACTTTTGCAAAGCGTAATTCATCTCCATTATGACACTTGACAACAGCGGTTTGAGGCAACAATTAAGTAATAACACTCATTCCAATTTTTGCCTGTGCCATTCGTTTGTTGCTTCTTACATTCAGCGCCAGATATAGCGAAACAGTGGTGTAGTTTTGATACGTCGAATTGTTAGTAAATCGGCCCTTCTCTGTCTTATGAAAGACAGTCGTTAGCATCTTAGTGACGCAGCGAATTTCACTCCGTTTTTCTCGCGGTATGGCATTAAAGAAAAATGCTCTCGCAACACGTGCAGATGTCCAGCAAACCACTTGGCGATACTATTAGACCGCTGTGTCGATAATTCTACACTAGACAACGAGAGGTCGGAAGCAAAGATTTGCTGTGAAATTAGTTTTTGCGCTGAAGTACTTATTTTGATTTACCTGGACATCCTCTTCTGGCTTCACAGGCGGCATATTTTAGCGCAAAAGACGGAACGTCAGAAAGACAGGACGAACACGGGCGCCCGTGTTCTTCTTGTCTTTCCGTCGTCCCGTCTTTTGCGCTAAAACCAACTAGCCCAACATTTAACCCTTTTGAAGTATCCTCTTCCGGGCCGCTTTTATATAAATGTCTTTATTGTAAATTCCATACAGTAAAAAACCATGTTTAAAGAGAGCTCACTACATTCTTTTTTGTGGTCCTATGATGGCCAGAGCAAGTTCACAAGTGAAAGATTGGTTTATGCGGTTCAACGTCCCAAAGCGACTAAGGCTATGAGAGACGCCGTAGTGGAGGGCTCCGGAAATTTCGACCACCCGGGGTTCTTTAACGTGCATTGACATCGCACAGTACACGGGCCTCTAGAATTTCTCCTCCAAAGAAATTCCAGCCGCCTCGGCCGGGATCGAACCCGCGTCTTTCGGGTCAGCAGCCGAGCACCATAACCACTGAGCCACCGCGGCGGCACAAGCGAAAGAGTTCTCAAACGATATTCACTCTGAGAAACAGAGCTGCACGGCAAGAATAATACTTCAGTCACCAGCGAAACATACAAATAAAAGAAACAAAAACAAGAGTGTTCTACATTTTAAAGATGATTCTCTGAAGTCAGATAAAGGCAGCGTTTTTGTTCCGTCTGTTCCTTGTAGGGAATCGGTTTCATCCCCAATTTAAACCTCACCATACATTCCAACAATTCACAAATCATTCTAATTTCCGTTTTTTTTTTCTTCGAAGCTGGGAAACACTTGCCACAAACTATTACGTCAAATACGTCGTTTCGTTCAAACAAACAATCAATTCGAACACTAAAACCCTAAGCCGAACAGCATACCAACTAGATTTCATTGATCTGCAGTTTTGATTGTTTTTATCTCTTGTTAGCTCTTTTTGTACTGATTTTGTATGCTTAAGGATCACTTCTGATGTTTTTCACTTTGTTGAGTTTGCGGACTCTTCAAACAACTCCTGCGCTGAACTCTAAAGTCCCCTCTTTACAAAACACATAATGTAAAATCATGGACTACCGAAAAAACTTTTCTTATTCTGACGCTGTCTAAGCGGTTGTACGTACTGGTTTGGTTTGGCTTATGGGGTTTAACGTCCCAAAGCGACTAATACCCCTGTCACACGGGCACTGTAAAGGTACTTTGAACTAAAGCTCCATTACGCTACCAAAGGAGCACTACTTCAAGGGAGTTCGCCCGTGCTACACGGTCGCGGAACGACCTTTGGAAAACGATTTTAGCGCCCCCATCGGTGAAAAACTGGATTAAAATTGCAGACTTCAGTGCACATGAGAATATAGCAGTGTAACATATTTTCATAAAAAAAACTTGTTTCATATCAATATTATGCTCAATCAACGCAATTTCAACTGCAATAATGACATAAATCTGCCAAGCACAGAGCACAACATCACAGCGCTGGCCACACTGAGCTCAACTGGCTCGGCTTGGTTCTTTGGCTTTTCCCTTTGCTTCTTTTCCTCTGTTTTCTTTGGCCTTGCGATCGTTGTGATTCTGTTCACGTTTTTCTCTGTGCCTGTGTTCGGCGATCTCCGTCAAGATGTATCACTAGCTGCTGTCCGCCACTGTCCGTACTTGCTGAAAACAACAAACAACATGGCCGACATGGCGTCGTAGTTACCGTGGCGCTTGTAAATCCGGGACGAGAGTACGGCGTGGTGAAACCGCGACAAAACAAATAACCTTCTATTTTAAAAGACCAATAATTTTACGAAGCAAATTTAAGAAAAGAATTTCGATCGTTTCTTATCCCCATTTATTTTTGCTGTTAACTTGCTGGGAGAGAGAGTACTCCCTTGCAGACTCAAAGGACAAACTCGAGCTGCCTTGATTTGAAGTTCCTTCAAACTAGGTGTCCTTAGGCGCGTCCGTGTGGCAGCGCGCGTTCTCCCTTGGAGTAATGGAGCTTTAGTTCAAAGTACCTTTACAGTGCCCGTGTGACAGGGGTATAAGGCTATGAGAGACGCCGTAGTGGAGGGCTCCGTAAATTTCGACCGCCTGGGGCGGTTGTACGTACTGAGTATCTGGCTTCCTCTAAACTGGCAGCTACGTGGAGGTTACATTTTAAAAAAACTGTCTTCATACTGAAATGGAATGCCTGGAACTGTAAATGGCACTGAAAATATAGTGAACTCCTGCGTACAGAGTGAAATTGTGATAGCTAGCGCGAGTAGTCATTGAGATCTGTATACTGTTTGCGTGCGCGTGTTTGTGAGTTGGATGTTTGAACGTAGCTTTAAAAAGCAATTCTGCCACCTATGCTTTCTTACTAAGTCTCCTCATTATTTCGTCCGTCAATATCGTATCTTCTACTGGCCTCAGATCAAATGTATGACAAACAAGCGACAGTTTCCACGGCCAAAAATTTTTTAAACATGTTTTTTTGGTACAATTTTAGTAAAAAGGATCACTACCATCCGCGCCGCCGTCACCAAACCAAAGACCATCTCTGTCGCTAGCGGTAAGTCGGCCTGAAACTATTTCTACGATTAGGACCAAGTTACTTAGTTACTTACTTAGACAAATGTGCTCAGGAGTGTTCTAATCTCTTAGGGTCCATGCCCATCTAGTTATGCTGAGCAAAAATTGAACAGAGTTCTTGCGTTGCTCTGTATGAGCCCGATTCGCAACGCGGCAGGCCGACTTTGGCCAACTCTGCCCATTCAATGCAGAGGATAAAGGCAACTTACTTCTCCTAGTGGGAAAAATACGCCTGTTGAACCCGTTCTCGTGTAATATAACGATTCCCTTTCGACTTTTTTTCTTTTGTTTTCTCGATCTTTGTGATCGGTACAAGCGACATTAAACTCCGCGTTCTCTCCTCCTTAGTGTCTCAAGCATGCCGGAAACAAGGTGCCACTTCCGGCAAAAAAAAAAAAGAAGAAAATAACTGAATGAAAAGAATTCAAAACGGAACCGTTATACAGCGCCGGTGCTCAGACCATTTCAAGGAGCTACCACAGCTGTCTATCTTTGCTACTTTCACTGAGCTTGTTCCGAAAGTTGCAATAAAAAGATGGCCTTGTTAAGGACGGCATCAGCGGGAAGCAACCAACATGCAGGTGTCGCCTGGATGGTTCCGAGAAACGCCTGTCAACTCAACGACGCTTGCCTCAAGTCGTTCCGGATTCAGCACGAGGCTAGGGTAGCCTCCTTTGTTACGTCTCAGTGCGGGACCACCGGAACAAGAGGACACAAGCGACTGTGGCGGATGTCAGGGGCCGTCGTCTTTGGTGGCTCTTCTGAGAATCGAGCATCGCGGCGGGCTGGCGGGGGACTTCCGCAACATTCCAGAACGTCCTCAGGGGACAAAGGCCCACTTCCGCCCTTTTTATGGTCTCGGATTCCGACCCTTCGTGAGTGATGTCTTCTGTCGGACAGGTGTTGACCGCCCGGGGAACCTTCGGCGCATCCGAGAACCTTGCATCCTGGAATCAACTTTACCTCGAAGGCATCCTTGTCTCCCCGGCTCAACGCGTGACGTGACCTGCGTGACGAGTGTCCACAGGTGCGGGGGCGGAGGTTTGTGCGCGCGAGTGAGAGTTTCCGGCCTCTCCTAGCCTGGAGTTGACGTCATCATCCTGGGGAAGCACGTTTTCGCTTCCTGCCCTGCTGCCTGAGGGGGTTAGCGTGAGGGGAGGTTTGTCAGCAGCCCTCCACTGTATCCTTCTTGGAAAAGATATGCGGGCCTGGCCCCCAAATCTGCGTGGACCTGAAGCCCCGCTGGTCACCACCTGCTTTCGAGATACAGCGTAAAGGGTTGTTGTCGAAAGGTTACAATGAGGCATTCCGTTGACGAGCACCTGTCTCGACCCGAGCCTCGCTTTCGCGCCCCTGGTCTATTGTGTCCTTTCAACAACTTCCCTCTCATAGAGATGGTGGCCTCCCCTCTCCCTTTTCGAACAAGAATGCGAGATTGCGCGCAGTTATTTTTGGACAATGTTTGGACATTAGCGCGCGAGCGGCGCGAACTTGATTACTTTTGTATTTTGTAAATAGTGTACAAAGCTCTCCCCTATCCTTTCTTGCTGTCGCTCCCGTCTATACTTCTCCTCACTATCCTCTCCCTTTCCCTTTCATTTCCGCCGGCTGCAGCTCGGGTGTTTAAGATATTAGATAGCAATTGCCGCGGCCGGCAACACTCTTTTGCTTCACTTTTTATTTATTTATTTATTTATCTTTTTTTAAATAAACCACTACCACCACCGTCTGCGAACAAGAGTTTTCAGTTGGAAAATTGTAGAGGGCGCTCGTTATTCTGCAAGTTGTCAATTATGTAAATAAATTCAAGTCTTCTTTCGCCACCTTCTAACTCCGCCGCTCAGCGGCATTCCTGTCCAAGGCCTGGAGGTGGGAACGGGCGTCGTGCTGACCGTGGATCCGTCGAGCCGCGACCCCGAACCTCGTCCTCAGCAGCCTAAATAGGGAAACTAAAAGTGCAGGCCGCCATGTGCGCACAGTTTGAAAAAAAAAGAAGAAAAAAAAACATAGTAGCTCTAACACGAGAAAATAGAGCCACCAAGAAGTACCGTGCCATCAAGACAGAAAAAGTATTCCGTGATGATCGTTTAGAAGTGAATGGCAGGGTAGCCTAACCTCGGGAATCCACATGAGAAAAACTGCCTTGACGTCATTGCAGTTTGCTCGCGAAAGCGCCCAATAGTGGCGGCATTTGTATTTCGCTTTTCGACCTTTTAACAGCTTATCAAAGTTTCGTTTTCAATGAAAGTGGTATCTCGGTCACTGGAACATGGTAATCAATCGGTATAGGCCAAGTTTAATTGTCCTTCAGTGTCTCTTTAAGTTCATCGGTCGTGCCTTAATTCGCGGTCGATGAACTTAAAGGGAAATAATGGGGTTCGGGCAGTGATAAACGGGCATATTTTACTTGAACTCAGAACGAAAACCACGCAAAGGACGATACACAGGCCCCCATTCTAACTAGCCCCCCATCGTACACTCCTTGAAGCATATTTTACGCCTCAGAGGCGCCCTGCGAAAGTTTTTTCAATTACTATTACAAGCTGAAAACCGAAGAAAACATCAAAACGGAGGTCACATGTGGCCGGCCCAACCAATTCGCGTGGTTGTGTGTGCGTGACGTCAAGCTTTACGTGGCGAGCACTACTGCTCTGGCGCGGAATACGGATTCGTTCGGTTTAATTGCACGTTTTGAGGCGAAGAAACGAAATAAAAATTATGGAGTCCTTTTTCGTGTGTCTAGTGAAGAGAGCAAAAAAAAAAAAAAATCAGGCATCCAATTTACAGCGTTCAATGCAAAATAGAGGAACGTCTTCAATGAAGCATCGAGAAAAGCGCACTGCTAACTGCAGCATTGAGGTATACACGTTTCACAGCCGACTTCGTACGCACCACACTAGCCGCGTTTTCTGATACCGATTGAAAATTTCTGGGAACAGCGCAGTGAACAAATAGGAAATGAACTGATGAGCGCTACGGTGAGGACAAAAACCGAACAGCATGCACTGAAAGGAAAAAAGGATGTTTTTTTTTAGAATTAACCAAGAAGAAGCGGACTTGAGGAATACATCTGGTACGCAGAAAATTTGAAGGGTGGTCTGTCAAAACAAAAGGTGGATAGAAAATGAAGAAATAAGTAGTCGAGGGCGCGCCAAAGAATCAGATGCGTTGACAAGGCTTGAAATTTTGTAGCTTTTTACTAACTACACCTTGAAGAGGGTAGTAAATAGCTGATAAAAAGTAGTAAAAAGAAGTCAGATTTAGTAACTGCTGCACTTACTACCTTCTCACTAACTTTTTTTTTTTTTTAAGTGTACGCAGGGTCGGCGAGCTATGCACTATAGAAAGGGGCAGCCCCGGAATGTCGAAAAAAGCCTTCGACCTGCACAAAACTGACCTCACATCGATTTGATGCCGTTAAAACTCAATCTGTATCCCTTTGTTTTGCGACTACAACACTAGCTAGCATTGCCTTTGCAATTAATGTGCCGAGTACCGCCATTCATGCGTCGGACGGCCAACAGGAACCCGGGAACCGGAGCTCCCTGCGACACTTGGGTACGATAGGTCAGTTACGATAGTCTCCGCAGTAATAAATGTTTCCCACTCACTGTAGTAATTGCGGTGCCGAACGAAAAGGAACAAAATGCTCAATCACTGGCTGCTTTAAAGGCGTCAGTTCTCAGTGCTCACGCCATTTGTTCTTCATAAAAAGGGAAAAAATTTAGGCCAAGAAGACCAAACCCAAACTTCATACTTTTTCTCTCTTTTTTTTTTGGCACAAACTCACTTTCACGATAAAGCGAAGTGAAACACCCCCGCTCTGTCTGGAGCAGGGCGCCGCCCCCGAATCTGGCGGCAGCTAAACAAAGACGCAATAAAATAACCACCGACGCTCCGGCCCGAGGCGATCCATTCCCGCAGTCAAAATCAGATACAGCTTCCCTCATTGAAGCACAAACAATCACAACTTTAGAAGAAAGTGGAGGCGCGTAGGGGGGGGGAGCTATCCTTTCCGTCACCGCTTTCTCGGTGACAGCCCCGAGAGCCGCTCTTTTCAATGTAACGGCGAGTTGGCGACGCCCGCAGCAGGCGCGCACGGAGGCAACATGCCAGCACGCCGGCAGGAAAGGTGACGCCCCGAAGCTATACCAGCTCTGAGCCGCACGGTGTGACGTTGCCGGGGCTGAGAAAAGGGTCGAAAGCGTATCGGCTCGTGGCGGCTGCTGCAGCGACGACAGCAACAGCCTTTCGAAGGCGCGGAGAAAAAAGAACTGGGAAAAAAAAAGACGGATCTTCGGCTCTGGAAGGCACGCAAAGGCACCGAAGTCTCTCGCCGTCGATATATAGCGCAAATGCGTCACACCGCGCATGGAGCGCGTTGCGGAGAAGGAATAATAATAAAGCGCAGCGGCGGGCCGAAACAGGGGCCGACGACGACGACAGACGGGCCACGACGGCAAAGTTCGCTACAGAAAGGCGAAAGAGTGCAGGAAGGTTTCTTTTGTTTTGCTTTTTTTCTTTTCCTCTGCGCACCGCGTCGCAGCAACGCCTGGCTTTTGTGTCCGGCGGGCCAATGCGTGCGTGCCGTCCCACTGCAGCCGCCGCTTTCTATCTGCCACTTAGTTATTCCCCCCCCCCTCCCCCTTTCGCCCCTGCTTGGGGAAGGGAATCGAAATCCGTGACGTCATCATTCGTTTGCGCGCGAAAAGAAAGGGGTTCGCGCGTTTCCGCGCAGAGGCAAAAGCGCACGTAGCGCGCACTGAGCGCCGACTATAGGCTGTCGCGCGCTTGCGCGCGCGCAGTTGTGAAAGGGAAAGAGAAAGGAAAAGAGAATCGTCGATTTGGGCGGGAGATTTCTAAAAATGAAAACACCTCCCTTCGCGCCACGTGGAGAGCAGCGGCGCGGGAGACGTGCGGTCTCTTCTGTTCTCGAGCTCGTCGCACTTCGTGTGAGAGATGAACGCGTTTCGCGCTGCAGTGATGCGTTTTCGTTAAACTAGCAACTCGACGCAGTCCGCATGCGTTGGGGCTTGTTGCGACTGCTCTGTGACAAAACTGGTCTTGTCAGACAGTTAAGTCAGGGAAGCGTTTACTAAGAGAGAGAGGCGGAACGCGCAGTCAACAGGTTTGCTGAAGTTCCCACTCCTATGTTCGCCACCGCAATCATAGGTTTGCAACAGGACGCATAGCTGGAAACAAAACAATTTCCCTTCGATTTTCAAGGCATATGTATAATACTACCGCTACTAATAAGGCACTTTCAGTGCTGGTAGTAATTAACAGCGGTGGTTTATCACTGCACCTGTCAGACTGCAGTGTCGGGAACCGACTATTCAAGATTCTACGCCGCTGACGTATTTTATTATCTCAAGTGAGCATTGTCACACCTCACGAGAAACACTGACAGAGGAAGCCGCGCATGAACAACAACATAATCGGCGTAGGCAATTTAAAATTCGTTTCTCGCTTCTTTACAAAATTATAAAAAGATCGCCTGACTGCGGGTTAAGAAAGAAGTCGAACAGTTCTACTAACACTGAAATGATCGAGTGTACAGAGGGCAAAACGCATGTCTAGAACACGCTCTGAGCGTGTTTCGGGCGTGACACGCGATAACTATCGATTAGATTTGGTTAAAAATGATCTGGATGTAAAGATGGGCTGTTAAACTCATAGAATTTTATCGTCATTTTTTGCCTTCTTGGTTGCAGCGGCTTTGGGAGTTCCGGAACGCAGAGTTTGTTTGTTCCAGGCATGTGTTTTGCCCTCTGTACATATCTTCATCTCTTCGCATCTCTTTACTCCCGATGGAACGCGTCAACGATGCTTACCAATGAAGTGGAACTAATCATCTAAGCTAGCTTCGCACAGATTTCGGCGAGATTTAAGTCCACCTCATCGACGCGTCGTGTTCACTCGAATGAGATTCGCGGAAAAATCTTTGCAACTGCATACACACACCGCGTCGA
Organism: Amblyomma mixtum; assembly: GCF_055824585.1. Lineage (NCBI taxonomy): Eukaryota > Metazoa > Arthropoda > Arachnida > Ixodida > Ixodidae > Amblyomma > Amblyomma mixtum. The sequence continues at coordinate 252,148,343 of NC_143013.1, forward strand.
CTTTACTCGAATTTCCGCTACTAAATTCACCATGGTCTTTGTTCGCGAGCAGCTCTTCGGTCGACGTTCTATAGCGACTCGATTCGCATTCGCCAAATAGACTACGCAAACAGGCTCGTTCAGTTCGTCCCCGTATCCCCTATCATAGCGGCGGGGCCAACTTCGCAACGATTTTCATCCGACGCCTAGGACGCGTCGCGTCGGCTCGGTCGCTCGATTCAGATTCGCTAAGAAGCGCATGTGTCGACTACGAGGTGCACGTCCGTTCTGCTGAAAGAGATATAGTTAGTTCTACTCACCAGGGGTGATCCAATCCTGCAGCCGGAGCAGTCGCACACGGGCGGGTGCACCGACAGAACGCCTTTGGCGAGCAGCAACTTCATCGACTTGCCGTGGTGGCGGATACTGCGCTTCCAGTCCTTGGCCGTTTCACGTCCGCTCACGTACTGGAACTCGTTCGGGGTCAGCCAAGTATCCCTGAAGAGAATGCAGGGCCCCTTGGAGCCCTGGCAGAGGCGCGACAGGTAGAGCAGTCCCTTGTTGCCTCCACATTCCACTTCGAGGATCACTTCACCGTCCCGGTACATCGTGGTCGCCTGCTGTCACTGTATCGCCGTACTCGCGTGTTCTCGCGATCACGTAACGCCGATTAGCTGCTGGCTACCTCCGGTTACAGGCACGACAAAACGTCGTTGCCCGCGATTTTCACTACCGAACGACGCACATCACCGGCTCCTCAGGTGGACCGACGCTAGAAATCTGAAGTGGTCGTATATTCAAAGGACGACCACACTCTTGTAAAGTTTCGGAACGAACGCAGTGTTTTCCTCTCGTCACGTGGTAGTCGCTGACGATGCCACCTGACTGTTGTCGACGCGTTCTCACTCGAATGGATCACTACACACGAAGCGAGCTGACATCGCTCACCGCCGAGTCTGGAGCCTTACGCGACACTTCTCGCGAGTTGCCTCCGCAGGCGTCGTACGAGTTTGAGGTCCGTCACACTCGCGTTCACGTCGAACGACAACACCGACGAACGTCGAGTGACACGGCTTGGAAATCGTCACGATGCGCACTCGTTCACCGCTCAGCACACAGACAACACAGTCTCTGTCTCCCGCAACAAAATCACGGCTATGCCACAGTTGAAACCACGTTCACAACGACGGAAAGGAGAGGGTGGCAGTGATTGGCGACGGCCTCGTCGCCTCTTCCACACAAAGCGAAACAGATATCACGACGCTGACACCAGCTCTCCAGTGACGCACGCACACGGACACGTTTCTCGGGAGTCGGGAAGAGTGAGATGAGCGCACGGGATCGCGAAGAAGCAGATAAGGGAAGGGTGGAGAAGAGGTGAATTCGGGCCGCGCGAGCTCGTCGCCGCACGTCCCTTCAGGCGACACGACGACGCATCTCTGTGGGGCGGCGGGACCACGGCGGCGTCGGCGTCGGCGGCGGTGGCTGGCCGTTCGAGGCACTCTCGCTCGAACCCAGGGGGAAGAAGAAGAGGTGGGGTGAAAAGCGCCGCCGAGCCACGCGGCGCCTGGTGCCAGCGCGTTGGTTGGGTCGGTCCGTTCGTGTATAGCACGCCGCGCTCTGGCAGCCCCGGCCTTGCTGCGTTCGTTCCTCGCCGCCGGCGGAGGGTCCGAGTTCCGAGGGCGCGCTCGGCGTCGCCTCCTCCTCCCGCTGCCTGCGCGGTGGAGAGGAGGCGAGACCCGAGCCGACGCGCAGCTCCACGGCGGAGGAGGAGGCGAGGAACCGACAGACTCCGAGGGCGAGGAGGTCACGCGCGCGGATTAGACCGCCGCCGCCGCCAGCGGAAGGGAGGGGAGAGCTGCGCGGCAGCAAAGGAAAAATAGAAAGGCGCGCGCGCGCGCGCTCTCGCACACGCACGCACGCACAGGCGGGCGCGCCGCCGCGTTTCGCTCGCTCGGCGCCCGCCGCCGTCGCACGCGCCAAAAAAACACAGGCGTAACAAAGCGCGCGCGCGCGGGCGCGCGCGCGCGAAAGAGCGGTCGTCGTCGGCGGCGGGGCGCCCGGGAAAAGAAAAGCGTGCGCGCTCGCTGGCTGGTCGTAGGAACCGGGGGTTGCGGCGGGGGGAGGAGAGGGATACACGAAGGGACGCGCTGTGCCTGGGCTGCGTTGAGGAAAAATAGGGGAAGAAAATATCTACGGACTCATGCAACGGTAGAGGCGGCGAACGTTGTGCGGGAGGAGGGGATACTGCTTCGTTGTTCGTCGCATTGCCTTTTTTTCCCTTTTTCTATCTTTTCTCGTCGCGATCCTGCGTGTGGTGCTCTAGTGCTGCTCCGCCGATGCTGGCCCGCAGCTCGTTTCATCATGCCGTTCTTTTTTTCATTCTTTCCTTTCTTCTCCTCCTTGCAGGGAAGTTTCGGGCGCGAGGAGGGGAAAGTGGGAAGCGAAAGGTCCCCGCGGCAGCTTTGCCTTCTTCGCGCGACTCGGGTTTTTCCTCTTTTTTTTTCTTTCTTCCCTCCACTCTCTACCGTCCTCTCGGCGGCGTTGGTGTCACCCTACCTTGCGCGCGCCGGCAATCTTTTCAAAGCTGCGGTACTTGGCTCCCGTCTTTTTTTCTTTCTTTCTTCTTTTCCTCGCCCCCAACGTCCCTCAGCCCTCCAGCCACTGTACAGCAGGCCCGCTGTCGCTGGTCGCCACCGTCGTGCTGCCGCCAGCCTCGTTTTCCCGCACCGCGCGCTTGTCGCGCGAGCCTTTCTCTTTCTTTACCTCTTCTTACTTTTTTTCACCTTTCTGGTATTCCCTTCCTTGGCGGCTCCTTTTTCATTCTTTTCTCGCCCGCATCGCCCCGCTTCCGAGGCAGGGCGCTCTTTTCTCGCAGGCGTTGGGGACGGCGTCGTAGGCCGAGTGACCCTCTCTGGTCTCCCTATTTCGCTTATCCCCCCGCCGCTCGAGACGGACGAGGAAAATAACCGGTGGAACGCCGAGCAGGCAGCGGTCCTAGGAAAAGGGACGCCAAGCTTCGGCCGAACGGGGACCTATCTTACATTCTTTTTCACTTTATACAATTTTTTTTTTCGCCCGCTCTGTCCTCTCGGCCGGAGTTTTATCTGTTTTCCAGCGCGTCCTCCCGACAGCCAGCGAGCCACCCAGCTTGAGGCGCCGGGATAGGAAACACACAGCGAAACACCTGTGTTCGTCCTGCCCACTAGCGCCCCCTCTTTACTTTCCGGCGATATTTTTTATAATTTCTTCTCTCCTGTCGTCTTTTCCAAAGTTCTATATACATTTCCAAAGGACCGAACCGAAAAAGAAAGAAAGATAAAAAGAAGCGAAAAGTCTTAGGATTGAAGGAGTATTGGGCGTCCAGTAATGTAGCCCGAGGCGGCTCCATGAGATGCTTCCGAGATCGAAAAAGTTTGAGAGGGTTTTCTTACACAAGTTTTGCTGCCAGCGTCGGCACACGCGGCCGCCTGTAGCGTGTTTTCTTTTTTATTTCCTGTTCAGTTTCCGCGCAGCTTTCTTTCTTTATCAAAGGGACTTTTGGAACACTCGCGAGCGCAGGGTTTGTGGCGTGAGCGCAAGAGATCCGCCGAGCTCGCTCGCCGCCGTGCGGTGATAAGGCATACAGTAGAAACGACACACGCCACGGCTAGACAGTGGAAACTCGAAGGACTTTTTGCCGTCCAGGGGGAAACGAAGCGGCTTCTCTCTCCCAATCTCTCTTCACACTCTCTTTTTTTCTTGTAGGCGGCAACAAATACTTTCAAAATTTTGTACCTTGCTTGCATGTGCAGGTTTTTCTCCAGTTTCTACCATTTTTTTACGCGGAAACAAACATTGATAAAAGTTTGTGCCTTGCCTGCATGTATGCCACTTCGCTGGGAGGTACGCTGGTCCTTGTTACACTCGCGGACTGTTTGTGAAGCGGTGCACTGGGACTACTACCGAGATTGAGGAAGCTTTTTGTGCTTTTCCGAGCCGGATACGAAACTGAGGTTGTGCAAACGGTGCGTTCCTGCCTTTCATATGCTGGGTAAACCAACTCTGAGCAATACCGCCTAGTTGTAACGAGTTACGAGTGGGAATTCAAGTGGTAGTGGCCGGCTTGGGCTTTATTTCGGTTACAACCTCGCAGAAAAACTTGCTGTTACTGTAACCATGTAAGGTCAGTGCTACAGTGATGACATAGAGAGTTTTAGTACAGCGTTAGCGTGACAGCGGACCTAAGGGAAATTACGTTAGCGCGCCGCAAGCAACTTATCCTCAAAGACTATCCTTCTAAATGGTCGCCGCTGCAGCTAACTTGCCAAAATATAATATTTCAGAGCCCTTTAAGCCAATTATTACAACACCGCTTATTTTCGCCGGCAAAATGACCCAGAAATTGAAATAAAGTGAAATAAAAACGTACAACAGTGGCGCCATCTAGTCAAGGCAATGTTAACTACAAACCGTTCGAGCAAGAATATTTTCCATGACAAGGCGTCTAATGTTCAAAAAACATTTGTAAAGTTAATATAAATGAATGTGACACATCATTTAAGTGCATAAAACCCCGCAAAAAAGCTCGAAATCTATTTTTGTTTCGTTTCGGACTTTTGTTTTCGTTCCGCGCAGTTGCAGATGGTAGAAGAACTTTTTGTTGGGCTAGATGGTGCATGTTGAAAGAAAAGAACTGTAGCGGAACCAAGACGTACACAAGAGAGGATCACACAGGAATAGCGCTAAACTTCATCTAACTTTATTCACTAACAGCGCAGCAAATATAAGGCAAAACCAGGACACGTGCAGAGAGATACGGTTCCCACACAACACTATCTACATAACCATTCAGGATATGCCATTTCCGATTTGAAGAGGCTGACCGACGTATCAGACGACGCATAAGACATGCAAAGAAGTTCACAAATTGCTGCATCGGGGTGGTTTACGAAATACCGTTGTCATGCGGGAAGGCCTATGTGGGCCAGACAGGGCGGTGCATCAATGAAAGGGCAGGTGAGCACGCCCGGTCATTAAAAGACGTAAGTGGTGCACACCTTTCTCAGCACTGCGCTGAGTGTTATAAATGCCCTCGAGTGGCAGAACATTTGCCACAGGCCAGATGCAAGTACTGCAAAAAGTGTAAACCACGGTTTCACGAGATAAAGATTTTAGGTAAAAGCAAAGATACAAGAGCAAGGGAACTATTGGAATCATTTCATATAAAAAAGAGAGGTGTATTTTGTGTTAGCGATACGTCGGTCAGCCTCTTCAAATCGGAAATGGCATATCTTGAACGGTTATTTAGATAGTGTTGTGTGGGAACTGGTATCTCTCTGCACGTGTCCTGGTTTTTTCTTATATTTGCTGCGCTGTTAGTGAATAAAGTTAGATGAAGTTTAGCGCTAGTCCTGTGTGGTCCTCTCTTGTGTACTTACGTCTTGGTTGCGCTACAGTTCTTTTCTTGCAGACGGTAGCAGTGCAGCTTGAGGTCCCATTAGGCTTGAGCGCTCCAGAATCGAGAGCGTATCTCAAAAACTGGGCTGAATTGCAGCTTAAACTTTGTCGTCGAAGCAAGGTAAGTCATAACGAAAAGCAAAAACACCATTATCTGCCGGTAAACATACCGATCGGAATCGCAAGGACTGCTGAATCGGCTGAGGCGGGCGGCGCTCGCTTGGAAGGACGCCGCCATGTTTCCACGCTAAGGGTTTGGTTTGGTTTGGTTTATGGGGTTTAACGTCCCAAAGCGACTAAGGCTATGAGAGACGCAGTAGTGGAGGGCTCCGGAAATTTCGACCACCTGGGGTTCTTTAACGTGCACTGACATCGCATTGTACACGGGCCTCTAGAATTTCTCCTCCAAAGAAATTCAACCGCCGCGGCCGGGATCGAACCCGCGTCTTTCAGGTCAACAGCCGAGCACCATAACCACTGAGCCACCGCGGCGGCCTCCACGCTAAGGGCGCAAAAGCCCCAAGTACCAAAACGCTAAATTCTGAAAATTGCGTGCGTACGCTAACGCTATTTCCCCGTTAGCGTTTCGTGCATGCGCACTCTGCGCCCGCTATTCCGCTATGCGCGCAATTACGCAAAGCCCGCAATACTAAAACTCTCTAATATCATACTGATGATCTTCCACATTCCTCCATCGCCAGACTATATTTTTTTTATATGAGGCATCTTCGCTCGTCAATCTAAACCGGGATCAATCAATAATCACACAACAATAAAATTTAGTACTGCAAGAAGTGACTAGTAGGTTAAACCTATAGGCTGCGTGCGTGAGCACTACAAAATGCATATTCGGTGCATGTTTAGTATACATATGTAATATAATTAAACATCGCCCCACACGAATAAAGTTTCTTGCCTAATTTTTCATTTCTCTTTCTTTGTTGAGGAAAAAGAACTTCATCATCATCATCGTCAGCCTGACTACTCCCATTGCAGGGCAAAGGCCTCTCCCACGTCTCTCCAATTAACCCTGTCCTTCGCAGTTGCGGCCACCGTATCCCAGCAAACTTCTTAATCTCATCCGCCCACCTAACTTCCTGCCGCCCCCTGCTACGTTTGCCTTCTCTTGGAATTAGGCACAATCATTCACATATCCTACATGCACAAAGTGACATAATTGCCGTCGCTTAGCTACGAAAGGCATTCGCTGCTTGCGCACGAATAAAAAACAAGTTTCAAACAAGGCGCTCACAGTTTGTCGGGCGACACTTGTTTGTTCAGCCCATCAACGACGAAGCGCACAACGTGAGGTGCAGAAACAAATTTTGTACGCCAGCGCTGTCGTTTATAACTTTATCATCTATTCTCTCTCTCTCTCTCTCACTTTCTCTTTCTCTTTCTCTCTCTCGCTTCCTCTCGTTATCCGGCGCACCTCAGTCAGTGATGCACCACTCTCGCTTGCGCATCGCTAAAGAAGAAAAAAACTCCAGGATCGTCGTTATCCCTTCTTCGCCTCTTCCAAAACGTCACGAGCGTGGATGCAAACGACTATACGCAAGCATATCATGAAAATAACTCCGGCAAAAACAAGAAAAAAAGTTGGAAGAAAGACGAGAATGTTGGCAACACAAACTTTCTCCCGTGTTCCTTTCTTCTAAACGCGTCGAGACTTTCTTTTTGCGTCGTTTCTCACGCGGGCTCGGCGGCTAAACTATCACCCGACGCAACCAGACTAAAACAGCGCTCAAAGGGACTGGGATGGTTGGTTGAGGGGAGGAGGTGTAGAGGGGGGTTTGGGTGGCCAAGTTTCCTGGTAGCAAAAAAAAAAAAAAAGAACGACGGGCAAACAGAATGCGGAACGTAGCAGAAATGTTGATTCCACGCCGTAACAGTACCAAGGACAAAGCGAAAAAAGTTAGAGAGGGAAGAAAACGACAAGTGACGAAAAGAAAGATGACGAGAAAGAAAGAGACAGAGAATGAGAGAGAGAGAGAGAGAGAGCAGCAACTCACCGAGACGAAAACGAAAATAACGTCGCAGCGGGAAAGGAAAAAATAATAAAAATAAAGTAACGAAGGGGTTCCGCTCTGATTGCGACAGCGTCGGTGGTTCCAGAGCCACCGCCGTTGCCTGCTCCTCCGCCGCTGTTGCCTTTGCTGCGGCTCCTCCGGCTCGGCAACGACGACAACGACGGCGACGACGCTAAGCAAAAAGAAGAAAAAAAGAAAGTGAGAGGGAAGCAAATAAGTTAAAAAAGAAAACTAACGAGGAGCGACAAGATGAGGACCGCTTTTTTCTTGCTCTGCAGCCCAGCACCGTTAGTTCTATGCTCGCTTCGAAGAGAGGCAGCACGCAAGCCGAGGCTAACGCGAGCGACCGGCGAGCGGTTGCTTTTCAAACGCCGACGCCGCCGACGCTGCTGCCTTGGGAGGAACCAGAGAAAAAGGAGGGGGGAGTGGATGTAATGGGGGAAGAGGGTGACGAGCGTGAGCGAAACGCAGCTTTGCGCCGCGCCGGCTTCCACAGAGTGGTCTCCGCGCTTTTCATTAAAGGCGGCCGCCGCCGCCGTCTCCTAGGGCTCGAACGCTCTGGCCCTCGGCAACGGCGACACGAACGAAGAAGAAAAACGGGTTCACAAGATAAAAAACAAGGGGAAAAGAAAGAACGAGCAAAGCAGAAAGTTAACGTAAATGAGGAGAGAGTAAAACGCTCGTCGTCGCGGCGTCCGCGTCTTCCCACGTCATAGTTTAGTATAAGAGCACGCGCATCCCCTGCCCCGCCGCTTCTCCCTATTCTGTTCCCTCCTTCCCCTATTTCCCGACGGCTAAGAGGCGAAAACGGCTTGCATCTCTCTTCATTACTTGCTTCGTTATTACTTTTCTAGTTTCGCATCTTAGTCGGCCGCCGTGCGATGGGATTTCTTCTTCTTTGGCTGTTGTTGTCTTCGTTGACAACGTTCCTCGCAGCTGCGTACGGTAATGCGTTTCGGCGTGCGCGCAATTTGGGCTCGGCGCGGCGAGATGCAAACGAGTGAAGGAAAGAATGAATGAGTGAGCGGTGCGTAAGTGAGGTAGCTTGCGCAATCATTATAGCTCTATGAGAGTGATGCCTCAGCTTGGCTTTCAATCGCGGGTATTCATCGCGTTGAAAAGCACGGGAATAGATGCATATAAGGCTTGGTCTGTAGTTGTTGCATACGTCTCAAGCATCCCCTGCCCACCCTCATGTGAGGGTGGGCAGCGAGAACTCCCCGAAGCGAGAACTTTTAGATAGGAAGACCATGCTGAACCCAATTTTTTTTTCGACGAGAAGCCCAAGAAACGCATTGTTCAAATGGCACCACTCTCCCCAACCGCCCCCTACAAAACTGGCACATAAATCCGCCCCTGATATTAGGGCCTGTGATTTCCTTAATCCGTCGTCTAATCTGTTCTACTAATCTGTGTTGTTTCTGCCTTTTACAGTCCGCAGTGTACAGTGCTGGAATGCACGTGAAAATTGACACCCACTGCGGTCTCATTAGAAGGCCTTTGCCTCGAGTCCCGGTAACCCTCGCACAGTTCAAGGCGCAGGAAGTGGGATGTACCTACGGTTGCCTAAAAAACTAAACGCTTGTGGACGACGTGCTTTTTTCTAGGTCCTGTCGAGTTAAGCAATAAACTCAACAAATCTTGCAAAAGAAGAACCACTAAAAAGTAAAAGTCTAAAGAGGCAAAAGGAACACGTTGGCAACGTGTCGACAATTAACGTGTCGGCACCTGTGTCCCAAGAAGCCAATAGCCATTTCAGTGGCAGAATGCACTTGAATATTTCACTACTGTCACTTGCTGTGCCGCCTCAGGACAGCGTGTACAACAAAGTGAAGCAACATGAGAAGAGTGCCGCTAGACATTATGGTCAAGGTGTGGTCACTCACTCTCACTCACTCAATTAGTCTGACACACTCACGCTCTCACAATCACTCACTCTCACAATCACTCACTCTCACATTCACTCATTCACCCACTCTCTCACACTCTCACTCACTCACGCTCACTCACTCTCTCAAACACTCACGCTCACTCACACTCACTCTCTCAGACACTCACTCACTCTCTCACGCTCACTCACTCACTCTCACACTCACTCCCCCACTTTCTCACTCACTCGCACTCACTTGCATTCACTCACTCACACACACTCTCACTCACTCTCTCAGACACTCACACTCACTCATTATCTCAGACACTCACTCCCTCTCTCACGTTCACTCACTCACACGCTCAACTCACTCCCTCACTTTCTCACTCAATCGCACTCATTCGCTCATTCACTCACTCTCCCACTCACTCGCCCTCCCACCCACTCACTCACTCACTTCGGGGACTCAATCACCCGGACATTACGTGTCGTACGCGTTGAAGTGATTGGAAAAGGTAAGCAATGATCAATAACACGGACGACGATAATGGTGGTGAGCACTTAATTTCTATAGGCCGATCAACAACTCGCTTTTGTAGTTTCTGGTCATTTCATGCTCAGCTGTATTACCAACTACGGAGCAGGCTGTAATTTTTTTTCTTCCAGATACAGTCATCTTTAAATATAAAATGGGTACAAACGCAGCATCATTCATGTGTTTCGCTTTCACATATATTAGAACGGTATTCAGAGGACTGCTTCGAAGTAGGCGTGTCATTTAAGATGAGTTAGCTTTTTTTTTTTTTCATACCCTCAGGATTCGGTCAAGTTCAATTTTCCTAATTCGATTTTTCACCCATTCTAGACCTATGTGTGTTAATTTTGACCTCTTTTATAGCAATGTTTAACTCGTTTGTACTTTTATTTTTCTTCTCTCCGATGTTTAATGCAGAGGTCGTGTTGTTTTGTTAGCCTAAATCTGACATCGCTACGCTGATCTGAAAGCCCGGCTACAAGAAGTGATTGCTTAGGCGGGCAAAGTGTGTAATAAGGAAAAAGGTTGCGCAGTAAAGTATCATTGTTATTAAATATTATTAAGCGCGATGCCATGTACTGAATGTCTTTTAGGCACACTTCAACCTGCAGTGTCATCTTCGTAAGACTTAAGTAAATTGTAAAATGGGATATTTAACGTCCTGAAGCGACACGTGGACTACGAGGATCGCCGTAGTGGAGGGCTTCAGATTAATTTAGACCACTTGTATTTATTCAACGTGCGCTGACATCGCATAACACACGGGTGGCTTTTGCGTTTCGCCGCCATTGAGAGACGGCCGCCGAGGCCACACAATGGTAAATGCTTCTGAACACGACGCGTACAAAACGCTCGTGGGACTGGGTTCACTTAGAGAAAGCGACAAAAACTTTTCCGACTAAACATTCTCGAGAGTTTGTTTTACAGACAGGATGAAGAATGCTATCATATCCGCTGCAGAAAGCAGTGGAAGAGGCTGGTGGATGAGTAACAAGTAAGGAAAAAAAAAAGAATGGAGAAATGTTGGATAGGTGCTGCACTTTACCGTCATTTCAAAGAAAAGAAAACAAATGCATGACATTTATTATCAGAGAACATTTAATTTTTGCAAGGAGGATCACTTTCGGAAGAGAAAAACATCACAAAATGGTTACCACTATTTAATGCGAGGTCAGCGACTTCAGCTTGCGGAAGTGAATATTCCTTATTCATTATTATTTTTGTTCCCTCTGTTATTTTCCGGATTTCTTCTGAGCACTGACAGATTCTCCAGACAGCGGTGTTGAGATCGAAGACCGCTGGCCTGAGAAAATTCTAAGCGGCCGCTCCCGTGATTTCATGGAGCATGAATCAACCAAGACGCGGCGGCATGGTGCCAAATGCCGGCAGCGACGGCGGAAACGTGTCTAGTTTATTCACTGAGACAAAGGTGAGCTTTCTCATTCGCCGACGAGCTAAGGCGGCCGAGTTGATAAATAACACGCCATGGCGCCGACGTGTTCGCGCCTGTGAAAACCAAAGCGTATAATACTTATTCCCCTCGGCTTGAACACCGCATTCGCATTTCTTTCCCACAGAGCTCTCCGGCAAGAAGACAAGGGCGTCGTTGGCAGTGCGCGTTTTTTTTTTTTATTTGTTCCATGACCGGACCTTCATCCGGGCCTATCATCACTGCTGCAGGTTCGGCATTGCTGCTGGGAAAGCGGGCAGTGTGTCGGTGCCACTTCTTGTGGGCGGTTCCCGAAGGTGCATGTGACCAAAGTGACTAGACATTATTGAACGAACAAAATTCCCCAGCTAGGAACCTGGGGACAGGGGACACCTTAAGACGAGCCGGAGTGCTTATTTTTCACACCTTTCTAACTCATGTAAATACATCACTGCGACGTTTTCTCTGGTCCTCAGCGGATCTATGGCGACAAGCTCCCGTTGTCGGAGTGCCTCCAGCCAAAAATCTCACTCGACATCGTTACCCTTGGGTCCGCAACCGCAGTAGACTCAACGCAACATCTTCCAACTCTCAAACAGAGCTTTGGAGCCGTCCCTTCTCTTGTAATTAAGACTTTAATCATACATTCATTTGTCGTCTTGTCTGGCAGAATGCGCGTGATGTCACTGTGCTCTCATTTGTGATAACAATTTCTTCGGACAACTCAGTGTTGCGCTTCGCAATGACGACAGTTTGATGACACTGCATGCTGATCAGTCAGCTTAGCGATTACGCCATCGCTAATGCCGAAGCCGCAGAAATGTTAAACGTGCCCTTAACAGCTGTCACTGTGAAATAAAAAGTTTATCTTAGTGACCATCCCCCTGTTTAAACTGTAATGCTTATTTATTCGATCCGTTCATAAAAAAAAAAAAAACTGGGACTGTGGTCATTCAGGAAAAAAAAAATTTGGGGGACACTTAAGCTCCGCCTTAAGGGTATGACGCGATAGATTTAATAGGTCAATTTGTTAATGCCCATATATGCGTAACTGAACATTCTCTACTTTAGATGCATAGATCCCTGACAGTCGTTATACCCCACCTGGCGCAGTGGTGCAGCAGTTAAGAAATGCGCCACCGCCCTGCGAGGACAGGTGCTGCCACCGGTGGGGTTTGTGTGACCCAGGATGCTCTTCCCGAGCAACCTCTCGCGACAATCATTAAATTAACTGCCACCAGCCATGGCGGGCAGTTTTCTCACAATCTGGTAGGCGGGTTGTGATGGAGTCACAAAGTCACGTGACCCAGGTGACCCACCTGCCCCAAAGTTCTTCTCCGGGGATTTTTCGTGGATTATTCACCCACGGCTAACGACGTCAGCATTTCTGCGACATGGGGCTTTTAAAGCTATCGCGTTAAAAAAAGAAAGCAAAGTAAGAAATGAAAGCTAGCAAAAGTAAAAGAACAAAACAACTGAAAGCAATTAGTATCAAGAAAAACAAACCATTCCACACTCTTGACAGGAAAATATCATAGCAAACTAACAAAAGACTATCTTGCCACCAGAAGGTTCGCGACAAGAGCAAGCGTTCACTAAAACAACGGCGAAAAGGTGGAGTCAAACGGGCCATCATTCAGATAACACCATGAAGTGATCCACCGGCAAGGTAATGAATAAAACATCTACAATCACTAACTTCGTAATGGACTGCACACACGTTTAGCTGTGGCCCATAAATATCCGGAAAAGAAAAAAGACAGCAATCTTCTCGTCCTTCCCCTCCAAGCAGGCAGCCGCATTTGCACATAAGCCCGGAAAAAAGCTAACTTTACAGTGACAGGGACAAGGAGGAAAATTTAATTTGTGCATTCGGGGGACGGAAGGAAAAACAGCAAGAGAAGTGTAGAAAGAAAAGTGTGCGCAAAAAGATAGGAAAATGCAAAGAAGGAAAGGGGAGCTTAAAAAAAAAACTAAAAGCCACAAACGGTTTCACTCGTGCAAGACTCCCAAGTTCCTCGTTTAACCCAGGTATAGATGTCAAGATGTCATGCATGCCGAAAAACGAGGCCGTTGCGGCGCATAAATTAAAATGAATCCGACGCGATGGCTCACAGCAAGTGCTAGAAATTACAGCGTACCTTTCGCTTGCAGTTCGAAAAAGTCACTGAAATTTATGAAGATGTATTCGCGATAATTGCTGCTGATAATACCAATGTTTAAAAACATGTTACATGTTCCAGAGCGCTAATATTTCATTTTAAATACGGCGCTGTGCACCTCTTGCTGTAATATGCGATGTATTTAAGTCCGCTTTGGCGCTGTCAGTTTTAGCTTCTGTGGCTGAGCGTTAAATTAAAAGTAAAAAAATAATAATTGGCGGTCTTTTAGACCATAGTTGACAGGCACTTCGTCACTTAATCTTTATAACCCAAATACTTATCCGATGAGAATGATTGCTCTCCTATTAGCTCAAATAGTAATAGAAGTTCCTTCACCACCTACAAAATATATGTCGTATTCATGATCTGTGTCGAATATGGCGTGTAAGCCGCCGTGGTGGCTCAGTGGTTACGGTGCCCGGCTGCTGTCCCTACAGACGTGGGTTCGACCCCGGCCATTGCGGTCGTAATTAAATGGAGGCGAAATGCTAGAGGCCCGTCTACTGCGCGATGTCAACGCAGTGTAAAGAACCCCAGGTGGTAAAATTTATCCTGAGCCCTCCACTATGACGTTCCACACATCCTGAATCGCTTTGGGACATTAAAATTCATATAATCAATCTAATACAGTGTGTACCACGTGCAGACAGAAGTGTTTTGCCTAGAAAATTGTTCCTCAAAGAATTCTCTCGAAATGTAAAAAAAAAAAAATGCTGCGTGGTCGCTGAAAATCTGAATTTTTGTTTTGCAATAACTTTGTTTTGCAGTAACACCGACCGCCCAGTATAGCCCCGCTTCCGCTAAAAAGGCGCTAGGAAAGGACAAAAGAGTTCAGCACAGGCCAAATAATCCTCAATTATTCTTACCTTTATCCGGACTGACAGGCTTTTATATTTTATTTTTATTCTTGACCATCGCTTCATTCTGGTTTGGTTTGGTTTATGGGGTTTAACGTCCCAAAGCGACTGAGGCTATGAGAGACGCCGTAGTGAAGGGCTCCGGAAATTTCGACCACCTGGGGTTCTTTAACGTGCACTGACATCGCACAGTACACGGGCCTCTAGAATTTTCCCTTCATCAAAATGCGACCGCCGCGGCCGGGGTTGAACCCGCGTCTTTTGGGTCAGCAGTCGAGCACCATAACCACTGAGCCACCGTGGCGGCCATCGCTTCATTCTGTCAAGATTATGGAAGCAGAAAAATAAAAATAAATAAATAAGCGCTACACTAAGAAAGTGGACGACACAAGAGGAGAGAGGTAAAAATATTTTCCTCACTGCGTCTCCGCACGTAGGGAGATCTGTAATTTGTGGTGAAGGGGTGTTCATCATGGGGGGTACAGCGCGAAGAAGACGAAGGACGAAGCAAGAAGGCTACACAACAAGCGCACGAAGGAGGAAAAAAAATTGGCAGTGGCTTAGCTCAGCTATGCCAGGATATACGTAGCGAGAAGTACGGTGCATCCCTGGTTAAGGATTGTTCGTCAAGTTCGCTTCAAACGCCCGCGTGGCACTGGAACTTTCACTCAATCTGATCACGTTGTCAGTCACGCGCCGACCCTTCACGTCCTCTTCTTCGGTCGTATTCATCTCGCCCCGATCTGGCCAGGGCACGCTCCTCGCGCATGCGCACAAGTGGCGCCGAAGGCCCACAGCGAAACGGCGAGACTGCGGGTAATGTAGCTCTCGCTACAAAAAAATAAAGTGAGAGACCACTGTCTCGTTCTGTCACTTTCATTTTTTGCTACTTTTTACACTGCAGTCTAATTCATCTACTTGCTCGAAGCTACATACTTTACACTTACTAAATGTCCGTTCTCATATAGCAATATCACACGCGGTGAATTCCGTACGAAACAGAATTAAATGATGTTTCCCTGATACTATTTCTAGAAGTGAAAGCATGTGGTCAGAAATTTTCTGTACTCCAGTATAATTCACATAATCGCCGTTTTCCTATTTGCTATTTCTTTGCTCATCCGCTTGTTTCAGTATCATCTTTTTGCGCCTTATTTATGCCCGGTGGTTATTTTTGTAGCGTCGTATGCGCTTGTATTTTAGCGAAGGACATATATGTTGAAGAAAAAAACAGACTACTTTCGTTAACCACAATCACAGACGGGATTATGAGTAATGAATGAAATTTAAGGTAGGGGCCGTATTCATCAGTACCGTTTCAATGAGGATGGAGTGCTTAAGTCCAACGTCCTTCTAAAACACGTCAAGCGCTTCAACTGGGATACACTTTCAAGTACTCAATGTAAAAGTAAAGTACTCAGTAATTAACTGAGAGCCTGCTTGTTTTATGATAAAAAGAAAGCGACAGAGGACATTGTATAACAGGAAGGAGTAATCTACTCCTTATTTTGCATTGAATATTGGCGGCTATTTTGCGCCATCCCAGCCTCTGCGTTCTTTATAAAAAACGAAATGGTCAAAAAGGACAACAAGGTAAGCTAAGAAACATACCTTCTCCTGTACAGCGTGCAGACTTCAAAGTTCCATCACAGCAGGGTTCACACTTCAGGTGACACTTCATTCTCACTTTTGTTTTGTTCTTTTCGTTTTCTTTCATCAGAAATCTACAGCATGCATGGTTGCTTGTTTCTGACGCCATTTGTAGCCAATTCGAGACTGTAAAAGTAAACAAGGGTCTCTACTTCACGTAATTGTTGCCCCCTATTCCTACTAAGACCATGCAAGCGTGATCACAGCTTCGCATGTATTCGCTAATCTCCTGCTTCATTCGAAAGAAAAAAAAAACTTCGCCAGGTCGTGGGAGATAACTCAAGAGCGAACGACAGGAATCATTATCGAGCTTAATTCGAACTCGGACACAGAGGCTGACCTTTTCTCTTCACTATTTTCTCACACATTTTTTTTCTCACCTTTATATTTGCTTTCGAAGTTGTAACGCACTCACGCGCACAAGGAAATAAAAATGTTGTCACCCTGTACGACTCCAAAGATCGTCATTTTGTTTCTCTCAGCGGTTGTCGCTTTAAGGCCTACTTTTTTCTCCACCTCCACTTCTGACTACTTTAGCCTCCGCCTCTTATTTTCTGCTGTCCCCATACCGGGTGCGCTCCTACTTTCGCCCTCATAATCTTTAACCTCCTCTCCCACGCCGACCTCGATCCTCAGGCAAGGCCTCCTCGGCTCCCTAGCAGCAGCGGCACATCGTGTTGCTTCTGTGCTTTGGTGGCGAGGCCCGAAAATCCCAACTTTGTGCCTTCCATCCTAATGAGAGTAGCTGCTTCTTGCCTGCTTCTTGCGCTGTAGCGACTCACTTTATGTTTATGCATTTCTGCTCGACGGCCACGATGCTTCTCGGCCCCGACTCTCCGCCCTACCCCTCCCCTTCTCCCCTTTTGCCCACACACCAATCCACACGCCTCAACTTACCCCTCTTTCCCCTTCTTCGCCTGCAAAGATCCTCACTCCACGTCAGTCTTGTCTTTTGCTTTCGACGGCTTAATTACCTCCAGCGCTGTGCTTAGTATCGGTTTTCATTTCCGTCTTCGCTCTATTTTTGCTTGTTCCAAACGTCTTTCTTCTTCCCCGAAATCACCCGCTCTCTTCGCCTCTGTCTATTTCCTTACTGCTTTTTTTTTTTTTTTTTGCACAACCCTGTTCGTGGCGCCGTGTTAGCGGTGTGTTACGCTCCAGGTTCTCCTAACACGCTCGACTGAGCCGTTTTCTGAACCACTCTTCCTTTTTATCTTCTTGCTTTCGTTCCTTCGCCATCTTGTAGTCTTCGAACACCCTTATTCCGTGTTCTTTTTCTTCTTTCTGCTTCTTTTTTAACCGAATCTAAGGTAGCTACGAGAAGCGGAAAAGAAAGCAGCAGAGCAGTCTGAACCCCGAGGTCCGGCTCGAGGCAGCGTGACGCCGCTTGCAGAACCCACGTTCACGAACCGCTTTGCTCTAGTGAGGCGTGAGAGAGACAAATATGTTTCTTTTTCTTGCAGTCGCGTGGGTTACGGAAAAAAAGTGACCTTTGACGCGAAGAGCAAACATTGTCTTCTATAGATCACGCTTCTTTTACTTTCTTTTACAGCAAAAGTTGTGGCAGAGTCAAAGAGGGGATATCTTCATGCTGAGATTGTACAGCGCGCTTAAAGAACGTGAATCCAAAGGGCTCGCAGCGCTGTGCCCTCTTTCTGGGGCTGAAACTAAACTGTGAGGCATATCACTTAACCAGGCATATCACTGTGAAGCTGTGAGACATATCACTTAACACTTAACCAGTTTAGTATAGAGGCGCTAACCCAACACCACTCATAATAAACTACATGCTGAACTGACATTGAGTACAACCTCATTCAATTTTGAGTCTTTATAAAAATTGATTCTATGGCTCTTGGTTTGATTTGGTTTATGGGATTTAACGCCCCAAAGCGACTCGGGATATGAGGGACGCCGTAGTGAAGGGCTCCAGAAAATTTCGACCAACTGAGGTTCTTTAACATGCACTGACATCGCACAGTACACGGGCCTCTAGAATTTCGCCTCCATAAAAATTCCACCGTCGGGGCCGGGATCGAGCCCACGTCTTTCGGGTCAGCAGTCTAGCGCCATAACCACTGAGCTACCACAGCGGCTATTCTATGTCCCTTACTAGACAGGTTCATGTTTCCCTGGCAGCAATATACTCATTTACTGCTAAGAAAATTGCATTTAAAATTTTCCCGCCCTTCTATTCAAACTCATGACGTCTACATCAAAAGGAGTCCGGGGTAACCATTTTGAAGTAACTGTCGGTGCAGCGTAGCCTCTGCAATCCGCGTCCTAAAATCTGTGTCTGCGAAATAGGCCGGTGGTGGCGACATCTGCATTTCGTTTTTTTTTTCGCCTTTTCTAGCTTATAAAAGCTCAGTTTGCAGTAAAGGCATCTTTTTTTTTTTTTTTTTGCTGTAGTGCGGTAATCTGTCGACACAGACCAACTTAAATTCGTCCTGAGTATTCCTTCAAGACCATTTTCTTACCTTTCGAAGCAGTGTCGTGCATAGAACTTCTCTGGTTGCCCACTTCGGAGACCCTAGCAATTATAACTTTTTATCCTGGCTTGATATGTGTATACCCCAATGATAGGATGAATTTTTTTCTTGTTCTCCATTCATTGCATAATTTCTTCACTCTTCTTCCGCCTTTTTTGCCTTCGAACCCCACCCCCTGTCACGACTAGCATGTCGGCAAGGTTTGCACTCTAGATAAAATCTCAGCTTTTAATTAAAAAACTATCTCTCACTCTTATTTCACGCTGTCAGAGTGCGAAACAGTTCCAAAATACATCGTACTTTAATATGCCATCCAGCTCATTTGTTAGCCCCAAGCGCAGCGCAAGAAAAATATCGAAAACGATTAGTTGAATAACTGCACGCCGGCAGTAGCGGGGGTTGATTCGGGACAGCTTAGCGTGTAGAGAATAAGCACTTGCCTTGTCCATGCTATCTTGTGAGGGACACGGAGGGCGCTACGAGCTTGAGTTGTGCACAAGTAACACACCAAAGTGACTTCAGGGTAAGCTGTGAGCTGAGTGCCTCAACGTTATAAATCCCCCAAGGAAAGTCCTGGATATTAATGAAAATTTTTAGAAAATTCGATCGATAGTGACGATATATCGGATTACAAGAAGTGTACAATAAAAGTCAGAACGAAAAGCGCAAAAAAGCAACACCTTTTCTTCCACATCAAGCCTCATCTACTGCGTTTTTAAGTCCGTATATAGCCAGTATATAGAAGGCCACCACGTAACATGAAAGCGGTAGATGTACAATCTATCTGATAAGTAATCATTTTCTTTTCTTAATAAACAAGCTTACGGGTTACCTACGCGTGCATTATTACCACCTTGTATGCTTACCTCCCATGACTTGATTTTGTCACCCTGTGATTTTTTCTTATAAATTTTCGCATTCTTCAATAAACTCATGAGTCGATATTCAGCGAGTGCGTGCGTGCGACAGTTACCGCGCATACCCTGTCTTGTAAATTTCCTTCTCACAGTGCTAAACACTACCGAGCGAGGAGAGGCAGAAGGCTTCACGAGGAATTTATCCCGCCGTTCCTCTGCTCAAAGCATCCTCCTCATCCTTTTTATGACGTTATGCGCAAGCGAGTTCGCGTGCCCAAGTTCTGCCACGCACATCGTCGCCTCATAACTACTACGCGTCGAGCGAAGGCTTACTTAACCACTGCGTTCGAATCAGCTGCTGCAGTAAAATTTCCAAACACGCTATGAACTTAAAGGGATTACAGTAAATCAAGCATTTCATTATAAGGCACGCTTCGTAATCTTGGCTACTGATTTTGAATACAAGACGAATTTATTAACGCGATAGGATTAGAGGCCTGATAGAAAAAAAAGTGTCGTCGGTCGCAACATTCGCCCATTGGATGGGGGGAAGTGACGTCACATCCGGTCATTTCTTTTAAATGAGTTCTAATTTTAGTAACTTCGTATCAACTCCGGCGGCTGCGGGAGCTTCTGAAAGGAAGCGCGTAGTTGGCTAGCTGACAAGCAGCGCTAATAGTTTCTTTCAGCGACGTACTTATTAAACCCTTAGGCCCTGCGCCACAATTTCTAACACCCTGATACTACACTCCAGAGCCGCTCCGACTGACCGCAGTTTCAGTTTTCAAAACGGAACGAGAAAAAGGGCGCACGACATTTAAATAAAGAAACAGTCCCATTATAAACGGGTACCTAATGAGGTCACCGCGGAAGAGGAAGTACTTGGCACAGTTTCTTTTTTTTTTTTTTTCACGCACGCTTTAATCACCAACGCGGACATCATTTTTGCAGTCCGTTGTATGAACATCATCCCTGTTGCCACAGTTGACTTCAGGTATCGCTTCTTGGTTCTGCCAATCACTGAGCACCACAGGCTGTAAGTTTCATCAACAGAGCGTTTTCTAATCCTAATAAAAGCAAGCTGCAACATAGAACCAAAGTTTGCGAAGATTGGTGCACACCAATCATGGCAGAGAGCAAGAGAAAAGGTCTAGAAACGCAGCGAAAAACCAAAAAGCACCACATTTTTTTCTCTCTCTTACCGGTTTTTGCATTTTAAACGCAAAAACCCACCGCTATATGAAGCTGCCCAAGCTATGCGCGTTTTATTTCTTTCTTTGTTATTCTTTCCCGCATATTATTACTGACTTCGAATTTATATGATATTCAGTGAAATTATTACTGTCAGGAACTAAAAAAGTACCTCACCAGGATAGTACATATTGTCACGTTGTAGTGACGGCAGTCCAGCGGTCAGGAAGACACCAGAAATACTTGCAAACGAAGCTCTTTATTTGGGCTGACTTGCGCCCGCAAAAGAACTGGATCACTCGGTGGCGGCGTAAGCAACAAGCGTGCTCGTCAATCGTCGAACTACGAATGTCCGCCGCTCGCGGCATCGCTCAATTTAAAGCCGGCAAGGAAACTTCCAGATAACAGGTCAAAATCATCTACGGTAATCTGGAAAAACCTAGATGCAGCCTTTCATGGCTGCGAACAATCGAGATTAGTCTGGTCGCTTCTCGCGCCACGAACAAAAGTGATAACGACCCTTTCCTGCTGCCTTGAGCGTGAACGAACACACACTGCAATGATACGTGGCATTACTCCCCTTCCAAAGAAGCATCGTCTCGATGCTTTAAAATGAGAATAAACACGGACAATGAAAACTTCCAGTCCTTTAGCGTTCATAATATGGCTTCAGGCGTACGACCTGTAAGACTTCCGGGCGTGTGCGGCGTCGCTGAGATGCTGTCGTGCCGTCGGGGATGACTTCGTAGTCGATGTCACCGATGCGACGGAGAACCTTGTACGGGCCAAAGTAGCGTCGCAGCAACTTTTCACTCAATCCACGGCGGCGAACTGGCGTCCATATCCAAACAAGATCACCTGGCTTGTAATGCGTGTCTCGTCGGCGCAGATTGTAGCGTCGGGCGTCGGTGTGCTGCTGGTCTTGAATGCGAAGCCGCGCAAGTCTTCGGGCTTCCTCGGCGCGATGAAGGTAGGCGGCGACGTCGAGGTTGTCTTCGTCAGAAACGTGCGGGAGCATTGCGTCGAGTGTTGTCGTGGGCTTCCTGCCGTATACCAGCTGGAATGGGGTAAACCTGGTTGTCTCCTGGACGGCAGTATTGTACGCGAAGATCACGTAGGGCAGAATGGAGTCCCATGTCTTGTGTTCGGCGTCGATGCACATGGAGAGCATGTCTGCGATGGTCTTGTTCAGACGCTCTGTGAGTCCGTTGGTTTGTGGATGATAGGCAGTTGTCCTCTGATGGCTTGTCTGGCTGTAGTTTAAAATGGCTTGCGTCAGCTCCGCTGTAAGTGCCGTCCCTCTGTCTGTGATGAGCACTTCGGGGGCGCCGTGTCGCAGGAGAATTTGCTCGACAAAAAATTTTGCGACTTCTGTTGCGGTACCATTAGGCAACGCTTTTGCTTCGGCGTATCGGGTCATATAGTCGGTGGCCACGATGATCCACTTGTTACCTGATGATGAAGTCGGAAAGGGGCCGAGGAGGTCCATTCCTATTTGCTGAAAGGGCTTAGTTGCAGGTGGTATGGGGTTGAGGAGTCCGGCTGGTCTAGTCGGAGGCGTTTTGCGTCGCTGACACTCACGGCACGTTTTCACGTAATGGGAAACGTCGGTAGCTAGCCGCGGCCAATAGTACATCTCCTGGATGCGGTGCAACGTGCGAGCAATCCCGAGATGTCCTGCAGTCGGCTCATCATGACATGCCTGCATAATTTCGTGCCTAAGATTCTTGGGCACGACAAGAAGATGTACTGTCCTGTTGGGCGCGAAGTTCTTCTTCAGGAGGACATTATTGTGAAGGACGAAGGACGACAGTTGGCGCTTGAACTCCCGGGGAGGCGATGCGGTCTTGCCTTTCAAATAATCAACTAGGCTTTGCAACTCAGGATCCGAGCGCTGTTGCTGCGTGAAACTGCTGGCGCTTACCGGTCCTAGGAAAGCATCGTCGTCTTCTTCCGGTGCTGCGTCTACGGGGGCTCGCGATAGGCAGTCTGCATCGGAATGTTTGCGGCCAGATTTGTAGACTACAGTTATGTCGAATTCTTGAAGACGCAGGCTCCATCGAGCAAGGCGGCCGGAGGGATCTTTCAAATTGGCCAGCCAGCAGAGAGCATGGTGATCGCTCACAACCTTGAATGGTCGTCCGTATAGGTAGGGGCGAAATTTCGACGTGGCCCAAATAATGGCGAGACATTCTTTCTCTGTCGTCGAATAGTTGGCTTCGGCTCTCGACAGTGAACGGCTAGCGTACGCGATAACTTTCTCCTCTCTGCCATTTTTCTGAACGAGGACCGCTCCTAAGCCCACCCCGCTTGCATCGGTATGAACTTCGGTTTCGGCGTTTTCATCAAAGTGCCCGAGCACAGGAGGGGACTGTAAGCGGCGCTTCAGCTCGTTGAAAGCTTCCTCTTGCGGCCTTTCCCATTTAAAAGGCACGTCAGCCTTGGTAAGTTGGGTCAAAGGTTCAGCGATGCGCGAAAAGTTCTTGACGAATCGCCGGTAATAAGCGCACAATCCAAGGAATCTGCGTATAGCCTTCTTGTCATTAGGCTGTGGAAACTGTGCGATCGCAGCCGTCTTCTGGGGGTCTGGGCGAACTCCATCCTTGCTTACGACGTGACCAAGGAACAGCAGCTCCTCGTAGGCGAAGTGGCACTTCTCTGGTTTCAGTGTCAGGCCTGAAGACTTGATCGTTTCCAGCACTATCCGAAGCCTTCTTAGGTGGTCTTCAAAGCTTGAGGAGAAGACAACAACGTCATCTAAGTAGACTAGGCAAATCTGCCACTTCAAGCCTGCGAGCACCGTATCCATTACTCGCTGGAACGTCGCTGGTGCAGAGCAGAGGCCGAATGGCATCACCTTGAACTCGAAGAGTCCGTCTGGCGTGATGAACGCAGTCTTCTCGCGATCTCTTTCGTCGACTTCAATTTGCCAGTAGCCGCTCTTCAGGTCCATCGATGAGAAGTACTTAGCGTTGCATAGCCGATCCAGTGTGTCGTCGATGCGGGGGAGGGGGTAGACATCCTTCTTCGTAATGCTGTTCAGGCGGCGGTAATCGACGCAGAAGCGAAGGGTGCAGTCTTTCTTTTTCACTAGGACAACTGATGCTGCCCAGGGGCTCCTTGATGGCTGGATGACGTCGTCACATAGCATTTCCTCAACTTGCTTGCGAATAGCTTGGCGTTCTAGCGGCGATACGCGGTAGGGGCTCTGTCGCAGTGGTCGGGCGTGTTCGTCTGTGACAATGCGGTACTTGGCAAGCTGGGTTCTTCGCACATTCGATGCTGATGAGAAGCAATCGCTGTACTTTTGAAGAAGACTGCGTATTTGTTCTTGTCTGCTCCGTGGTGATGCCGGGTTGATATCAAACGTTGGTTGATGGCCTTGGTTAGATGGTTCTAGGGGTTGGTCGGGTAGGGCACATATGTCTCTGATGTCTGCCAGCTCGTCGAGGAAAGCGATCGTCGTACCTTTGTTTAGATGCCGGTATTCTTCGGTGAAGTTGGTTAGCAGCACCTGGGCTTGGCCATTTCGGATTTGGGCGACTCCCCTTGCGACGCCCAGTCCTCGATCAAGGAGTAACTGGGTGTTCCCCTCGACGACGCCTTCGGCAGTTTCGACGTCTCCAGTACCTATGCAGGCGAAGACACTTGATCGGGGCGGCACGCTCAGTACTTCGTCAAGGACGTTTAAGGCAACGCGATGAGTCGCTGTCGTCGCTGCAGATATGGCTTTGTCCGTGGAAAGCTTGATCGACTTGGATCGAAGGTCGATGATCGCCCGATGTTCATTCAGGAAGTCCATTCCTAAAATCACGTCTCGCGAGCATTGCTGTAGGATCAGGAAGGTTGTCGCGTAGGTTCTCCCATTTACAGTAACTCTCGCGGTGCAGCGTCCTGACGGCGTAATCAGGTTACCACCTGCGGTGCGGATCAGCGGGCCATCCCAAGTTGTTACCTTCCTGAGTCGGACAGCGAGTGGGCCACTCATGACAGAGTAGTCAGCTCCCGTGTCCACCAAGGCAGTAACCGCGTGACCGTCGACCGTAACTTCAAGGTCACTTGTTCGCGTTCTCGTATTGTACGTTGTCTTCGGTGTCCGATCTCGGCTTCGTCGAGTAGTGAGGCTGCGGTGGGCGTACTGCGACGTTACTTCACTGGGCAGCGGTAAAAGCTTCAAGTCTGGCCGCGTCGTCGTCGTCGGTGTTGTAGTCGTAGTTGAGGCATGGTCTTGAGTACTCGTCGATGGAAGATCTTTGTCATTGCGCTTAGAAGCAACCTCACCTCCAGAGGCTGCTTTATTTAGTTTAACCTTCGGGGGGAGCGTCCACGCATGGCGTAACCTCGGCTAGGAGATACAAAGCGCGGCGACGATGGCGACGGGGAACGGGATAGGCGGCTCGGCGATGAATATTCTTCCCGACGCAAAAACTCCTCGATTTCGGCTGGTCGCTGGCCGGGTCGGGGTCGTGGAGCGTCGTAAGAGAACCCTCGGATGCCCAGTCTTCTGTATGGGCAGTGCCGAAGGACGTGACCGGCTTCGCCACAGTGGAAGCATAGTGGGCGGCGCTGGTCGGGAGTTCTCCACTCGTCGCATTTCCTCGGCTGCGCGCGTCGCTCGTAGGACGGGCGGGTTGGGGCGAGTGGGCGGCGGTCCAACGCAGCTGGCTGAGGGCAATAGGGGCTTGGGTCCCGTCGTCGAGGGGCAGGACGGCGCACAGCTGCGGCGTAAGTCATGGCTGGGGGCTGCAGAGGCTGCGTGGGTGTCGGCGTCACACCCAAGGCCTGTTGAACCTCGTCCCTGATGACGTCCGTGAGCGATGAAAGTTGCGGCTGCGTTCCCGTTGGCAGCAATCGTCGGAGCTCCTCTCGCACAACTTCACGTATAACCTCCCGCAGGTTATCGTTGTTAGCGGTATCCATGCATCTTGCTGACAAAAAGCGCTGCTGGCGGTCATACTGGCGGGCTCGGGCGTCAAGAGTTTTCTCCATTGTGGATGCCTCTTGTACGAATTCCGCGACGGTTTTCGGTGGGTTGCGAACGAGGCCGGCAAATAGTTGCTCTTTAACTCCTCGCATAAGCAACTTCACCTTCTCTTCTTCCTTCATGCTCGCGTCGGCACGCCGGAAGAGACGCTTCATTTCCTCAGAGTACACAGCAACGGTCTCGTTTGGGTGTTGTATGCGAGACTGTAGCAGCTGCTGGGCTCTCTCCTTTCGAACGACGTTCGTGAAGGTCTTTAGAAGCTGCTCCTTGAAGGTTTCCCAGTTCGTGAGGTTAGCTTCCTCATTCTCAAACCAGACTTTTGCTGGTCCCTCCAAGGCGAAGAAGACGTACTTAAGTTTTGTGGCATCGTCCCAGTTGTTGAAGATAGCCACACGGTCGAACTGCTCCAGCCATTCTTCGGGGTCGGCGCCAGGCGAAGCGTCGAAGGTTGGTGGCACCCGGGGCTGGTGAAGAATGATTGGAGTCGTCGTCTGGGGCAAGCTCATGGTAGACGTTGCGGCTGGCTTCCGCTTCCGGGTAGGGTCCGGCAGATTCCCGAACTCTGGTGCGTCCTCTTGCAGGCGTCGGCTAGCGCGGTGGACTGGACTCAGGTCCTGCGGTTGATGACTCAGAGGGCTGGCGTCACGGCTTGTAGGGGGTGTCCGGTACATGGAAGGCTACCCCGCACCTCCACCAGATTTCACGTTGTAGTGACGGCAGTCCAGCGGTCAGGAAGACACCAGAAATACTTGCAAACGAAGCTCTTTATTTGGGCTGACTTGCGCCCGCAAAAGAACTGGATCACTCGGTGGCGGCGTAGAAAGAGAAGTTTATTTTTTCTGTTTTAACATAGAAAATACAAAACAAAACAGATGAACTTAATGCTCTGATCAGTCAAGCACATGCTCAGTGACGCAGCACTGAGCACGTCAGTAATGCAGTAGAAATGCCGATACTCGACCGCCGCGCAGGACGATAAAGTATGTCGACCATTTGCGCAAGAACTCAGCCTCGCTCATTGACAGAGCGTCCATTCATGCTTGTTCAAAGAGGCGCGTGCGCAGGCGCTGCAACATTGGGAACATTGTTCTTTGCGGACGCCCATTTAAGGATGCCACTCCACGCTGCCGCCACAAAACGAACATGCCGACACACAAGAGCATATTTTGAAACACTTCGGGAGAACTAGTGCGCGCTTCCAGGCGGGTTAAAAACATGCGTGACACTAATGTCCAAAAGGTGCGCGCAACTACACACTCAAACATTGCGTGCTGCAAAGTTTCAAGCAGACCGCACTGCGGGCATCGGGCGGAGGGCGCCACGCCCCACGCCGCAAGGCGGTCTCTTGTGGGCAGGACCCGCCAGCCTCGCAGCCAGCCGAAGTCCCTGACATCTGCAGGAAGCGTAGCTGAGGTCAGTTGGCGCCAGCGTGCCCGTCTCGTTTTCTGGAGTTGTTCGCGGGTCAGCGCAGTGACCGTTAGTGCTTCACACATCCTGGAGGGCGGGGTTTCATCAACATCCAGATCGGGCACGTTGGCAGTCAACGACGTCAGTGTGCGACGCACATTAACGAAAAATGCCGGGGGCTGCTCGGCTGTAGGGCCAACCACGTGTTGTGAAAAAAACTCGTTACGCGCTGTACCCAGAAAGTATGTGAGGAGTGTTCTCCCGGGATAGTCTGGGTTGCGTACAAGATCTCGTACTCCTCGCAAGGCGAGCACATTGCACATGGTGCGGATACAAGGTATACCAAACCCACCCATGTACGATGGAAGGCGCATGAACATTCGTGACACAAGTTCGGTTTTGCCCGCCCAAACGAAAGAGCCACAGGCCGAGGTTAGCCTGCGCGCAAACGTGCGCGGTGGGTTTGCGACGCGGGCGACAAAAAAACATGCGGCTAGGATTGTGGACTTAACTATATAGCAGCGCTCTGCCATTGAAAGGCGGAAAGTTGACGCCACCGAGAGGCGTTTCTCAGCGTTCGTGCGGAGGTTAGTCCAGGTTTCGCGGGCTACTTCTCCGCTGGCGAGGAATACTACTCCCAGGACTTTCACTCCCTGCACCCACTCCACCTCGCCCGCAAAGTTCGGTGTGAAGGTGCCAAACCTTAGTGCCTTGCTTTTTCCCCTGTTCAATAGGGCCCCAGATATCTCGCTGTACTCGAGAAACAGCCGCGAAAAAGCGGCGTAGCTATCCTCGTCCTTGAGGAAAAGCGACACGTCATCGGCGTAGGCCGATACCTTGATTTGGCCCTGGCCAGGCAGAGGGAAGCCGCGTATGGATGGGCTGCCGTTAATGCGCCGGTTGAGTGGATCCAGGCATAACACGAAGAATGTTGGGGAGAGAGGGCATCCTTGCCTTATGCCCCTGGTGACTGAGAAGGGAGCGCTCTGGTGGCCGTTTACGGAGAGGCGAGCATTCAGGTCTGCGTAAAGTAAGCGCAGCCTGCTGACAATTTGCGGAGGGAATCCGAAGGCTTCAAGGACTCCGAACAGATACGAGTGTTCCACCCGATCGAATGCTTTCGCCTGGTCTAGTGAAACAAAGCACCCGCTGAAGCCCGTCCTGCTGGCAAATGTGAACAGGTCTCTAGTGAGTGCCAATGCATCAAACACAGAGCGGTCAGGGACGCTGCTGGTTTGAGCCCGGTGGATTAGGTGAGGTAGGATCGTCCGCATTCTTGTGTTCAGTAAAGATGTGACTATTTTGTAATCTGCGTTTAAGAGGCTTATGGGCCGCCATGCTTGCGGGTCGGAGGGGTCACCGCCCGCTTTCGGAATGAGTATGATGCGACATTCGCGGAAAGAGTTTGGACGTAACCCATCCGCGAGGAAGCCGTTGACCATCTTCAGGAGCGCTCCTTGGATCTCGTAAAAAAAGTTTGAATAAAAACTTGTTGGAATGCCGTCTGGACCGGGGGCAGAGGCTGTATTCATACTCTGCAGGATGGCGTGTAGCTCTTGGCTTGTGGCTGGTGCGCAAAGGTTTTCATGCAACTCTTCAGCTACTTGTGGCAAGTTTCCAAAAAAACTTTGTAGAAGCCCGTCATAGCCATCCTGAAGATGTAGCCAACTGTCCGTAGAGAACAGGTTCGAAAAGTGGCTTGCGAAGATCGTGCAGATATCGGCCGTGGTTTTGCTTTGGGTGCCGTCTGGGAGTGTCACGAAAGGCACAGTAGCGGCAGCGAATTCCTCTGCCGTGCCTGCGCGTACGTGTCGTAGCACAGCCGGGTCTGATATCGGCCGCCCGAGCTGGTGTGCACGACCAGCTGCCCGTGATGACTGGCAGAGCAACACGTGGTAACGTGCTTTAAGTAGACTCAGGTAATCGCTCATGGCAAAGGTTAAGGGTGCTCCCCTTTGCACTATACGGATGCGCTTGAGGGTGTCATTCAGTGCATGAGTTACCCGCCGTCTGCGGTCTTGACCGGCCGCCACCAGAGTTGCCTGCCAACGAGCCTTGAGTGTGTCCCATGAATCAGTCGCAACGAAGCTCTTGCACGATGCTGCCAACGCCGTACGCAGCGACGCCACGCTTTCCGGGTCCGCCAGTAGGCTGGTGTCCATGCGCCACGTAACAGTACGTGGGGTGTCCTCACCAAAGTCGAGCCTGACTGACAAGGGGTGGTGATCGGAAATCACCGGCGTGCCTGCAGGGAACGCGAGAACTTCGCAGCTAACGACAAACGAAGCGAGCTCTGGTGGAAAATAGAATTTGTCTATCCGACTCGCTGACTGTGCTCTCTCAAACGTCGCTCCAAAGGCATCCCCGTGAAGCTGCACCCACGCGTCAGACAAGCGGAACTGAGTCACGAGATCGCGGAGCGCGGGGGCACCGCAATAACGGCGACCGTGACCCTGTCCGCGGACGTCACGGTCGATGTTAAGTACACAATTGAAGTCACCGACGATGAAAGTGGGGTAGGGATCAAGGAGGAATGAGTCGAGGCGCTCAAAAAAATCAGAACTACTAGTCCGCCGTGCTGGCGCATATACAACCAACGCACGTACCCGCCGCTGGTTTAGTGTGAAGTCGACCGCAAGAGTGCGGCCGTCCAGCCCGAAAGTGCAATGAGCACCCGCGCGC
Source organism: Amblyomma mixtum (assembly GCF_055824585.1). Lineage (NCBI taxonomy): Eukaryota > Metazoa > Arthropoda > Arachnida > Ixodida > Ixodidae > Amblyomma > Amblyomma mixtum. The sequence goes on from NC_143013.1 coordinate 252,177,907, forward strand.
AGGCAGGGGTTTACAAAAACGACACCAACAACGCACATATGAAAATCAGTCAACGAAAAATAAACAAAAACAGAAAACCGGGTGGTGAAATTCAGCACATCAAGTGAAGTACGGAAGTTGCATTCCTGTAAAAACAGGATGTCGACGCCCCTAGCCCTGGCAAAGTGCATCACCTCTCTCTGTCTGTCTACGGATTGAAATCCCCGAACATTCAGGGAGAGGAGATGCACAACCGCCATGACTGCCAAGAGCACCGACGGCATAGCATACAACCTAAAGAGCGCTGCCATGGGCGGCGCTTGGCGCGCGCGGCACTTTTTTGCTAGAACGTTCGTTAACAGTCCCTTCGGATTCCGATGATTGGGGGTGGGCACGTTTGAAGTCTGGTCGGGAAAAGTCCATGTTTTCAGGGCCGTCGGCGCTTGTGGCCTCGCTCACCGGTTGCTGCGTGGTCTTGGCGACGCTCGCAGCTGAAGCCGATGCCGACGCCAGGGTCGCCGATGGGAGGGTGTGGCTGGCTGGTGACGGGAAGCGCGCGTCGTCCGCACCTCCAGGAGTCGTCGGTCCTGACACCTGGCCGCACGTCAAGTCGCCTGTCAGGCGAAGCGGCGTGACTTTGTCCGGTACGTCCACCAGGTCGCCCGACGCCACGCTCGACTCATCGCCGCTGCTGCTCTCGGTGTTGAAGGAAGCTGTGCGGGGTAGCGGCGGCAAGGGTTCCGAGAAAACAGCACCGAACGGCTCCACCTCGTTTGAAGGCGACCCCTCGAGCTGCTCCTTCACGGGCACCTCCGTCGCGGGGGTGGGCTCGGGCTCCCTCGGGCTGCTGGTCGTAGGGACCACGTCGGCAACAGGCGTCCGGAGGGTTGGTGTGCTCCGTGTTTCCGTGGCCACGTTGTCTTTGCTCGGGGCTTTCCTCGAGGCGGCGGCCGCCGCATACGACCGTGGCCGCAGGCAGTCCGCTGTGGCGTGGCTTCCACCGCAGCGCCTGCAAGCCGCTCCGCATCCTGCCGTGTCGTGGCCGAACACCTCGCAGCGAGCGCACCGCGGCGTTCGACACGCCGCGCCGATGTGGCCGTCCTGCCCGCAGCGGGAACACACCTTCCGGACGCCTCGGTAGTCAAACATGACGCGGTGGCCCTGGACGGTCAAGAAGTTCGGCACCGCCTGCTTCATCTCGATCCGGACCACGCGCGTCCCGTTGCCGACGTGACGACGGCCCTTGAGGACGGGGTGGGTGATGTCCAGCACCTTTCTGTAAGAGGACAGTGCTGCCGCCAGCGCCGCGTCTCCCACGAACAGCGGCACACGAAAAGCCGTCACGTGGACCACAGCGGGTCCCACGCAGGCTACTGGGACGGAAGTGCCATTCACGTTGAAGGCGCCTTCCACTAGCATCTTCTCTGCCGCCGCAGCCGAGGCCATGGCGACGCAGAACTTCATGCCTCCATGGTGTTGGAGGCTCTCTAGCCCTTTCGGGCCGACAACCGACTCGATGCCGTCGACGATGTCGTCAGCCGTCGCGTCGGAAGTAACTACGAACTGGAAACAGTGCGCCTTTGGGGGCGGCGCACGGAACACCGGAGGTGCAGCAGGTCCCGGGCCTCCCATGACGTCACGGGTGGCCGGCTGGGCTGCTGCTTGCACGAACTTCACACAGTTTGCCCGAGCACCGGCAAAGGCACGGCGCCTGGGCGGGGAGGCTGGTTGCGGAACCTCCGGGCCGCAGTGGATCCGGGGCCCGCCTGCACTTGTCGAAACTTCTCACGAAGCCAGCGCCGAAAAAAAACTTCGCTGGTTCTGGACGAGCTCGGGCAGCAACAAGCGTGCTCGTCAATCGTCGAACTACGAATGCCCGCCGCTCGCGGCATCGCTCAATTTAAAGCCGGCAAGGAAACTTCCAGATAACAGGTCAAGATCATCTATGGTAATCTGGAAAAACCTAGATGCAGCCTTTCATGGCTGCGAACAATCGAGATTAGTCTGGTCGCTTCTCGCGCCACGAACAAAAGTGATAACGACCCTTTCCTGCTGCCTTGAGCGTGAACGAACACACACTGCAATGATACGTGGCAATATCGTGCAAGACGTAAGCTCAGAAAGAACACAGAACACAAGAAAATAACGAACAAGACAACACTAAATAACAACAGCTTTACTAACGTGAATGTCGACGTGACAAAAAATGATAGAAAACAAAAGGCATTTGCAGCTTGTAATGTCTGCGCTTGTGTTTCTATTCTGCCAAATTCATGCGAGTTGCACTGAAGCCTGTCTTACCCACAATCGCCGGGCGCCACTGCTTCGCGCACTAGTCTGCGCGGGCTTTTTCCTGTTACCATTGTTTCTTCTAGGTTTACTTGAGCGTAATTCGCTGATGACATTGCCTTGCTAACTAACTCAGGACATGAACTGCAAAGCACGATCAATGATTTAGACAGGCAGAGCAGAACGGTGGGGCTAAAAATTAACATGCAGAAAACCAAAGTAATGTTCAAAAGTCTAACAAGTGAACAGTAGTTCGCATTTGATGGCGAGGTGTTGGAAGTAGTGAGAGAATATGTCTTTTTAGGGCATGTAGTGACACCTTATCCGGATCATGAGAGGGAAATAACTAGAAGAATAAGATTGCGGTGGAACGCATATGGCAGGTTCTCTCAGATCATGAATGGCAGTTTACCAACATCCCTCAAGAGAAAAGTATACAACAGCTGTATCTTACCGGTACTCACCTATGGGGCAGAAACGTGGAGGCTAACAAAGAGGGTTCAGCTTAAGTTAAGGACAGCGCAGCCAGTTATGGAAAGAAAAATGATAGCTGTAACGTTAAGAGACCGGAAGCGGGTGGAGTGGGTGAGGGAACTAACGCGGGTAAATGGCAACCTAGTTGAAATCAAGAGGAAGAAGTGGGCTTGGGCAGGGCATGTAATGCGAAGGCAAGATAACCGCTCGTCCTTAAGGGTAACGGAGTGGATTCCAAGAGAGGGCAAGCGTAGCAGGGGGCGGCAGAAAGTTAGGTGGGCGGATGAGATTAAAAAGTTTGCGGGGATACGGTGGCCGCAACTGGCGAAGGGCAGGGTTAATTGAAGAGACATGGGAGAGGCCTTTGCCCTGCAGTGGACGTATTCAGGCTGATGATGATGATGGCCTTAGACTTCGACTATGCATAGCGCCAATTGTTTGATTATTGCAATGTTTCACGCATGACACAGCCTTTCATTCATCTACTGATCAGTCGTGCGGCGGGGTGTCTACGTATTGCATGGCATTGTCATCGTACAGCTGTTGTTGCTTTAGGACCAAGCCTTGGGGTTAGCCATCAAGAGGAATGCGCATTGATTTTTCAGTGTTGACTGATAGGATCATTGCCTTGTGGGCAGAGATGTGGATGCTGATATATTTGCGGTCGCGAACTGCGTAGCGTTTGTGGAAGGCCAAATCGACGCATGTGTTCTTTTGTAGGAGATGAAGCCGGGTGGTCTTGGCAATCGCATGTACGCCACTCGTTCTTTGATACCAGTGGCGAATTCCTTGTTCTCGACTGTCTTGACTGAAGTCTCCAGCCAAGGCGACTGAGAAATGAATTTGTTTGGCATCTCCTGGAAAACGATTTTCAGCGCTGGCTCTGTCAACGCACTTGGAGAGATGTAGGAGAAGACATGACAGTTGCGAGGTGGGCTACACACAACTCGCTGAGATTGGGATTGCATTGCATTAAATCTGTAGGCGTTGCCTTTACGCCTTACTGGAGGTAGATGGCGACTCCGGCTGCAGGATCGTCTTTTCGTCTGACTACGCATCAAATTTTAAACTCTTTTTTTTTTCGATTGGGGCGTTCGAATCCATGCTCGTCTCGGTAAGGACTAGAAAGTGCGCGTTTCTGGGGCAAGGTTCATTGCTAGATTTCTTTTCTGTGCTGTGCGCTGACGCTCCACTGCAAGACCTTTCGCTTTTTGTTGGCACTGACGCTTTTGCCAATGCTGTTCAGCTTCTACAGCGCGGTGATCAGCTTTGGCGCCTTCACATAACGAATGCCGATGGAGCGACACTCGTTGAAGGCACGGCGTGCATTACTTCAGTTAGTTGTCGCTGCCGGAATCGCTTTGCGCTTTGTCGATGTTGTATAAGCATGTCGCCACATCCAGTGGCTAAGCTGAGACACAGCTTGGCTGCCCATCCGTTCGCATGAACTGGGGTTGCGAGGTTTCCTCGAACCTCGTCCGGCCTTGATAGCTGATGGGTGGGTACCCGTCGGGCACCCGTCGATGGAGGGTTCGGACGCTAATTGTCTCAAGTCCAAAATGGGTGAAGCGTTCGTACAATGGATGCTCGATGATCTTGAGAAATAACAGTAGCACTGGTAACGGAATAAATAAAGTTTACGTTAGAATGCAGTATAGGTCGCGCAACCAAAGCCTGAACCGCGAACATACGGTTAAAGTGATCTGCATACCGTACTGCATATCGCTGATGCAGTGGCGCCTGATAATCGCTTCATGGGTGGTAGCGTTGTTCCTTCAAGCGGCGAGAAGACGAAAGATGTGGTACATATGAGATCGCAAGAGAAGACACGAAATAGAACCGCGCTGTTTCCATTCTAGTGGCATTCGGCAAGCGAACTACACGTCGGCAGCGTCACCGATGTCGTACATTATAGTCAGTAATTTATCGACCAGCAGCAGTACTAACGCGCTATCTGCAAGGTGACCGCTAGGAATACGGCTCAGTACTTATCGCTGTATCTGCCTTATCTCGCAGTCTTTTTCGCGACTTTCTTGAAAGGACGGCGCACGTAAAATCTTCGAGCATTAGCAGTGATAGCACATATAGTATACTTTGAAAGGGCTCGAAGGCGGTTGCAAGGAAAAGGCTTTCCGCACTTACATAGATTGCGCCGTTCAGTGCCTTTATTTTCTGCGTTTTTAGCTTGTTTGGCGCGCGCCTTGTCAAGTTTATCTTCAGCCAAAGATAACTATCGCCGATCAAATTCCCCCTAACTTGCTGCTAATCTTAAAGTTCCCTGAAATCTCAAGATTATTCCCTTTTTCCTTTGGGCCCACTTTATATCTTACACATCGCTCAAAATGAAAAATTTCCTGAATGTAACACGACTGCGCGTGAGTGCCTGTGGATACATTTTACGCGGAAGTGTAAAGGCCCAGCGTCGCAGAACAATCGGTGTCGGCTTAGGCTTAGAAAAATTTTATTATATCAGATAATCAGGACGGCGGCCTCGCCATCCCGTCCTTGTCAGACGGCCGAGATCCCCTGGGACCGGGCGGCTTCGAAGGCATATCTGATGGTCTCTTTTTGTTCTTGCAGGTCCTGGCTGCGTAGCAAAACCTCCCATGACTCCTTGCAATTCGCTAAAGGGGTGAATTGGGCGCATGCCCACATCATATGGGCTAAGGTGGCTCGTTATCCACAGGCCCTACATTTCCCGTCATTGAAGCCGGGCATGAACCTACTCAGCGTGGCTGGATTCGGAAAAGTGCCCACCTGCAACTACTTCCTCCTTCTTGCTCAGCTTCTTGTGCGGTGCGGAGTATTCTCTTCGACTAAGCATGTAGAACTGTGTGATATCGCGGAAAGAGTATAACCGCTCGTTTTTTGAAATGTGTCCATCCTCGGACGGAGTCGGTGAGATCGGCCGGAAGGTCAGTCCTCGGGCGAGCTCGTGGGCTCCCTCATTGCCTTGAAGGGTTTGGTGCGCAGGCGTCCAAAGCAAGAGGATTGGACTCTCAATTTTTCCGTTCGACAGTATGCGTGCTGCCGCTGCTGATATTCTGCCTAAATCAAAATTGCGTATCGCTTCCTTAGAGTCGCTGATGACCACCTTTATGTCTTTTTGTATGAGCGCGAGCGCGATGGCCGCCTCCTCTGCCGTAGTGACCGTAGCTCTTCTGATTGTGCAGCTGCTTACTAACCGGGCACCCTCCTTTGCGACCACCGCTATACCTTCGCTGTTCGTCCGTTGTACTCCGCCGCATCAGTATACACGACGTCATGGCGCCCTGCATATTTGCGATGCAACATTTCTGCCCTATCTTTCCTACGTGCCTCATGAAAATCGGGATGCATATTCCGTGGCATAGGGGGGATTATTATTTTCTGCCTCACTTCAGCAGGAATTCCCACCTCAAGTTCTTTTGTCTGCGTGGGAGAGTATCCCAGCTGTCTTAGGATATACCTACCCGTCTTCGTGGTCGTTAATCGATTAAACTGCGCAGTGAGCGCAGCTTCTATAAGCTCGTCTATGGTATTTGATACTCCTAAGGCCTGCAGTTTTTTTGTCGGAGCCCATTGCTGATGTCCAAGAGCTACCTTGACACTTTTTTTTATGATTAACTCTAAGCCCTTACGGTCGGAGACGGTGAGTTTTAGATACGGCACAGCAAACACAATCCTGCTTATTACAAAGGCTTGTAGTAGCCTAAGCAGATTGGCCTCCTTTACGCCTGTCTGCTTGTTGGCGACTCGTCGAATAAGCCTACTGGTGTGCTGCGCGCTACGTTGGATTCTTTCCAATGCTTGGGAGTTACATCTTGTCGACTGCACGTATAGCCCCAGTATGCGCGTGCAGTCCACCCGTGGGATTGCCTGTCCACCTACCTTAACAGTGATGTTCGGATTTTCCTTCTTTTTCCGGGCTTGTGCCGTCATCACAAAGATTTCTGATTTTTCATCAGAGCACCGAAGTCCCTTACTTTGCAAGTAGTCTTCTATCGCATGCACCGCCGTCTGCAAAGCTTCCTCTATAAAGCCATCGCTTCCATGGTTCATCCAGAGCGTGATGTCGTCCGCATAGATACTATGATGGAGTCCCTCTATCTCTACCAGCTTGCTTGGTAAGCCAATCATAGCTATGTTAAATAACATGGGTGAGAGCACAGATCCCTGTGGTGTCCCACGGGCTCCAAGTCGAATCCCTTTCCATCTACAATTGTCAGTGCTGATGTCAGCTGTTCTGTTCGTTAGAAAATTTTTAATGTTGCCGTCAGCGTGACGAAAAAATTAGGTCTAGTGGATTACAAGAGGCTCTCATAGATGGCGCCAGCCACACCAGCGGCGCATCGAAATACCTGACTCTCGGGCCCTCCATTTGCAAGTCAGACACGCTACCGGTATACGCCACGCGGACATGTTCGTACGGCTTGGTTGAAGAAGGGCTTTGTGTGCATGTCGTGTGTTCTTTCACATAATGATTGTAGATGTGAAAGAGGAAACAGTGTCCGTGTCTGTGTGGGCAAGAGGAACCGCTCTCGCGTCATACCCTCAAAGGCGGAGCTTAAGTGTCGGTGCTCTAGCCTTCACCCATGAATGCTATCACGTGATACCCTTACAAGGCCCCGCCATGGTGGCTCAGTGGCTATGGTGCTCGTCTGCTGACCCGAAAGACGCGGGTTCGATCCCGGCCGCGGCGGCTGAATTTCGATGGAGGCGAAATTCTAGAGGCCCGTGTACTGTGCGATGTCAGTGCACGTTAAAGAACCCCAGGTGGTCGAAATTTCCGGAGCCCTCCACTACGGCGTCTCTCATAGCCTGAGTCGCGTTGGGACGTTAAACCCCATGAACCAAACCAAACCAAACCTTACAAGGTGGAGCTTAAGTGTCCCCTTTTTATTCTGTGTGGTCACACCTTTCAGCAAGTAACAGTATTTCCAGTATTAAAAATAGGCGGCAATATGGAAATGACGTATCAATACTTACATATTTCCCCGCCACGGTGAATGGCGGAAACCTTGAGACATGTGCCACTAATGAACACCAGAAAAGAAGATCAACAAACCAACCAGCCAACTGGCAACAAAAAGAGGATTGCACATCTTCCTTGAGAAAACAAAGAGTTGCTCAATGGTTGCGGCTAGCGCTTAGTTATTTTACGGGCACCTCTTTTTTCGAGCCGGTGTACAGCTCGAACTGCGTGAGAAAACACTGCGAGTATTGCATCACGAAGCAAAACCTTGAAAAAAGGAAAGAAGAGTAGATTTGTCTTCCCTTGCCTCTTTTCCTGCCAGTGTTTGCAACAATCACTTTAACGTCCGCTCATGCTTCTTTCTTTTTTTCTTTTAGTGGGCTGTTTCTAAATAAAAGGACAGCTTTAACATATCCTCACCTTCACTTCTCCGGAAAAAGAAGTCACGGATGGCGACATACATTAGCAAGATGTTTATTATTGCATTTTAGTGGTTTACTTTACGTCTTTTTTTATCTTTCTGTTGTCTCAAAATGATCGTATTGGTTGCTTTCGGGCTTTAGAAAGGAGTAGATAGAGAGGAAAAAGCCGATTTCTTTTGGTAAAAAGAAAGCCACAGACAAGAGTTGACAAAGGAGCATAAATTCAACTCTTGCTGTCTTTCCTTGCGTTTAAACGACATCGTGCAAAATGAAAAACAAAAAATCCTGTTATTTCCACCGTTACAAATCGACTTTTTAAGAAGGAATAAAAAGAATTGTAAACAGCAATTTGACCCAACACCGACAATATTGTGCGGGTCTCTTGTTTGTTTGTTTTTGTTCTGTGTTTACACGTTTGCCTTTGGGTTTCAGACTCTTCCGATCTATACGAAGTACATACGCGAGCAAGATTTCGCAGCCTTCTAATACTTTCTCGTTCTCGCAACGAAAGTAGCGGGCTGTGTTCTCTCTACTCATTGAGTTGTTTCCAATATTTCCCCTTCCTTTCCTTCTTTTTTATCTTGTGGCTGTAGGTCATTCTCAGCTCCGTCAAACAATTAGTGCCATGTAACAGCAGATGGTTGATTCAGGTAAGCCACGCAATAGTATATGAATGAATGAATGAATGAATGAATGAATGAATGAATGAATGAATGAATGAATGAATGAATGAATGAATGAATGAATGAATGAATGCTGTTTATTTAGAAAGGAAGGCTCGAGGCCGTTTGTTGGGGAATTGGGTTGTTAAGGAAGGGAAAACCATGGACCTATTAGATACATGCGGGGACAACTTCGATGGCCACTGCTCGAGAGCACTAAGCTATCGTCGCAGCCGATCACGCCTCGATCGTGTTAAGCTGCAACACACTCTTACGCTGTGCATTGCACACTGTCGTCTTCATCAGCTTCCATCTGCGGCGCGAACAGATCAGATCAGATAAGCTTAACCGTGATAAGAGCTTAACCTGAGTCGCCAGGCGTGCCAACGACCCAACAAAGCAGAACCATGGGCCAATCAGGCTAAACATATGCGTTCCCACGTCTACTCGGTTTACCTGCGTTAAAAACCTACCGTTTTTTTTTTATTATTATTGGGTTGTCGCTACGATCTTTTGTCGCGAATGTTTGGCGAGACTCTGGGTGCTCGCACTCGGTCTCATGGCAGGCTCATAAAAATCTTGTTTTGTGTTGGAGCTTTTGTTTTATGATGCCAGCGAGGAGTGGCAATTTGGCATGGCCAACCACAGAGTGTCACGTTCCTTCTTTAACAGCGTGTGTGTGCTCGGCTGTCCGAGCAGGCGTGCGTGGACTTGGTGACACTAGACGAACATTTATTTCTACGGCGGTGGTCAGCCCGATTCATCGTAGTCAGGAGCAGCCGTGTGTCTGTGCGGCTGCTCCCGTAAAAGACAGTGGTGAAAGTGCGCGATGTGTGACTGTGTCGTGCGTGCTGTGTGACGTACGCGTGCGGGTTCGGGAAGTCACGCTTCGCGCGAACCCGACACAATTGTGCAGAACGCTATATTGGACTACCGAATGTGATAATTCTTGTTTTGTTTGATAGGATATTGTTTGTGGCCCATAGGCGACAATATTCGCTCTTGTTCTATCGTTTTGTTTTAGAGGGACAAAGGTCCCTGGAACCAACCCGTTTAGTAAAAGTTTTCTTTCGCGGAAACATTAGGCCATGGTGCTTATATACCTTCAAAGCCTGGGGGAGCGGGGAGAAGGAACGCGGTACTCTGAAGACATATCCAGTGACTCTGCGTTGGAATACTATGTTTGGCTACACTGATAGGTTAGTGCCGTGTGAAAGAAGATATGTCATTTTTGCAAAGACATACTCGGTATTTGCATCTCAAATATGCTTAATGTGCTAACCAAAGTTCCCCTTGAAGTCGCCGGCTCTCCTTATGGCGCCAAACTATGTTATAACACATTTAGTTTTATAATAAGGGTCTTTTCTGGGGAGGCCTGTGATAAAGATGTAAATACACACATTAGAACGTTTTCGTAACCCTCCATTGTAATAATACCTGAACTACATTAAATTATGGTCTCAATGCTCTCTTTGTATACAGAAATATTGTTTAGCACAAATACATTAGCTATTATGATATTAAGGTTGAGGTTAAGGTTGTAGTTGGCTTCAGAGGCTTAATCTCTGTCTTTATCTCTCTCCTGAAAGGTATTTTTGGTGCAAAATTGTGATACTGACGGAAAAAAATTCTGATGCATCATTTGACGAAAAAGTTGTTCGTCTGCGATTCTACGTAACCGATTTAGGCGCGATAACAGAGATTAGTCAAATCAGTCTACAGATTGTCGCCATTGCAGACGGGAGTCGACAGCGACTCTAAGAAAGCGCCTGTTGCTAAACTGGAGCATGAAAAAGCTACCGAGCACTATCTTCAGCAGCGCATAACATCTCTCCCCCCCCCCCCCCCCCCCCATACCTGGGAACAAGACGAAGCCTTGCGTTAATTCTACCGGCAATTTCTCTGCCATAGTGACACATTAAATAATAATAATTAAAGGCTAGAGTTCGTGGTACGGTTCTGTGACCTATTCAAGCGCACAAGAACTCATAAGAGTCAAACTGTCACGAGTACGGCGAGCAGATCAGGCAGCATCCATAGATGGTATAAGAAACGCTGCTGCACTAGCTCCGCTAATATTATCCGCTGAGCCACCACTAACAACTTTCAAATGATGTTCAAATTCTCTTTCAAAACGCTCGACCAACGAATGTGCTTCCGCTGGAGGAGCACTCCGCTTGATACGAACGCGAGAAATGGTCATTGTGCAGTCGACGCTCTCAAAGGATCAAGGCGGGTTTAACCTGTCATCTCTCTCATAAGGCATTTTCGATGCAGAACCCCTAGACGTAGAAATTGTAATACGGACGTGAAAACTATAGGTAGCTGATGCATCATACGACGCAATATCAGGGCTAAAGGGAGTCTGACTACTGAGTAACGTTATTTTCTTAACTTTTTCTCTGCTGTTCTACATATCCCATTTAGAAGCGGTAATAAAGATGAGACGAATGAGTCACTATTGCAGACGGAAATCGAAAACAACGCCAATAAAGTGCTTGTTGCTAAACTGGCCAATGGAAAAGCTGCCGAGCACTATATTCAGCCGCACAAAGCATTTTCCTATACCTGAGAACAAGAAGAAGCCGCACTTTTCGGCCGATATAGACAATCCGACAGTTCGAAGATAATTTTGAACTGTAATAAGGGATTGTCGAGCTATGATTGCCAGCGGCTTGTGCTAATAGCCGTTGAACCAAATGCGAAAGTCGTTTACATAAATTGGAGCGTCTTCTTGGGATATTGAGAACTTGGCTTCGCTGTTGCAAGCCCCTGTTTGAATTCAACACTTGGAGCAGGCATGAAAATGAAGTATGCTATTTATTATTAATTTGTTAATATTATGGGTTAATGTCGAATTTCGAGCATGATGAGGTATCGGTTAAACTGCTCTTTTTAACCGCAATTACGTTTTTAATGTCTTTCCGCTGTAAACTTTCATTTGAGCCCTTTTAGCAGAGCTTATTTCATTTTAACCAAAGCAAGTTATCCTCACAAATTATTTGTCTTAAGAAAATATTTATCAATTGCGTAATAAGTAGCTGCCGTTAAATACAGAAACTGAACCTCTGATTAATGGTTAACGGACGCTTCACATAAATTCTTAAAGTGGTAAACAATAATCTATCATGCCGTAGTCCTATACAATAGTGCCACCATCGCCCTACTTATTTTTCAGTTTAGGCCCCATGGAGAGGTTCCCACGTGTTTAAGAATGCGAATGATGATCTATTTCTCCCCAGGCCCACACCCCACCTCTACAGTACCACGCTGTATAGTATAAAATGAAAGTATGCAGCTTGTTTTCCTTTGTTTTTCTTTTATATTAAAATTTTCCGCTCCCAAGAACTGCGTTCACAAAAACAAGACTTTCTTTCTCTATAAGAAGTCCCAAAACATTTTGAAGCGCTTTCAGCTCCGCCCGGTTCAACACAATGGCAGAAAACGCATGAATCAATGAGGATGAGGCATGTATATCGCCGAGTGCGACACATACCTCCCGATTCTTGGCCGATCCCCCAGTGTGGGTATGTGCCATTCTGTCAAAGGCTACAACAACAACAGCAATGCCGGAAACGCACTTTGAGGTCACTGCTACCCTCAACCCAGGTGTTGTGTATTTGGACCTAGCATCAGTTTGCTTTTTGTGTGTCCAGTCATCGTCAACTGTGAAAGGTTGCACATTTTGAGTACGTCACTGAGCCATACCCCTCAAAAAGAAAAGCCCTCTCTGGCTCTCTTCAATTCCAGTTTTATTTTTAATTCTGTTCTGATATCTCTTCAAGACAGTTTATCAGTTCTTTCATTTATGTAATAGGCGAAAAAGTGGCTTGCTATATGAAACTTGTGCGAAAAAATTCTATGTCGACCGTAGCGCCTTAAAACACTACTTAATAAGATGAGGAAGATTATTAAGCCGCAGCAGTGGCTAAGTGGTCACAGTGCTCGGCTGCTTACGCGAAATAAGTGGGTTAAATCCCGGCCGTGGTGGTCGCATTTCGATGAAGACAAAATTCTGGAGGTCCGGGTACTATGCGATGTCAGTGCACTTTAAAGAACCCCAGGAGGTCGAAATTTCCGGAGCCCTCCACTACGGCGTCCCTCCTACCCTGAGTCACTTTGGGACGTTAAACCCTCATAAACGAAGTGAAACGAAGCGAGGAAAAAGAATAATTAGAGCGCGAGGCACTTGCACAGCGCCATCTGCCTCGAGGTAGAGTTAATTTTTTAGTACTTGTTTAGTAACATCACGGCAGCGTCAACTAGACGGTCGTTCATTGTCTCATACAGGACCACGTAGAAAAACGAGCGACAGTACGCGCATGCGCACAGGATGCTTGCCAGTTGCAACGTCGTCTGCTCGGCTGTCCTGCTGACGTAACACAACCCGCATACTCGTCTGCTCGTGACGCGAGCAGAGTAAAAGCATGTGCAGTCATGGACAAAAATTTGAGGGATGCGGATTTGCGAAAAATTTTTTTCTCCATTGCCTCACTAGACAGGCCGATTGTATTTTTGTAGCAGATGGAGCACATATGTCGCTTTATGTTCCTATGCATTTCAGTGATGTACTGCGCGTGACCTGGAAGCAATAAATTTTTTTCCCCCGAATTTGCATCCCACAAACTTTTGTCCATGGCTGTACTCTCGTTCGTTTGCCGACTGCTTTCCTGCATGAGATGCTTAAAGACCACCTCGTCGACACAGCAGTGATATTACTAAAAAAAATTGAGAGCTGTACGCTCGAGAAGATGTTTACCAAGAACACAACACCACCTCGACAGCACCTCGAAGTATGAGCTCCGCCGAAGCAATACGTAAGGTGCGTCTTAGCGAATGTGCCGAGTCGCAAGCGCCACAAACGAGGAAAGCTACGTGTCAGCCGCGCGTCTGTTATAGCTCAAAATGTGAACTCGCTTTTTACACAAATCAACAGGTTGTCAGAGGTAGTTTTTGGTTGCGCAGGGGATAATCGCAGTGCGGCCGGGATAGCGTCGGTGCTTTCTTCTGACAAGCTTCATGCCGACTGTTGTTGCTTTTTTTGTTAACATAATACAGCTTCTCGCGGTTTTCAAGACGGGTTTTCAGTAAATTTTCCAGCTCCGCTCACAAGCTGAACAATCTAAGCCTAAGTGGGCTGAACTTGACTCACTGAGTTTAATTATATGAATGTTTGCTTCCAGATGGCTTCTCACCATCTCCTTTCCTCCTCAGCCTTAAATGAGCTAGCCTGCAATACTGACCCGGGTTGCACCAAAGTTTTTCATTTGAATTGTCGTTCTGAAAATAACAAAAGTGAAGAAATAGCGTCATTAATTGAGTCTTTTGACTTTTCTTTTGATGTGATCATGCTCACGGAAACGTGGTACCACGATGAATCCAATTATCTAAACCTAAATGATTATAGTCAATTTGTTCTCAACAGATGTGGTCGCAGGGGCGGCGGTGTTTCAATACAGGCTCTGAAATCCCGCAATGTCGATGTAAATAGCAGTTTTACAGAATCTACGCCAGGCTACGAGATTTTAACAGTAGAAAGCGGGAAATACATGTATAGTGTGCTGTATCGTCCACCCAATGGAAATTTTGATACATTGCTACGTGCCCTAGAAATTCTTTTTGACCATGTGTCTTTGAACGAGAGTACGTTATTTATCGGTGGTGACATCAATGTTGATATAATAACTGTTTCTGCGTCACAAGAAGAGCTCCTAACAATGCTCGACAGTTACGGTTTTTGCAATCTTATTGATGTGCCAACGCGTATCACCTGTACGACTGCAACGTCAATTGACTTCATCATCACTAACATCGATAAAAAAAACACGCATGCTGGAACAATTCTTTCCGATGTCAGCGACCACCTTCCTGTGTTTGCCTTCATTCCAGACCACTGTTCTTCTCCGATACTAGAAAGGACTGCGTCATACTATAGAAGAATAGACAACAGCACTCTTGAGCGTTTTTATATGGACGTTAGTGAGATAACATGGGAGGATGTTGAATGTCTCCAGGAAGTTAACAAAGCATATGATACTCTGTTAACTAAACTAAAGGCAGTTTACGACAGGTGTTTCCCACTAGTATGTAGCCGTAAACGTAGAGCAAAAAAGCCATGGGTCACCGGAGAGTTACTGCGCAAAATAAAGCAAAAACAGAGGCTGTACCGGCAATTTCTGAAGTCTAGGGATCTCGCAAAACTGAAACAGTATAAAAAATTCCGCAACCTCCTCAACAAGGAGCTACGCAACGCAAAGCTTGCATACTTTACTAAAAAGTTTTCTAGATCGCCCAGCGAAACTTTTAAACCGTGGGATCACCTGAATAAAATTTTGAATTTTAATACAAAGACTGCAATTGATAGCATCATAAGGGATGGTAAACTTATTAAGGGCGAAGAGCTTTCAAATGAACTAAACAGTTTTTTTGTTAATTTCACAAAGGACCTTTGCGGTCCTTTTACTGGTGCCACAGGGTATGATTATCAAACGCCAAGTGTTCCTGAGTCGATGTTTTTTGAGCCTGTAACAGAGCACGAAATAATAACGGTATCCACACACCTAAAAACTAGTAAAGCAGAGGACAAAGACGGCTTTCAAATCAGGCCTTTTAAGTATGTGATTAACTTACTCGCACCGGTACTGGTAGGCATTTACAATCTCGCTCTTTCCACCGGAACTTTTCCAGACCAAATGAAAATCGCTAAGGTTGTGGCTATATATAAGGGTGGTGCGAAAACAGAACTGTCCAATTATAGACCCATTTCAGTTCTTCCTGTACTGTCAAAGGGCTTAGAAAAAGTTATTTATACCAGAATAACCAAATTTTTAGGAAAACACTCCGTGCTTTCTGACTGTCAATACGGATTCAGGCAAGGGAGGTCAACAGAAATCGCGCTTAATAAACAAAAGGAACTGATCATAGATTCTTTTGAGGACCGAAAAATCGTTCATGGAATTTATATTGATTTTACAAAGGCGTTTGACTTAGTCCACCATCGTCTACTACTGCATAAGCTACTCCATTATGGAATCAGAGGAATAGGTTTATCCTTAATGGAATCCTACCTAGAAAACGGCATGCAAATGGTTGTCAATGACCGCACATCGTCAACATTAAAACCTATTTTTTCTGGAGTCCCACAGGGCAGCATTTTAGGCCCCTTACTCTTCAATATCTATATTAATGATATATTTTACATGCCCTTACCTGTGACTTTAATAGCTTACGCCGATGATCTCACAATCCTTTTGCCCGGTGATAATGAAAGAAATCTATTACTGTATGGAAACCAATTTTTAGAATATTTGTGCGAATGGTCGAGAAAGAATTGTTTAAGAGTAAATGCTAAGAAAACTAATGCCATTATCTTCCGTCCAAAGAACAAGCCTATCTCCATGAGTTTTGATCCCATGCTGGGTGACACTAGAACTGAAGTTGTAGACACTATAAAATGCCTTGGTGTGGTGCTCACGGAAAGCCTGAGTTAGGACAAACATATAAACACTATCCGCAAGAAAATGAACCGAGTCAATGGTGCCCTGTGTCGACATAGATACTCACTTCCAACAAAGATAAAGATTCTTATATATAATGCATACTTACTTCCAATCATTACCTACTGTATAAGTGTCTGGGGCACCACAACGAAACATAACAAACACAAGATCTTAGTTGCACAGAAGCGTGCTGTCAGATTGATTGCAAATGTACCATGGCATTCCCATGCGTTTCCTTACTTTAAGCAATATGGTATTTTGTCTGTTGATATATTGCACCCGTTCATATTGTTATGTGCATACAAAAATGCAGTTAAAACAAATAATCAACTGCTCCTTGCTGCCTTTAATCTAC
Organism: Amblyomma mixtum; assembly: GCF_055824585.1. Classification (NCBI taxonomy): domain Eukaryota; kingdom Metazoa; phylum Arthropoda; class Arachnida; order Ixodida; family Ixodidae; genus Amblyomma; species Amblyomma mixtum. The sequence continues at coordinate 252,194,541 of NC_143013.1, forward strand.
ATCAATACACACCAGTGTACAATACCCGATGTCTTTTACCTTGGCTTCTACCCTTTTGCCGTACTTTATACCGTAAACAGTCCTTATCCTATAATCTAGGAAATTATCTCAACACATTGGCAGCAAATAATGTTTGTATAGAAGACATCTCAAAGAAACAGTTATTATCTGTCATGTGCATTTTCGAATCTATTGTGGCATCAATGTAAATAGGTTTGGTGTATTATATTGTCTATTGTTCCTATTATTTATGTGCATCTCTGTTGTGTACGCGGTCAGGGTTACACTATTGTTGTCCTTTTTCTTTAATTGTTTTGATGGGGATATTCAGCTCAACTTAAGCCTGATGTTCGTGAAACACATTGCTGTCGTTGTATTAATGGGGCAATGGGTGCTACTTCAAGCTGCATTATGCAGCTTTTTGCCCAGTGTCCCCTTTTTCCACTGTAATGTGTGTGGAGAAATAAATTTTCAATTTCAATTTTCAATTTCAAAGTATCATTATCAAGTATTTTTGTGGATTTTCGTAAGACATTTGATAAAGTCTACTGTAAAAACTTGCTTTTGAAACAAGCTTACATACTTCAAAATAACAAATTACTAGCCTGGATAAGATGTTATTTGACTAATCGGCATTAATTTGTTGCGCTAAATTCCCCGAGTTTAGATAAGATGCCCGTTGATTCTGGAGCCTCCCACCCCAACTTTGCATAGACCAACACCGATCTGTGGCTTAAGCAAGATGCGGTGGCGCTACAGCCGCCGGCTGGAACGACTGGGGAAAAACTTGGAGGTGGAAAGTAGGCTTAGTGCTCATAGGAATAGATAAAAGAAAAAGTTTTCAAAACAGTTTTTTTGATTCCATAGTGCACCTGTGATGTCGTCCCTTCGTGAAGAACAGCCAAATTCAACCCGGAACAGATTCTGAAAGTATGAAGCGTCATTTCGAAGGCGTCGTATTTTTAAAACACAGCGTCAAGTGTGCAGGAAGGTGATTGCTGCCTGGGGCTACGAAACAGGAGCGCCGCCCATTAAAACACATGTACGCAAAACTTTCAGGAATATTGTTCTCGTTTCACGGACTACCGAGGCAAGCGGCTGTTTTTTAGTAGTTTGCGAGTGCTTTGAAGAAGAATGTGAGAAAGTATGGTCATCTCGAAGCTATCCTTTTAAATAGCGCGATAAACGTGTGTATGAAGCCGGTCATATCCCCAAAGAGCGGTATATCCACTGGGTGTTACCCCAAACCGCGCAAGCTTCTCGTGGAGTCCCACATCTTGCCACGACAGCTACATTTGCTCACCAATACAGTCGTTCAAAGTTCTCAAAAGAAGTTCTCAAATAGCATGATAAGCGAACGAAACCAAACCACGTTTTGTAACAGATGACGGCGCAGACGATATCATCGGCCGCCTCAGGAGCCCGCTATATAGCTTGTTTGTGAACGCAGCGGGATTTCGGCCGGTCGATGGTCTCGCAGGTTTCGTTCGAGGTGGAAAATCGAATAAAGGCGTTAAGCTTTTTGAATTCGCCAATGTCTACGCCATGAGAGAATTGGGACTGAAAATGGGAATAAAGTATCGTCACCGTCCGCCACAGGCCGACAACAAAGGATCCGTGACGAAAGAAACGAGAGAATTATTAACTTACTGTATTGTTTAACTCCAAAGAGCGCATAGGCAGCAAGAAATCAGTCTTTTATAGATCTTTTAAGACAACAACAAACGCATGTGGGATGAAAGTAACCACGCAGAAAGATTGCAACAAAAGCTTACTTCCGACAACAAACAATTTGAATCCACGCAAAGTTTTCGCCATTCGGGCTCTGTGTCGCGTCGGAATGCGGAAAAACTTGGTACCCGGAGAATTGCGACGAGTGCTGTTGCAGCCAACTGCACAGCAGTTAGCTTTACTCCTTTTTAAGCTCCATAGGTGACGGAAAGAAACTCTGTGGCGAACCTCGAGATGCTGCTTCATCGCAGTCGCTTCCCTCCTCCGGACGCTCGCGCCGCCGCTAGAGGCGCGCGCGTCGCTGCGAAATTAGGATTCTTTTTTTTTTTTTTTACAATCGAATCAGGCTGAATCATGAGTCTAGAAAGGCAATCGCATGGTGTAATAAATGGCAGATGGAAATTAACTTCAACAAAACAGTCTTTATGAGAGTGTTATTAAAAAAAGGAACCGTTTTTTGTACCACTACAATGTTAACATTTTTCTTCCACAGCTTCGAGCATGTACAATATAGTGGCGTGCGAATCACTGATGCTTTCTTGTGAAACGATCATGCTAAGGTTCGAACAGCTTACTGCCCCCAGAAATACTCTGCTTAGGACGCTCATTAAAATTTTCTGCACCGGTTGTCCGCTTTCTTGCCAACACTGCTGTAATCTGACCAGTGTTAGAATGTGCAATAGTAATATGGGATCTGTTAGAAAAAATAATAAATTAAAAAAGTACTGAAAAGAGTGGCAAGATCTATTTGTAAGTTGTGCGTTGTCATTTTAAATTTATCAGCACGAAATACAAGGCCATGAAGGAGACATAACAAGCAATAAAATTTAAAATGACGCTGTGTCTATTTGCCTAGAAACACACTCTTCTGAATAACAATTTGTACGGCCGCACTTAGATTGACTAGCTCCATAAGCGAGGTTGTTTGTCATCCGTGTCGCAGAGTAAGCGAACATAACGCTTAAAATTTCTCTTTCAACTTATGTTTTGGCACCGTGTCGAGAACTTTCAATTTTTATGCTACATGATGACACTCTCTGAAGATAAGCGCTGCCGCGCTTAAATCGGCATTGCAAGTGGACAGGGAGTGAGTCTCGCGCTGATGCTGTTGTCGCCCGTTGGCTGTTCTGTTCTGCTGCGCCATAACTGCTGCCTTTGTTGGTCAGCTTGCTTGGTCGATAAATCCTCTCTTCATCGTCATTATTTTCTAAAAGAAAATGCTTCAAGTATCACTTTTTTTTGTCTTTTAGGAGTACTGTTGCATGAAGCAACCTTGCTAAGGTTATTGTAACCTGAGCTTGGCGCATGGTAGCCTTAGCCGCTTATGCACCAACCCAACACAACACAACATAAGGTTATTGTAACACAAGATTTATTGTCATTATTTGAGTCCCATCTCTCCTTAATTAGCGGATAGTGTTGTCTGCCTTTTACCTACATTTGCGATGCAATTGAGCCACGCGCGACTTCGTTGTACGCAGCGAGTGAGTGACATAATTTATGTTCAGTTACATAACCCGTTTTGTACTTTTTAATCATTTGCATCTACCCTGCTTAGGTGTTAAAAAAGAGCCCAGGATCAATAAAAAAAAACAAGCAACCAAGCAAGCAACCAAGCAAGCAAGCAGGCAAATATATAAATAATTATCGGAGGTCTTCAGTGCTTTAGGCCCCTGTAAAGGGTGCTTCGTTTCTTGCAGCACTGTATCAGGAGTAGCTAGCTTGCAAAAACGTAAAGCCGAGACACTAAAGGCAGTATTTATTCGTCGTTCAGTTGTTCTGAAAGCTTATAACGCTATATAACTCCGAGAATAGAGACAGGAATAGAGATGAAACGACAAACCAAAAAACATCTCGAGGTGTAGCACCGCTACCCACGAAATATTGCGCCAAAGCAGGTTTTCCAAGGTTGACACCAGCGACACGTAGCGCGATTGAAAGCGCGTTCCTCTTCCTTTCGTTACATGCGCACGAATTGAAGTCTATGAAGACGACGCCGAGCAATGCACAGCGCACGTTGCAGTTTGGCGCAAGGCATGACCTGTTCGCGCTGCCGTGGCTTCGAAACCCAGTCGCGGCAATATTTGTTTTGTTTCTTCACGTTGGTCAGAGAACCCCCTCATTTAAAGTCTCGTTTATTTCCCACCATTTACCGCATCACGTGGCTGTCTTCAGAGGCTTCACCACACACCGGAATTTTTCAGGTTAGCAGGATCGGAGAGCGAACGGAGCAGACTGAGTCCAATGATGGAGATCATGTATGGCATAACGTGATAGTGCGAGCACTAAAAAACTGCACTTACGTTCATACAAAAGAAACAAGAACAAAAATAAGCAAGCATAACGCAAATTATTGCTGCCAAATTCATGGCCTCTGAAGATGCTCACTGCACTTACTAGTTAAAATTGAACGTCTACGTGATTAGATTTTGCCTACGCTCTATGTCAGCGAAGTTTCCACACCTGGATACGCATTAAATGCTGTACGTTTTTATAGTGTATTGTGGGTAATGATAAGGATCTACTACAGCCGCGAGATCATTTAGCGGAATGGGGGTGGTGTGAATAACTGAGGGTTTAAGAGTGAGGCTGTAGGTTCCAGCGAGTTATCGTATAATTCAAACCTCATAATGAGCATGATTTTTTTGTTTCAATAAATCCCTGTCACCTGATCGTTAAATAAAGACCGGCACAAAGGGAAACTGCAGATAGCATAATGAAGTCCTCTAAGCTAATGTACTTCTACTTTTTTCTTCACAGTTCAGCCGCTTCCTACAATTTGAAAACTTCCTCACTGCATTTAGAAAGTGCTTTACGAAAAGCGCCGCAGCGTTGTACATCTCCAGAACACGTTCCAAAGTGTTCCACTTAGTTCGAGGTTAGAGATAATTTGTCCACGCTTTCAATAAGAGCATTCCGCGTGCTCTAATGCACTCGATGCCCACTGAAGGCGTTGAAGAGCGCTTGTTTGCTCCGCCCCCATTCTCCACAGGCCTAGATCTTATTTCTTCTCCCTACAAAATCAAGGTAAATGGGGAGAAAAGGCAGGCATGGCGTCGTGCTGTGCCACTCCGCTTCCACCAAACTAGCAACGACAGGCTCCCGACGCTAGGGTAAGGCTAAGCGAAGACGGCGACGCCGCCGGCCGACGAGGCTCGGGCGGTCCTGCGCGACGTCTTCAACCTTGCGTTTAATTAAAAGGCGCCCTCAAGGCTCGCGCAAGCGCGCTCCACAGCAGCAAAGCGCGGGAGATTGCGTTCCCCTAACAGCCAACGGGAACGCTGTTCCTTCGTGCCACGCTTTTGCTTTTTGCTTTCTTCCTTTTTTTTTCCTTTCCGCTGGCTGCTGCTGCCCCTTTCGTTTATTATTTATCTGGCCGCTTCATGTTCTCCCGTTCACTCCTCCCCTTTACTTTCCTCTTCTTTTTTTACTTCTTCTTCCTCTCTTCCATTCACCCTTGTTTTCGCGCCGGCTCCCCCTTCTCGTGCCTCTTCCTTCCTCGCTCTTGGCGTCGTGCGGGGCTTCTTTGTGCGCCTCCCCCTTTTGCTCCCCGTCCAGCGAGGAGCGTCCGCCGCTCGGTCCCCGAGCCTCCCTTCCTTCCCTCGTTCCTTCCTTTTTTGTCTTCTATCTCAGCCAGCGGCGCGGCAGCCTGGCACGTATAGAGCCGTATAGGAACTCGGCCACCCCTCCGACGACGAGGAGTAGTAGAAGGCAGGGAAGAAAAAGAAGAAAAGAAGGAAAAAGAGAGCGGAGGAAAAAACTTGCGCTCTAGATGCGGTACTTTATCCGGCGGGCGCTCTCTGTCGTCCACTGGGGGGAGGAGGGTGGGCGTCTTTTGTTTTGGCCTCTCTTTTGGCTGTGTTTTGCGCCGCGTGCTGGCTGCTCCTGCAGCTGTGCCGTCTTCGCGCGCGCGTTCGTGCCCTTGCTGCCTCCTCTTGCGCCGCTGTTATCCGCCGCCTTTCTTTCTTAAATATTTTCTTTCCCGTTCCTTCGCTGGAGCAGCGGTGCTCTCCCATCGGCGCGGCGGCGACGGCGACGGCGGTGGAGGCTGGGCTTTGTGTGTGTGTGTGTGTGCGCGCGCGCTTTTTTGTTTCTTTTTTTCGCTTAGGGACGCTTCTGGGTGCAGCGCGTGGCCCGAGCGGCGGCGGCGGCAGCCTCCCCCTTCCAATTCCCGATGCTCCCCCAGGCAACGTCGATGAGAGGACGGCTGACGCCGCCGGCCGCCGGGCGAGCTTGGCCCGTGGACGCTCAGATAACAACAGCCTCCGGGTGCTCTCACCACGCGACCAGCATCGCCAGGCGAGGAGATTTGTCGGCCGGGAGAAGAGGGAGGGAAGAAGGGGAGCCGCTGTTTCTGGGGGTGGCGGAGGCGACAGCGGCGACGGGGAGGTGGAAAGCGGTGGCAGGGGAGCGAGGGAAGGGAGAGGGGGAGAGATGAAGGGAGCACGGCACCGCCGGTAGAGCCTGCCTGCCTGTGCCTTCTCCGCCGCCGTCGGGGAGTGGTGCAACTCGATAAGACCGCGACGGCGGCTGAGCGGGCGGTGGGAGGCGGCGATGGACACACCGTCCGTCGAGCGGCCCCCACGGCGACGGACACTCATTACGGCCCCAGACACCAAATATTTTCCCGACCTTGCTCGTTTTCGGCGGCGGTGGCGGCGCCGTCTAGAGACCCTCTGTGGCAGCGAGAGTTTCTTCGGCGTACGCAGTGCACACGGTCGCAAATTGCTCGCCAGTTTGTGAGATTCAGACCCTCCAGGTACAGGCGTGCATGCGGGCTCGCCGTTCAGTGCTACAGACAATGGAAATTGAAACCCACTAACCTACCAAAGCGTTTCGCGCTGACAATACTTCCTGCGTCGTGATCTTACATGGTTACCGAGAAAGAGCGAAGCTTTACGAACAACTGTTGCGAACAATGAGGATTTAGCAGACCAAGGACCTAGAAGTGCTCTGGACGCATGAAAGTCGTGCTGCTCCCGGGAACGACTATTTTCAAGCTTCCGCAAAGCAACCGTGCCTCTCGGGGATCCCTTTGAACGACTCTCACGCGAACTTCCTGCGCCTGCCTATAATAGCGCTGTTTGCCCGACGATGGCAGCCGCGAAAACAAAGCGGCCGTGTTCCAACAAAACGTACAAGTTCAACACTGTCATACTGCTCCTTTGCGCCCACAAAACATGAAAGTAGAGATACATGCGCGCTCTTGACTTGACATCAATTCGTGCACCCCACTCGCTGTGCGGCAGTACTCATTCCACCCAAGACATCAAGACATCCAAGACATTGCGAGACATCCAAGCTAGGGTAGAGCTTTTGAGCCGTAGGCGCGAGCGAGTAGCACGTTCTAAGCAAGACCTCTTCTGCTATTCTCTTCAAATAAGTATCTCTATCGTTGATTTAGGGCCGCCGCGGTGGCTCAGTGGCTATGGTGCTCGGCTGCTGACCCAAAAGACGCGGGTTCGATCCCGGCCGCGGCGGCTAGAATTTCTTTGGAGGAGAAATCCTTGAAGCCCGTGTACTGTGCGATGTCAGCGCACGTTAAAGAACCCCAGGTGGTCGAAATTTCCGGAGCCCTCCACTACGGCGTCTCTCATAGCCTTAGTCACTTTAGGACGTTAAAACCCCATAAAACCGTTGATTTAGGAAAGCATAAACAAAGAAATAGACAAATTGAAAGCAAATTAACACTATATTTGCAAAATTATCTGGCTTCACACCGGCTCGTCGAGTAACTGCATGCATGTTAGAAAGAATTGAAAGCAATTAACAGTATATTTGCAAAATGATCTGGCTTCACACCGGCTCGTCGAGTAACTGCATGCATGTTAGAAAGAAATCTGAGCCGTTAATATGGAGCCAATGAATTGAGGATTCTAAGCAATATCAATGGGAGAAAATTATGGCTAGTAAGAGGCGTGCACAAAAAATGTACGGCTTACCCACCAGGCTTAGCAGGGGCTTAGAATGGCTTAACAGGGGATTGCCTCCTAACAACTACCTATAAACCTTGCAGGCGACAAACTTTCAGTGACATTTTTTGTGCAAGGCAAGCCGCTTCCAAGCCGCTTGTGTGGTTAAGACAAAATAATGATTGCGCTCTTCGACAATTTTTCCCAAGGAAATTCAGTGCGTGACGGGAATGTTATCAAGATACTTATCATGCCAGGAATTACAGCCTTCGCGTAGTTTTCACATAATGCGTCATCATGCGGCGAGCACAGAGTACAGCATTGACGCTAAATGACAGACATTGCAATGCAAGGCCACGGCCGCTAAATCACGGAACAAAAAGGCAAGAGCGTAATTTCATTGTGCGACTGTGACCAACTGAAGAGCATGATACGGTGCGAGCGAGCAACTACGTTCATGCGATCCAAAGAAAGCAAAGCAGCAGCTGAAATGTGCACCTACCTGAGCACAGAGTATGCTGCATGAGCATAAATCGACCACCTAAGCCAAGTTGAAAGACGAAGATGATTTTGCGAGCACCACCAACGAGGCAAACTGACGGGTGCAGTAGGAAAACATACCTGCCAAGTGAGGCGCATTAGATTAACTTCAAAACTTCTATCTTCATGAGCACTTGACGAGTATGTAAGCAGAAAGTTTGCCTGTTCTTTTTTTTTATGAAGTAAATTGTGGAAGATCAGGTTGAAAAGCACAATTCGTACGCCAAACCAAATACCGAGAAAGCTCCAGATTATGTTTTCTTCGAAATATTAGCTGTCAAAACGCGCAGCCGCAACCCGCTGACGTCAGTGCGGAATACTAACTTGTGGGGCTGATAAAGATAGTAAATCTTCTGATTCCAGCGTTAAAACGGGCGTTGAGGCGCCGCGCGCCAAGCCTTATTCTATGCAAACAAGCAATAAAAACTGCATGTTGAGCTCACGTCATCCCTAACTTCTAGAATGCGTGCGTCCGAAAGCGGTTTAGCTGAAACCTTTTTCTCGGGTTCTTTTTATTGTTTTGTACGCAGACTAAGCGACGAAAATTCATTTCTGGTTTTGCTTGGCTTCGCCTCTAACAAAATAAGGGTTCTGTGGGGACTGCACACTATTACAGCTAGAAAAATCACACACAGAAAGCGGCGTCTGGTGCTTGTGTGTGACCATTCACAGTTCACGGTACAGGTGAGCCCCATTTCATAACTTTTTGGGATAGATTGGCGCTTGTATTTGAAAGTTTAATTCCGTTTAGAGTAATATATTGCACAACAATAAGAAAAAAAGAAAACAATCATGTACTGCGTCGCCTCGAGCAGAAAAAAAGCACGGCAATTTAGCACGAGAACCTCATCGCGACAAGCAAGATGAAGGGCTTACGGAAAGAGATCGACGGTGATGCTTTCCCGTCAGACTCGTCATACTTCAATGACACGGGCCAGGACGCTCCACCTTTAATTCTTTTTTAAAGTCTTACCATACTATCTGTCCTGCGGGCAGTGTCGAAGGAAGTGATTAACAATCCAACCTGCCATTAACAGACAGAGTATTTGCCAACTGCAGCCGGTTACGCCACGAGGTCTCAAAACGCAGTAATTGACAAGGCAGACTCATAAGCATCTCAAGGGCTGACCTAAAAGGGGAAACACAACACGAAAGAGAATGTAAATTGGTTATAACGTTAGCAATTTTGAGCGTAAATGCGACCAATTTGAAAGGAAAGAAATACAACGGAAATAGTTGACGTCATGGCTAGCTAAACGACGCTGTAGCCCCTTAAGCATTTCAGTACCTGATCTGAAAGGTAATAACGCACCCAAAGTAGTTTACATTGTTTGTGGCTCCCAGTGCTAACCATTTGCTGCCTCCCCTCATCGGTCATGCTCAATCTGTCTTTACAGGCTCGTTAATGGCAGCCTTACTTGTGGGCTACCTTGGACCTCATCTCTAACGGAGTTTCTCCCTTCTCAGTTGTCCTTTCTTTATCTTTACGTCGGCAGGGCAAAGATCGAGAGGAGGTCGACGCTGGCTGCGAGTGCGTGAGAGAGAGTGAGTGAGAGTGTGTGCGTGTACTTGCGTTCGAGAGAGAGTGAGTGTGTGTGAGTGTGCTTGCCTGTGAAGAGAGCGAGTGTGCTTGCGTGAGTGCGAGAGAGGTAATCTACTTGCGTGCGAGAGAGAGAGCAAGTGTACTTGCGTACGAGAGAGAGGATGAGTGTGCTTGCGTGCGAGAGAGAGCAAAAGTGTGCTTGCGTGCCAGAGAGAGTGAGTAAATCGCATGCGAGAGAGAGAGTGCATGCGTGCGTGTGCGTGGAGGGGGGAAGCGTTGCCTCGCAAATTAATTTCACGAAGTATGAACACAAGGCGTCGCGGCTACCGTGTTTCCGTGCGGGAGAAAAAAAAACATCTAACTTATCCGCAAAAAAACTGGTAAGATGAGCCAGCATTCGACGAAATGTTTTTTAAAGAAACAATGATACATGAAACCAGTCCCGCTGAACACCAATTAGTAAAGTTCTTATAACTAATGATACGACAACTCCTGATGTCCCGTGATTACCCATGGACTGAAGATTTAACTGCGGACGGCGCAGCGAACTATGGAAAGGGAAATTGCAGAGGTAAAGTTAAGATGTAGGTTGAGAGCAAAGAGAGAGAAATAAGAAGAAAATTAACATGACAGGACATGTAATGCGAAGCGAAGATAACTGATGGCCTCTTAGCGCATCGGAATTGATCGAAAAGAAAAAAAAACTTAGCAAGGGTTACATAGGGCCAGGAGGCTGCATGAGATTAAGATGTTCGCGAGGATAAGGTGGCTGCTGCTTGCATACGATTTATTTAATTTAACGTCAGTGGGAGGGGGATACGTCCTACTATTGACGTCACGTGATGGTGATGATGACAACTGAGCATAACTAAACTAAATCTTGGCCACACTCTAGCCGAAAATATTCAGCAATTCGAATTTGACTGAGCCGCCGCGGAGGCTCAGTGGTTATGGTGCTCGGCTGCTGACCCGGAAGACGCGGGTTCGATCCCGGCCGCGGCGGTTGAATTTCTTTGGAGGAGAAATCCTAGAGGCCCGCGTACTGTGCGATGTCAGTGCACGTTAAAGAACCCCAGGTGGTCGAAATTTCCGGAGCCCTCCACTACGGCGTCTCTCATAGCCTGAGTCGCTTTGGGACGTTAAACCCCAAAAACCAAACCAAACCGAATTTGACTGGCTGAATGCTCCTGTTAAGGAGTACCAACATCAAAATGCAGATTAAGGCATAAGAATGTATAAGAAAATGAGCCTCTCTCGCACAACTGAAATATCGCGGGTAGTACATCAGAAAGTAGATCGAGGTTGGAAGGAACCTCGCCCGCTCCACTAAAGTACCCCGGGTAACATCAGTCGAAATACGAGAAATTCACAAATGAAGACGAGCGAAAACTTGTGTGTAGCCTGGTTGTCTCGTTGTTTTGCTCTGCTGGGTCGTCGGCACGTCTGGCGACGATATTAGACTGATGAAAATTGATGAAGACGACGATGGGCAATGCACAGCGAAAGAGTGTGTTGCAGTTTAACACGAGGCGTGATTGGCTGTTTCGAAAGCGTAGTGCTCTCGTGCAGTGGCGAGCGAAGCTTATTTGTTCGCGCTACCGCAGGTTCGAAACCCAGTCGGGCCAAAATCTATTTTATTTCTGCACCCTCAATGTCAGGGACGCCACAAGATTCTTCGTTGGGTTTGGCCCCATGAAGTGGTGCTTTCGTACTAAAATGCGCCACTGCCTTTTGTGTCGGCAAAAGCTTTGGTCTCTCTTTTGTCAGATGAGAGCTTAAAAAGCAGGAGCGATGTGCTGAAAGCTTGAGGCAGTCAGGAATGCGTATGCGTGCAAGTGTGAGCTGTCACCGGATGCAAAACGTTTCACCTCGTACAAAACTTAGTTACCAGCTACGTGCGCAGAGCGCTTATTCATCATAGTCCATGACGCCGTTTCTTCAAAACAAGGTGATATTTAACGCCAACTTAGAGGGTTAACTGCTCCCACAATGCAATAAATGAATTCTGAAATTCTTGTTCGCGTACTTTCTGATATGCCTAAAACCAACGAAGTAATTTAAGAGTGATTGCATTACTTTTCGGAAATTGTAATGTGGCTACTTTTTGTGAGCAGTAATTGGTAATGTTATTTCATTACATTTTCGCAATCTTTGTAATTTAATTACTAATGTAATTTAATTAGTTTTCAAACGTAGTTTTACCACTATGCTGACGTAGCTCAGCCCAAGGTTCTCTTTGTGCATTTCGCCTTCGTCGAAATGCGGCCTCCAAGGACGGGATTCAATCCTGCTACCTTGAACCCATCAACCGAATGCCGTAGCCGCTGCGCCAATACGGTGGGTGTAGATACCAACCTATAGGTTTCCTGCATTGTGCTTGCGAGCTGGGAATAAGAGAACGAAGTACTAGACGAAGCGAATTGCCTCGATAGAATGCATGGGCTTCTATGGGAACTGCAGTAATGAGAAGGGCAGTGAAGAGACGCGGTAATCCGTCACCAATCGCAAGCGCCGTCGATGAGAATGCATTTCCGCCGTAGTTTCAGCCAGCGTTTTGTGGATGTACCTGCTATGGACGTTTTGTTGTTTTTTTCTGCGACCCGTCTGCAGGTGGCGTTAAGGCCAAGCCAGACGCGTGCTGATCGAAACACACAGTGCTCGCTCGCTGGTCAGCTCGGGGAAGGCGGCAGCCGGCGGCAGCCAGCGTCCAGGGGGCCGACCTCTGTTCGCCGCACCGCATCGCGCCTGGCGACGCCGAAAGCGCACGGACGCACACACAACGCACACACGCGCTGAGCTGCAGGACCGAGCGCACGTGCGTCCCTCGCTGGGCGGAACCCGGCGTCGCCGTCGGCGTTGCGCCGGGGGGAAGAAGCGGGGCCGGTGATGGAAGTGGGGGGGCGGAAGCGCCGTGAGTCGGGCAGTTGGTTAAGCGCGGCGGCGGCCGGCGGGCACGGGAAAAAGGCAGGCACAAAACAGCGTGCTCCTATAGGAGGAGGTCCACCCCGGGTTAGAGGAAGGAGATAAAAACAGGGAAACAAAGGAAGAGGCAAATGAACCACGGGGAAGAGGAAGGAAGGAAGGGGCGACGCCGAAGACAGAGGAAGCACCACCGGCAGCGGCCGAATCGATCCCTAGCTGGCCGTCGTGCCGCACGCGGGGGGTCCGGATAAAGAGGGGTTCCGCGGGTAGAGGGGGGGGCTGCGCCGGCGAGCCCTTGGTCCCTCGACGCCGCCGTTCGTAACCCCGCACCGCGTCCTCACGGTCGGTCGGGGGCGCGTGCTCGCACCCGCGCGCGCTCAGGAATGAGGACGGCCGCGGAAGCCGGTGTGGGGGGAGAGAGAAAGGAAGGGAGAGGAGGTGGGCGTCGTCCACGCGCGGCCAGAAAGAGCGTCCACCACAACACACAGCCTCCTCACTTTAGCCCACCCTCCCTCGTATACAGGCGAGGGAGCGAGAGGATGAGATCAGCGGAGCAGGTCTGCTGGGCGAAATTTCGGCTTCCAGGGACAGGAGGAGCTCGTCACAGAAGGAGCGGACGCCTCGGACTTTGCACACTTTCATCAAGACAATTGCGGCTGCGCTTTCAAACTGCTTCCATTGCCGTCGCAATTTTTCTTACCGATCTGATTGAAGGGGTCCAAAAATGACCCATTCGAATTATAGGCAGGTGCCAGTACAATTTCTTCTTGTCTAACTGAGTGAAGGAGTTCGAAAAGGGCCCACTTGATTTCGAGGCAGTTGCAATTACAATTTATTCTAGTTTGTCAGCATTAGGGCCAGAGCGTGGTAGTGTACGTTGTCCGCAAAGCTGGTAGGCCTTGCAACCGGCAGACGTCCCCTACTGTCCACACAATTATCAGTCCTAACTTAAGTAAAGCGCTATGTCTTAGGCATATGTTGGAAAAAAGGAAAAAAAATGTACAAGCACTAGTAAACAAAACCAACGGTCATTTCAACACTGCTTTCTTATCTTTGATTAAATATAAAGAGTTTGTGTCTTATCTCAACATTTGATGGCAAGGAACAGTTATTTAAAGAAGACTTTGGGGAGGGGGGGGGGGGGGGGGAGCTCGATGGGGGGCGCTGGCGTGAAATTTCCTAGCCAGGAAAGGAAGCCATTCGCTTCTTTAATCAAGGAGAGAAATATTTGTCCAAGTGAAGATCATTAACTCAGTTGAGAATGTTAAATGAAAAGGAGAAGAGATATAAAGGACAAGGAGAGAAAATTAATTTTGAATAAAAATAAAAAGAGATAAAAAGGCGATTTGGTAGAAACAAACAATTGAAATGTATATACGAGGTAGCAGATACACGCGGCCTCCACTAAATATTCTTCCTGACCTCATAAAAGAAACTGCGAAGTTGCGGACTTGTTCGTAACCTTGTATGCAAACTTTTTACACATTTAATCTTCCCTTATGAGTTTTCTTTTTTCGGCTTGCAGACAGATGAGGCTGTTTGAAAAAAAAAAATGATTTTCTGGCAAACTTCTTTTCGTCTACCAGCCTGTCTCTCCAACTGCACGAACAAACGCAAAGGTTCAGTAAAGCAAGTTTGAAAATAGCATAGAAATTTGTTCTTTCTCGCACCGATTCAATATCCGCTAGCTCAGAAAGCCTGTCTCATAACATTAAACCTAAGCTATTTCACTTACGTTACACATATCAATTATATTGCTCGAAAATAATTTTTTCCACTTACCATGCTAAATGATTTCAAATCTTTCCCTACATGCAGTAACCCGTAGTGAAGTGTCTTTATGCACTTTTTCTGTGTTATCTTAAAAAACATTGCGCGGCATCGCATAGAATCCTCTTACCGACTGCGCCAATTCACTTTTAATCGAGTGGTCTGAGGCGTTCTTCCCGCGCACGCACGAACGAGGATATACCTCCTCATCGGCCTCTTCCCCGATTCGGCGCTCGAAGCTGTTGCAGCGCGCCGACATCGGCGTGAGGGACTCGCGTTGGCAACGAGCGGGGGTCAAGCCGTCATCCTCGACCACCCCTCTCGCGTGATCGGGGAAAGGAAAGAGAGAGAGAGAAAGAGGAACGACGGGGAGACAGTGCGCCAGGATGAAAGCACCGAACAAAAGAAAACGCCGCGCCTGGAAAACCCACCGCTGACTGGACGCTAGCGACGAGAAGACGTTTCAGTCGCTGCATGGCAGGAGCTGATGCGCAGTGGGTCCAAAACGCTGTAGGACGCTTTGCGAGAGACATTGCACGAAGTAGAGCCCAGTACAGTGTAAAGAGGGCGAAATGCGTGTCTGGAACGACCTAACTGTCTGTTCCGCAGCTCCCAAAGCCGCTGCGACCAGGAAGGCAAAAAATGATGATGAAATGCTATGCTTACATCCAGATCATTTTTAACCGTAGGTTATCACTAGATATCACGTGTTCAGCCCGAAATACACCCAGAACGTGTTCTAGACAAGCGTTTTGCCCTCTATACAAGTCAGTTTACGGGTAGGTACGAAGTTCAGTTAAAAGCAATGTTAAGGGCAATGTGCGAGAGAGCGTCGGAAACAATGTGTGTAGCACGTCAGGGAAACTGTGCGGTGAAGCATGAAGGCTTTGAGAGAGAGAAAACAGAGAGAGAGCGGGCAGTGGTGTTCACTGAGATAAGCTGCATGGCTAATGCAGCTAATGCTGCATTATGCTAATGGCTAATGCTGCATGGTAATGGGGAAAGGGAATAGAAAAGACGATACATGGAAAGAATGAAGATAACTATGACTAAAGGCCGTGCACGTCAATACATATCAAGCCACCAAATGGTCCTTGATGCCTGCAGAATTCAGCTACCAGTCGAATGGCTTCCTGCACCGTGGCTATGGTAAAGTCCAAGCATCTTAGCATTCGAGAAAGGTAGGGTGCCCAGCTGGCTGAAGAGTAAGCGTAAGGAGTCGAAACAAGGACAACGTGCAAAGCATGCGCGAAAAGTTTTCCTCTTCCAAATCTGTCGCAGGCTGGTTTGTCTAAAGCACCAGTAAGGCACTAGTAAGCACTGAGAAAGTGAGCGGGTACAAGCTAAAATAGATATTGTGCGCAGAGTAATAGTGCGTGAGACAATCTGCGGACAGGTGACAGAGAGAGAGAGAGACTCTTTAATGAAGAGCAGAGAATTTAGCCGGCGTTTAAAAATCGCTGGCATGCTACTCTGCGTAGGACAGGTGACAGACGTACAACGTTACCGTATGTAGACAGGTGACAGACGTAGCAATTAACTACATACGGTAACGTTGTACGTGCCACATTACGATCCTACCCACTCAACGCCGTAATGGTCGACAGTCAGCGAGTGCGGGGCTTGAAAGTTATCCTAGCCACGACCCATCATAAACCCACATTCACTTCCATTGAGCGCACTACTGCTCGATTCTCATTGCGCAATTTCGTACGGAAGAACTGCTCGATACAGGTCAGAGGAGACGACGTTCGTAATAGACAGAGCGTTACAGTACACTACGGGCAGGGCACACTGTAAGGCGAGACGACATTAACATATTCGCTAACTCGCAGCTCTTTATAAGCGGCCGTAGCCGCTTATAATACACAGGGCCGTCTGTTACCTTCCCCTCTTCCACTCTGCTCGGGCCGCCTACGCGAGAACCTGCCCTGCGTTGCACTGCCCCCTTCGCACGCTTCGGCGTGACAGATGGCCGGGCTGTTGGGGCGGGGGAGGAGGATTAGAGAGGGAGGAGAGAGAGGGTGGCTACGCGGCTGAACACCGACACAACTTGCGCGTGTCCGGAAAGAGGAGGAAGGGTGGAGAGGGGAAGCGCAGGGACGATCCGACGCGGCGTCGCTGCTGTGGGAGGAGAAAGGGCGTCCACACTGACACAGGAGTTTCCCGAAAAAAAAAAGAGAGCGAGTAATAAAAAACGGAGAGGGCGAAGCGACGAAGCCTCGAGAGCGCGAAAAGTTGAGTGACGCAACCTGATTCTAAACGCGCCGCCGGTGGTCGGCGATAGTGCCCCCCACTTTCCTTCTATCTCTCGCTCCTGTTTTCCCTATTTATGGTCTGCGGCGCATCCCCAACGGGAGCGAGTTTAGTTTCTGCAACGAAAGGTCAGCGCCCCGCGCAGCCGTCGCCGCGAGTCCCCGGGCCTGCCGTCGCCGTTCTGCTCCGGTCTATTCATCTCCGCGCGTGTGTCGCCAGGCGCGTGAGAAACACCGCTCCGCTCCCGTTCCTCAATGAAGGGGGTGCGAACTTTCACGCTTTCGCAACGCGTAACGATTGATGCGCGGGAGATGTCACTGAAAGCACCTAGTTTCCCCCGTTCGTGCCGTTGACGAATCTGCCCCCTCGTGCGTTGCTTGGTGCCTAAGGCATGAGGCAAGCGGTGGTGGTCAGGGACAAGCAGATTTTCCCAGAAACAATAATGGCATTAAGCATGTAATCATGGTTTTTAAAAGTCCTTGTTCTATAAAACGAGCATTCCTTGGTTATAGGCTTATAGCCAATGCGAATTAATTGCTCCTCTTTGTACCATCAGCGTCAAATAAACGCGAACAGTATAACCATATATGTGTTCTTTTAAACTTAACATGAAAAATGCGACTTTAAATGGCAGAAAAATGCACTAAAAAACTTAAAAGAAAAAGGCTGTGCCAATGTCGCCTTTTACAGCACCCTACTCGATCCTTTATTAGTAACGTCAGTTTTTGTCTAGCCATGTAAACAAAAAAATTCCACGTTAACACTTCAGAATTGGAGCTTGCGGTTTCTCTCGATCAAAAAATAACGTCCCAGTGGACCACTTTAGAAAAACCAAGCCGGCAAGAAAAAAAAGAAGCTCAATTAGATACTTTCGCGCGTTTTATACATGCGTGAAACGAGAGCTAGCAATGTAAATAACGCGCACAAAAGAATAATCGACCGCGCTTGCGCGCACAGCTGGACGCTTGTTGTACTTGCTAGTTTGCTCCTAGTACGAGCGATTAGTTTGAGTTAATGAATCTTCTCTCATTCACAGGCTCGTTTCATAACGTGCTTCTCTGTTAGGAATTCGTCTTTCAGAAAACTACCATATGCTTTTAGCGGCGTGTTATATTGATCGCTTCTTCTTGTACACTGAACCGTGAAAGCGAGCTCCAGACAGCTTGACCCAAATACTCTTCGCCGTCTGGCGGGCACCTGTGGCGTGCGCCTCGATGAGCTTCGGGGCGTGACGCCTAGTATCAATCACTGGAGTGTATTTATGCGCTGTTTATAGTCCCAGCTTGTTTCGATATTTGCGCGCCGTATAAATTACCGCTGAAAACAGATACCGGCTTTTAAAAGATACTGAGACAAACCTACCGGCCTACGGGTCTAATATTTTCTAAATAGAATTAGCATTTCAAGCGGATCTGTTTCTGAACTCGTTTAAAAGGCTTTTTAAACGTACGGTTCCCGGCTCTACCCGTCATCACCATTCTTAATGTTCAAGCATTAAAAACCCCATCGGAGGAAAAAAATGGTGTCATGTGCTATATAAATCGATGATTGGTCGAGAAGGTGTGACGTCACAATGCCGTCATCAACCACGTGGACATGGAGTGTGACGTCACAATGACGTCACCGGGTCAGGAGAGATGTCACTTCCGGTAAAGGCATCAACACTTTCTAATGCTCTCGCATTGCCAACAGATAATGTCACTATGTGTCCCTGAATTTTGTGGTAGTTATAGTCATCAGAGTCAACATCATAACGTGTCATGGAACGTACAGATAGTGCAGAAGGGACCACGCGTGGTAGGGAGAACAGGATGCTGCTTTACACCATGACAAATAAATGAATAAATATATGCAACAAGATGGTTATCGGACTTTTATTGAGAATGTGTTTTAGGCAAATAATTATTTCTTGAGAATGCTGGGTTAACTGCACAGTATGTCGTAGCGAATGTCAATACGTGTCACCATTTTCGCGCTTACTACACTCCAACCAGTGAAAACGTTATTTTTATGAGCAGCGGAGGGCCGCTATTGAGAGTGTGCTTTATTTCGTGAGGTGATGAGGGTAGACTAGGCCCCTCTTGCTCCACCTGACCAAATAAGGCACATGTGGACGCTGGCCATTTTTACGGGGTTGTGCGGGAGGTGCGAGGAAGAGTCTATAAAAAAATTGAGCGGCATCGAAGGATTACACTCCAGTGAATTGCAGTTCCTAACAGGAGGAGGTGATAAGAGGTGAGACAGTGCCTTTCTCTTCCCTGTGAGGCTAAGACCATCTTTTAACCAAACATATTCCAGCCTTTATATCCCGTTTCTTAGTATCTTCTGCGTCGCCTTCTTGAATCGAGAGTAGCACCGGTAAAACTGACCCCTTTCTACTTCAAGTGAGGCATAACTTGGAATTTAGCCACCATCAGTGTCATATACCAAGTCAGAAAATCTCCTCTCCAGGATTTCTTTCTGTTCCACGTGAGTCACTATGCAAGCGTGACGTCATTGCACTTCCCTGTTTCACTGCCCAGGTAAACTGATAATCAGCTGGGCACTAGGTGGCCTGCATTTTTGCACTCTCTGCACTGCGCAGCGCTTTCACAAGTCTGCTTAACACAGAAACAGTACCAACAGGCGGCAGAGACCGGTGGCCGGATGAAAATAGTAAGTTTGAAGAGATAAGTTGGCCGAAGCTAGCGCAGGGCTGTAAGTCAGTGGCAGAATCATTTATCCTGCAGTTAACGCAGTTAGTTTGATGACGAATCTGCTTACGGATTATGGAACGGTTTATAAAAACAGTGAGAAGACAAATATTCTCTGACAAGGCTGCGTCATGATGTTCTCTCACCTGCAAGTATTCTTTTATAGAGAATCGTTATCGATATCATTACTCTGAAAAGGGCAGAATATTCGGTCCCCGTTCGCTTCGAGTTAACCGTTAACCGCAATTCTCACTTTTGTACAGCTTCACCTCCTGCAAGTATGACTAACAGCAAAGCCAGCTTTGCAGAGCAAAAGTGGCAATCGCCGAGTTGCAGTTCTTTACGAAGCGGCTGTTACCGAGGGTCATTTCTTATGCAGTATGTCCTGGTAGTGCCTTAGTTCGTTACGTTGAAGTGTTGCTTTTTTAGTATCGTTTAAGGTATCAGTGTCACTACCTTACGTTAAATGTGTTCATAAAGGAGAGTCACGAAGGCCGTGCGACCAGTTTCGGTCAAACTCACAACAGTCGCGGAATCGAAAAGCCACTTGTTCGAGGCAATCTCTTTCTGTCTAATGCATTTGCCGTGCAGTATCATCTTGCAAAGCTCCTAAGCCAATCGGGGCTCTTAGATTATACCAGTCGCAAAATTACGTATTTTTATTCTCTTCACTCCCCATAGGGCCCATGTATCAAAGTACTGCGCTGCTACTGATCCGTAAATTGACTGTCTCACCTCGTGCGGCGTTCAACGTGTCCGCCAGTGACTACTTAATAGATGGATATGGAAGGGAAAGAAAAGTTTCCTGGTGCCAATATTTTCTAAGGTCCTGAAGCTGGCCGCAGGTTATGCCCTGATTTTGATTCGGAGCTTCGTAATCGTTAATACTGAAAACTTTCAACCGCAATGGCGAAATGACGGAAAGTTCTCGACGAAGCATTTTGTAATACCGCGGAAAGACGATGTCTGGTATTTGTTCTTTTCCAAAAACAATGATATTGCCAGCTGGCGTTCTGAGAAAACAGTTTGAAGAGTAAGGCGTAAGTTTTAGCCAATGCACCGTACCACTGCAGATAGCTGTGTTCCACATAGGCATGCATCCAAGAAGGTGGGGGCCCGCTTCTCTTCAATGGGTACAACTTTCAGCCTCTAAAAAAAAAAAAAAGTCTGGCTTCACGCCTGGCTTCTTGGCACGCCGTTTACGCTACGAGAAGAGTCGGAGATTCGGGGCCTACTGCCTGAGCTTGAGTCGCCAGTAGAAACCACGGCGACGACCACTACCGGCATCTTATGGAAGGCGTGACCCCACCTCTACAACACTGCCAAATCTTCGGAACCTAAGGACATCTAACGGTGATAGTGTTATTCAGCCGTAACCGCACTCGGGCAAAGAGGGGCGCTGATGTGCTGGGAGACAAACTTATTATTGCGTTAGCATTGAATGGGTCTCTGCAAGCGAATATGGCGACCGCCGTCTCTCAGTACCCAGAGGTGGCCAACCTGCCATGGTGAGCATGTGGCAGCTTAGTAGACTATCTATATGAACTTAGCATATACTACCTCGGATATAACGACCTTTGGCGCGTTAACCTCGGATATAACGAACCTTAGTATGCCACCTCAGATATTACGAACTTTAGTGCGTTAACCTCGGATATAACAAACTTTCGTGTATTAATCTTGGGTACAACCCTGAGGTAACATGCTAGGCTAGCAACCAGGCAGACCTCTCCTTTATTCATTAAAGTCTCTCTCTCTCTCTCTCTTGGGCACACTGAACTTTCGTGCGTTACCTCTGATGTAACGAACCCTGATATAACGATACTCTTATATAACGAACCTAATTATGTTATCTCAGATAAACGATCTCTAGTGTGTCAACCTCGGACGCAAGGAACGTTTGGCTGCTAGCGCATTCAAATTAACCACCGAGGATCGCTTAGGAGTATATTATTTACTTTTTCTGGACTCTCCAGGAGCTGAACTCTGCATTCATCGGGATAAGAATTCCCACTGTTCACGGCCATGCTCAATTTAAAGATGGCGGCGAATTTTCTGGGCAAGGCAATTTAAATAGTGATGGCAACAATCTCGAACACCGTCGAAAATGGCAGGTGCGAGTTCTGGAAGTGCCTCATGAACCAAACAAAGCGACAAGACCACGGGCCAGAGGCGAAGAACAAACAGCATGAAAAAACAAAGCTTCACGGTTGTGTATTTAAGGACGTGGAAGACCAGTTGATGGATTGCAAATGATTCATCATCATCATCATCATCAGCCCGACTACACCCACTGCAGGGCAAAGGCCTCTCCCATGTCTCTCCAATTAACCCTGTCCTTTGTCAGTTGCCGCCACTGTATCCCCGCAAACTTCTTAATCTCATCCGCCCACCTAACTTTCTGCCGTCCCCTGCTATGTTTGCTTTCTCTTGGAATCCACTCCGTTACCCTTAAGGACCAGCGGTTATCTTGCCTTCGCATTACATGCCCTGCCCAAGCCCATTTCTTCCTCTTGATTTCAACTAAGATATCATTAACCCGCGTATGTTCCCTCACCCACTCCGCCCCCTTCCGATCTCTTAACGTTACACCTATCATTTTCCTTTCCATAGCTCGCTGCGTTGTTCTTAACTTAAGTTGAACCCTCTTTGTTAGCCTCCACGTTTCTGCCTCATAGGCGAGTACCGGTAGGATACAGCTGTTGTATACTTTTCTCTTCAGGGATATTGGTAAGCTACCATTCATGATCTGAGAGAACCTGCCATATGGCAAATGATTGGTTTAGGTTTATTGGGGTTTAACGTCCCGAAGCAACTCAGGTTATGAGGGACGCCGTACTGAAGGGCTCCGGAAATTTCGACCACCTGGGGTTCTTTAACGGGCACTGACATCGCACAGCACATCGGCCTCTAGAATTTCGCCTTCATCGAAATTCAGCCGCCGCGGCCGGGATCGAACCCGCGTCTTTTGGGTCAGTAGCCGAGCTCCGTAACCACTGAGCCACCGCGGCGGGGCGGATTGCAAATGAGTTACAACGTTTAACCTGTAGGCGTAATGCTTATACCTAAGCCTGGAGGATGGCGTTTGAATGTCCTCGCGTCCACATGCCGAAGCGCGTCCACATGCCAAACGAGTGACGTGACGTACGTGGAGGACATGAAGGAAGGAAAGAATTAAGGAGAGGCCGCTACGTAACATTTTTTGAAGCTGCAGGGCTCCCCCCCCCCCCCATTTCTTTTTTTTTTTTTGGCCGCCGTCTCAACGCGTTTACGCATGCGCAGCAGACAACGAAGCAGACGACGCCGCTGCGCCCAACGTTACTATTGGCTGCGCCATCAGCCAAAGACTCCCAGTGGCCCTTGCAAAACCACGTGACTTAAGGCACACACCTTTTTTTTCCCACGCAGATCGGATAGCGAGGGCCTCTCCTTGGCTTTCCTTCCTCCATGGCGGAGGATATATGCAGAGCTCTTTGACCAGATCAGCTGAGGAACTCCACTTCGAAACCTGACTATTCCCTGCGGCCGCTCCGCGTAGGTTAGTGGATGAAGGCGCCACCTAAGAACGGCAAAAAGAATCTGTAGCCGTTAGTCGTCATTAGCTTCAGAAACGTTGAAACCAATTTCTTGCTCAGGTCTTTGGTTTGTATGTCGGACTGTTATGTCTGGTATGCATTTTAGTTGCTGCGTCGATTTGTTTCATTGATTTTGCTGCCAGGCACCAGCGCGGTTACCAACGGAGTACAAGTTGACTTGTACGCATTTTATTTAGTATATTTCCTATATTTCGTCGAGTTACGTGCACTAGAGAGGTTTCGTTTCCCGCAAGCTTCCCGAAAACGCATGTATCTTGGCGCGATGTTGCCAAAATTTGTTGTGCCACAGCACCGAGGGTAACAGATTTTTAGAAATTTTAAAAACTGATATGGATATTACTTACGGTGGGCTTCAGCCTCTCAATAATTAAGGAGCTTGACAGTAATAGTTAAAAAGTTAACTAGTCAATATTAGTTAACCGGCCTGCTAGTTAGCACGTCTTAGTGTATTCTGATGTACTGCACCACTGACAATGCCATGCCCAAAAAAACAGCTCTCCTAACTCAAAAAGCCTATATTTAAAATAGTTTAAACTCTTAGGTGCAACACCCTGTATACAGACGAAGATCAGCGTTGAGTTTTTTGCTAGCAATAGCTTTAATTCCTTAGGTTATAGTGCCCTACCGCAGCGCAGCTTCGCTGTTTTGCTCGATTATTCATTTTGTGCGAGTATTCGCACAAGTAGCGAATACTCATAAAAATCCGATTCTCATTCAATTCGATTTTTAGCGGTATTATACGTATTCGATTTATTTTTGAATAAATGCTGTTCGTTCACTCCTACACACCAAGTGCCGGAGTGTTGCAAACATTTCCCGTGACACGGGTGTCTGTGGTTAGCCAACACGTAGAAATAATTGGATCCAAAAAGCCCTACCTTGTTTTCGAAGTCGCCAAGCAAGAAAAAAGGATTTTTTTTTTTAAGATAACAGAGAGGGAAGCAATCGCGCTCCTCTCACAAGGTAATAACACCGAGTTAAACGAGCCACAGCTCAATAAACGCAATGTGTACATTTTTGCTTCGCCTTATATCGCTGATAATGAAACACATGCGCTTATAAAAATTCAAGTTTTTTTTTTCTTTCGACGCGAATTTTTTAAGGCGAAAGCCTTTAGTGCCTCATCGTTGTCGACAGAAAGTTGTCAGCAGAGGTGTCACGCTTTTCGATTGGTCGAAATGGTTATGACGTTAGAGCGCGCGGATTCGAAGTAATGAGGTCACCTACGGATGCCTGACGCCCCCTTTTAGAGAAGACGACAACTAATAAAAAATAGTTGTCGTCCGCTCCGACAGGGGCGTAAGGCGTCCGTGGGTGACCACATTACATACCTCATACAGTCTCGCAGACAATACCAAATAGTGCGCCAGGAAAGGCTTTCGCCTTGCAGCACTTTAGAGAGCCAAAGTGCCCCCTGAATTTTTTATAGCAGAAATGCGGGTAAGGGCAAATTTCGATGAAGTCAGGCATGCCCTGCTCGCCCCTTAGCTCTGAAATCTTGGCAGTTCTGCTTCTACTGAAGGCTAGAAATGCATATATGGATCACTGAAAAATCTTCAAGAAAGCTTCGGCACTCAAGATTACCAGAAAACCAAATCTTTTGAAGCGAAAAGCTTCACTAGGCTAGTCAACACCGGGTCTGGCGTGCGCCGTGATCAATTTTAGCCCCAGCTGCGCATGCGCGAGTTCGCCGCGTGACGTCACTGGAGAGGCGCAGGTGTTCGGCGGAGCCGCGCTCGGTGGCGGCTCCGCCGGTCGACCTTCGCCGTCGTTCGCGCGCTCTGCGCGTGTTTACAGAGTGTGCATCGGCGCGCTCGGCTTCCTCGTATGACGCTACTTGCAGCCGCGTGTCTACCAGTTACTAAGCCTGCGAAAGGAGGGCTATATAACGCGCTTGCCTACACCGTTATCGTGGTGCGCGAACCGTTATTGTGCGCGAACTGCGACAGCCATGACGTCAAACAAAGCATAACTGCACCTTTTCGCTTTTATATCCAGACTTAACCAGGGCTAAGCCACTGCCATTTTTTTTTAATTTTAGCCTACCGCATGAAAAAAACTTCAGCATAGTTCCTATATATATATAAAAAAAAACTTCTGCACACGTTCCTATTTCGATGAGGCAATCTAGGCTTGCCTTCGCGTTGAACTCAGAGATCCGGTGACGATAATAGTACTACTGCCTGATACGAACGAAAGTTTAGTTTAGTTTGCAGGGGTTTAACGTCCCGAAGCAACACAGACTATGAGGGACGCCGTAGTGAAGGGCTCCGGAAATTTCGACCACCTGGGGTTCTTTAACGTGCACTGACATCGCACAGCACACGGGCCTCTAGAATTTTGCCTTCATCGAAATTCGGCCACCGCGGCCAAGATCGAACCCGCGTCTTTCGGGTCAGCAGCCGAGCGCCGTAACCACTGAGCCACCGCGGCGGGGCGATACGAACGAAAGAATGACCGATACGACCGGATCTGCATTGAACTTACCTGGGAAGCGATATTCTCGCGGGCGGTTCTCGGCCTTTAATACTTTTTAAACATTCCTGGCACTCCAACACAACAGTTCCAGCTTTCCAAGAAGACGAAGTCGAGCGAGGCACACTCACACGGCTAAACGCCTCCCAGCCGGCTGGCCCGCGCCCTACGGTTTTAGCTTTCCCCACCAGGAGAACTACGCGGCGCTACTGTCGCGTACTCAAACTTAAGGCTTTTGCTGGGAAATACTGCACGTCATGAAGAACTCACCGCCGGTTACTTGAGCTTTTCCCGGATTGTTACAATACGATCGAAAGATTCTTTTGAAATACAGCGCTGGCAGACAACGGACAAGAAAGAAGACACACATAACACACACAATAGTCAGCGCATTGTGTGTGTTCTGTGTGTCTACTTTCTCGTCTGTTGTCTGCCAGCGCTGTGTTTCAAAAGAGTGCTCTACCAACTCGCCCAGCATCATACCTTGATCGAATGATATTCTTTACTGTCACAGCTGACATGCATATAGCACTGTCACGTAGTAAATTTTTCTAAAATTCCAGCACCGTCAAGCCTGCTGCGGTACTCACCGTTAAGTCAAGTCTGTATGGGCCATCTAGTTCCCTTTCTTTTGTCCTCTGCAGGCGCCCGATGAGTTTCCGGTTCATCGAATCGAAGAGCCTCATGGCACAGTATCTGCAGCCACCCCCTTTTGGCACATCCTTCGACATGGCGCTTTGTTGGCTTTGTTATATGTTTACATATAAATGGAGGGCGTTTACGGCATAGCTGATGGCCGACGTTCTCCGGCTGAGTTGCAGAGTTTATCGGAAGACTTTATCATCCGTGAATCAGCAGACCGGTAGAAAGACTGAGCAAAACCGCCCAAGCTTCATGATATCTGTGGATGTCGACGTTCAGCCAACAGACCCTAACACGAGATATGCCGTACACGTCACAAGCACTGCAGAAACGCCTTCTGCATGCTGGTCCGGCTCGCCTGCTGTCGAGAATATAGGACGATGCTAGACACAAACCGCTGCCACGTCCTACTGACGACGAGCCAAACATTCGTTTTGCGCAGCGTGACGAAAAGATTTGTCAGCTGCCCAGTGTACGCGTGACGCCAACAGAATATATACAGAATGTTTCATTAATTACTCCTTGTAATATTAAATTTCTTTTTAGTTAAAGCTGCCGGACATCCGGAAACAGTTCAGATATACCTCTCCACCTTTTCCTCTCATTAAAATTCCTTTCTCCCTCTCAATGACAACTATACCTACAGTTAGGCGCCTCCTGTGAACAGAAATTTGTAGGTAAAAAAATTAGTAATAACAATATCAGTTTCTGAAATTTAAAAAATGCGATGCTCGTGGGCGCTGCAGCGTAGGAAGCGGCACTGCGAACGCGCCAAACCAAAATTGCGCGGCTGAGGAGCACACTCACCCATGTCTGACGACTTCTCGCTGGGCGCTAGGCTTAGCGGCATTGTCTGGGCTGTCCCGAATTCTGGTCATGCTAAACAGCAGCTAATCATAAGCAAGAATTCGACCATTAAAAAACCTTACTTTGTTTACTGCTATTATTGGTCAGAGGAGTAATACGAGGGGAGGTCCAAAAGTTCGTGGGCTTTGGTATAAGGAAAGTATATTTATCCAGCATTTCAAAATATTTAATTTAGCCGCTAATGTCAATGCCTTTCTTCATGTGGCAGCTTTATTTTTCATAAAATGCTTCGAAGCCACGCTCTCCTAACTTTTGCTGTTTCCAGTGGCAATGGCCCCGTTGCTGATACAGTTTTCCTCGAAGCAGGGTTGAATCAGCGTGCCCCGCTCGGTAGGTGTATTTAGGAGTTAGGGCGTCGGCCCCAGTATTGCTATCGAGGCCTGCATGTCCTAGGACCCAGGTGATGACGTGATCATGTTGGAGATGGCAGCCCAGAACCGCCAGAACGCGAAGAGCCACGAGCGGAACACATAAGCAATTAACCCTCCACCCCATAAGCAACTTTCCCGGCGGACTCCTACCACCTATGACGCTTCAAAACACTCACTTTCCTCTAATCTCCACCACCTGCACCGTATTCACCTAACATTACACACAGATACATGGCCCTGGAGTGGTATTTCTATACGCATGCACATTAGATGGGCATGGTCAGCTAAACCCAACACAGCGCTGGAGCAGTGGGAGGCGACGGTGCCGATCGGGAGGCGCTAGTCATTGTCTAAGTGACGGCGGAAGCTGCTACAGTCCTGGACTGAGGACCTGTCCCACAATCCACTCCGGTCTCCTTTTACGTAATAAAAGTTTGATCGCTCTCTTCACGAAGCAGGAGCATGTAAATATCAGGAGGAGCAAGGGAAGGATCAAAGAGAGCACACTGAAGATGGTGCAGCATGATCATTCATTTTTGCTCCTTTGAGAACTTCGCCTTGTGCTCGCACGTACCAGCTGGTGAGGCGCTGTGAGCGCGCGGAGCGAGTGGACGTACAGCGCATCGTCTTCGCCAACTTTTGGCTGGAGCCACGGTTCCTCGGCCGGAACCCCGTCAACGCAGCCGCGTCTGTCTTTGCGAAGTCGACAGCTACCTGTGGACACCACTCACACACAGGTGGGGCAACATTTACGCATTTTAGGGCCGATCCTCACGCGTTTCGTGGCGACGGCGCTAGGCCTAACGCCTACGCCGACGCTCGGCCGTGAGTGAGTCGCCCACCCGTGTCAAGATGGCTGCCCAAAAAGTACAACGCGGCTACGACCCGGACGCCATGGCCTGGTCCGAGGTTTCTTCAGCTCCAACGCCTGAGAGTCCGGATTCTGCGCCCATCGAGAACCCGAGGCTCTTCAAACTAGTGGAACGCCGCTCCCGCAAGCGGGACGCCGCCTCCAAGAAAGCGGACGCCACGTCGGCAGGCCGCTCAATACGGGACAACGCTGCTGCGCGCGCTGCAGCGCTTCACGGAGGGGCCCAGTCTAAGACGGGACCCTCTTGGAAACCAAAGCCACTGCCGCGTCTTCATCCAGAAGACATCGTGATCATCCTGAAGCCCCGGGTGACCGTCGCCCTGAGGGATGTCTACCAACATGGCGAGCTGGGAGCAGCGTTCGCGGCCTACCTGGGCGCCAAGGCCGCAGCATCCCTCAGCCTGCTCCCCACATGGGAGCAAAACCTCATCGTCGCAGGCACCAGAGAGCCGCACGTCGCGGACAAGCTTCTGCGGGATTTTCAACTAACATCACCGAAGGGCCAGCTCTCTATGTACGGCCAGTTGAAACTCACTGGAGACGTGTGCCGCGGCGTCATCACCGTGGCCAAGCACGAGACCAGTGAGTCCCTCCAAAACAAGATCCAGTGGCGTGCTGGAGAGCTTGCCGATATCCGCAAGCTTGGCAAATCCGACGTCGCGTCGCTCACCTTCGTGGGAAAAGTGGTGCCGCGATATGTGCATTACAACTCTGAGGTGACCCTTGTGCGTGCGTACAAGAGAACCATTCCGGCCTGCGTGCGGTGCGGCACTGTGGGCCACCGAGCAGACACCTGCCCCTGCCCGGATGAAAAGTGCGGCCTGTGTGGCCAAACGGCGCCGACCGTCGACGGAGTCAAGGCGCCGCATGAATGTACTCTGTCCTGTGCAGTCTGTGGGCAAGCCCACGCTACCAACTCCCGCGACTGCACGGGAAAATTCCGGCAGCTCAAGGTGTATGGCCCCAAGGCTAAACGCCCAGAGGTGCCAAAAAACCAGAGACCTGGCAAGCAGCCAAGTCATTCAAAACCAGGTGCCGGTGGCGGAACGCCGCGTGGTGCTCACGGCACCGACCACAAGACATCGTCACCTTCTTCACCGTCGGTGAAGCCAGCGCCCGGGAAGAAGACGGCGCCTCCACCGCCCAGCGGCAGAGACACTGGCCACTTCCCGGCCCTCAAGACAATTGGCGCTGCCGACGCCCGGGCATCAGCGCCTCAACACGACAAACAGGTGAGCAGCTGGGCTGAGATCGCCTCCTCTTCCACCCATCCCTCACCCTCCCCCGTAACCGTCTCCGCACTCGACGCGGAGTACAAAAAACAGATAGACGTGCTCCGGGCACAGAATGAGCTTTTGCTCACCAAAATTCAAAATTTAGAGTCAAAATTGGCGTCCTCCGCACCGAGCCCGCAGAACTCGGACGCAATGGAGAGCGACGCGGAGATCTCGCCTGCCCTCGTGACGGCCATCTCTGCGATGGAGGAGCGCTTAACCTCTAAATTGCGATATATGATCGAGACCGCCATGGACCAGATCTTGACAAAGGTCAAATCTGCCGTCCCCGCGGTGGTCTCAAAACACATCTCGGACAACCCCCGCCTCCTCCGTCGGACGGGACCCATTAGGGACGTATCCCGCCCTTCAAAATTCAACCGTCTGATTATTGATTCGGACAATGAGGACAGCTGCCCCGCTCCTTCCGTCATCACCCCCTTGATGGCGCAAGTAGCTGGCTCTGAGGCAGCCAATCCCTCCTCCTCCCCCCCAAGAATTTTAAATCATGGCGAGACACCTTAATCAAAGGAGTTCCGCCATATCCAATTCGGCCATGTCAACTTCAATAACACAGTGGAACTGTAGAGGCTTTAAGGACCGCACTAAGCGGGCCAATTTCCGCCTCTACCTTGAAACTTTCGAGTCCTTACCAGCCGTGGTTGCCCTCCAAGAGCCAGGCCTGGGCGCCACAATTTCAAATTACACGACGTTCCAACAGGATCCCGCGTCTTGTCTTCTCGTTCACAAAGACTACACAGCCAACCTAGTGGATCTCGACCTCCAACTAGAGTACTCTTATGTAATGGTGACCCTCCTACCAGTCCGCCGCAGGGACCCACCGTTGCATATACTCAACGTGTACTGCTCTCCCAAACTAAAGCGAGTGACTTTTGCGGACCTCTTTAGCCGCGCGCTAAGAGTAGCGGGCCGCGATCCCCTGCTGATTGTGGGCGACTTTAACGCTCCCAGTCAGCAGTGGGGGTATCGCAAGGAGGTGTCGCGCGGGCGTAAGCTGGCGGAGCTTGCGTCCACGTTGGGCCTCACCCTCCACACGGACCCTGTCCACCCAACCCGGCTAGGAAATTCCGTGACACGGGATACGTGTCCGGACTTAACCTTCACTCGCAACATACGACACGCAGACTGGCTCAACACCGAGGAGACCCTCGGTAGCGACCACTGCATCATTAACACTACACTACGCACACGCCCCCTCAAGCGTCCCAGAACACAAGCCCATATCCCAGATTGGACGAAATTCAGGCAAAATTTTAACTCACTTGATAATACACCCATTTCCGCGCAAGGCTACACAGCATGGTCCCAACAGCTGCTGGCACACCTTTCCTCGCATGAAACACACATCCAGCTCTCAGAGGCGGTCACGGACGTGGATAACCACCTTCTACACCTCTGGGAAGCCCGTCGCAGCCTCGTCCGCCGTTGGCGACGCCAGAAACACAATAGAAAGCTTAAAGCTCGAATTGCCGAGCTTACCCAGAAAGCGGCAGAGTACGCGGCCCAACTCGCCGACTCCAACTGGGTAGATAGATGCAACACGGCCGCGCGACAAATGTCCAGCCGAAACACGTGGCGTCTCTTTCGAGCCCTAATCGACCCAACACAAACACGAACCGAAACACAAAAACATTTGCACCGAGCCCTGCACGCTTTTTCTGGCAACACGACTCAACTGGCACAGAAACTTCGGGACCAGTATCTGTGTACAGCCCAAGACCCCCGTGGATCTGCGTACTCTTATGCAGGCAGAGAGAACACGGAGCTGGATCAACCTTTCCAGCTCCATGATCTGCGGGCGGCTCTCGCCAAAATGAAACGGGGCACTGCGCCAGGACGGGATAAGGTCACCGTCAAGCTTTTGACGAACCTGCCCGACTTGGCATACCAGTCCCTCCTGGAGTACGTCAATGCGATTTGGCGCGGGGACACCCCCCTGCCAATCGAATGGAAAACGGCTTTGGTCACTTTTATTCCTAAAGCTGGCAAACCAATTGACACAGATAACCTCCGCCCCATCTCTCTCACCTCATGTGTGGGCAAACTAATGGAGACGATGGTGCGGGATCGGTTATCTACATATCTTGAAAACAAACAAGTCTTTGCGAGCACCATGTTCGGATTCCGCCCACACAGATCCGCACAGGATGTCCTCCTGCAACTCAATCGGGAAGTCCTTGACCCCCTCGAATGCCCCCATAATGACCGGGTAGTACTCGCCTTGGATCTTAAAGGGGCATTTGACAATGTAACACATGAGATCATACTCACTAACCTAAGTCACACCGACTGTGGCCTCAATACATTCCAATACATAAGACAATTTTTAATAGATCGTCAATCCAACATTCGAATTCAAGATAGAGACCATGGTCCTTACCTACTCGGCACGCGGGGAACCCCTCAAGGCGCGGTACTTTCCCCGCTGCTCTTCAATCTGGCCATGATGCACCTGCCGGCCCAGCTGAGTGGTGTCGCCGGCGTGCAGCACGCCCTGTACGCCGATGACATCACCCTGTGGGCCACGCAGGGCAGCACAGGAGACATTGAAACCAGCCTGCAAACAGCGGCGACGATAGTAGACCGCTACGCCCGCCGCTGCGGTCTTCAATGTTCCCCTCAAAAATCGGAATTTGTGCACCTCCGCCCCTCACAGAAGTGCACAACTAAAATATCTCTCTCTCTTGAGAGTGGTCCCATACGCGAAAGTGATGAGATACGGGTACTCGGACTCTACATCCACAAACACAGGCGGCCAGACACTACATTGGCCAAACTCCGTAAGGTGGGGGACCAGGTGGGCCGCATGGTCCGCCGGGTTTCCAACAAACGCGGAGGGTTACGAAGTAAGGATGCCTTGCGGCTGGCAAACGCCTTCGTAACTAGTCGAATTCTCTATTCGACTCCTTATCTCCACCTACGGAAACAAGAGGAGGACGCCCTTGAGGTCATCCTTCGCAAAATTGTTAAACGTGCCCTTGACCTCCCCATCACTACTTCAAACAGCCGGCTTATGGCTCTTGGGGTGGTGAATACTTTCCGGGAACTCCGGGAGGCGCACCTTACAAACCAGTACACGCGCTTGTCGCTAACGGAGTCGGGTCGCCGCCTTCTTGCTCGACTCCATATCCAACACACCCCTCCAATGGAAGACAGGTTTCGCATCCCGGAACTGTGGAGACGTGCCCTCCACGTGCGGCCTCTTCCAGCAAACATGTCACATGAAGACCATAATGGTCGGCGCCTGGCACGAGCGGAAGCGCTAGCCCGATATTATGGCAACAAAACAGGTGTATACTACGTGGACGCATCCGGCCCTCACCACGGGGGATGGTACACGGCCGCGGTAGTTCAACGGCCTAACTTTCAGAGCCCGCAGTGCAACACAAGCAGAAGAGGTCGCGATTGCTCTCGCGGCCTCACATTCCAATTCAAAATACATAATCACCGACTCGCGAGGGGCCTGTCGGAACGTCGAACAAGGCTGCACTCCCTTCCTAGCCTATCGAATATACCAAAATTGCATACGGGATACGGACCCCGCACACCGTCACCTCATATGGGCCCCTGCTCATCAGGGGTTGGCAGGAAACGAGGCAGCAGACGCAGCCGCCCGCGCGCTCTCTCACCGGGCTGTTTTCTCCTCCCCGTCCGATCAGGAACCCGATTTTAATCCGGTCTATACATTCAAAGATATTACAACATATTATCAAAATTGTCATCGCCATTACCCTAGCCCATGTAAAGGCCTGAAGAAGGCGGATGAGCGGCTCCTTCTCCGCCTTCTCACCAATACATTGCTGTGCCCGGCAGCGCTAAAACATTTTGACCCCTCCTTTAGCGGCAGCTGCCCACACTGTAGTGCAGTGTCTTCTGACACCTATCACATGGTGTGGGCCTGCCCCTCCAACCCCGCTATTCCCCCCATCCCCAACCCAACCCGGGAGGACTGGGAGGCGACCCTGCTCGGCTGCCACGACTTACAGGCCCAACAAGCCTTAGTCGGGCGCGCCCGGGCGGCGGCAACCGCCACTGGGGTCCCATACTAGGGACCTCCACCTAGTGTTTGTAAGGATCGGTCCCTTACGGGCTGATCCAAACATACCTCCTGCTCATTCGTAATAAATGTTTTCACCACCACCACCACGTACCAGCTCTACTTTTCGCTACATTTCTAGGAAGCGTATGGTTATCTGGAAGGCACTGTGAAGCATTTATACCCCTAAAAAAATAGAATTGGCAGTGGCTTAGCTCTGGTTAAGCCTGGATATACAAGCGAAAAGCTGCAGTTATGCTTTGTTTGACGTCATGGCTGTCGCAGTTCGCGCACAATGCACTGGGAGCATCCCGATAACGGTGCAGGCAAACGCGTTATATAGCCCTCCTTGCGCATGCGTAGTAACTGTGGTAAACACGCGGCTGCAACGAAAGGTCAAACGGTGGCGAGGAGGCGAGCGCGCAGTAGTAGCAGCGGTGA
Source organism: Amblyomma mixtum (assembly GCF_055824585.1). NCBI lineage: Eukaryota > Metazoa > Arthropoda > Arachnida > Ixodida > Ixodidae > Amblyomma > Amblyomma mixtum. The sequence goes on from NC_143013.1 coordinate 252,228,502, forward strand.
GGAGGCGGCGCACATGCGCAGTAGCGCGCGGCTGCGCCGAAAGGTCAGGCGGGGGTTGCGGCGGCGGCCGCTCGACCACCTGCGCCTCTTCTGTGACGTCACTCGGTTCTGCGCACGCGCAGCTGCGGCTAATTCTGATCACGGAGCATACGCTAGACCCAGTGTTGGCCCATTGAAGCTTTTCGCTTCAAAATTGGAGGACGCTTAAGCTTCGCCTTTAGGAGTGGAACGCGACAGAGTGTTGCAGCGCTTCCAGGGAGTCCATGGAACGCCGTCGGCCGTTCGGCGCGACGCCTTGCCCGTTGGACAAACAAAAAAAGTGGGTTGTTTGGGGAAAAGAAGTAATTTAGTAACAGTGTCACTTATCTTGGTGGACACCCGAACAGCGCATGACACGATTTTTTTTTACGCAGCTCTCGATTATAGGTCGCCGGCGAATCCCTGCCGCGAGCTAGGCTAACTTAATAAGTTTATGCTGCATGGAATACTGAATTGTATGACACTATCCAAAACATTCTGCGGCAAACGGTGGGCATGATAAGTTTGTTTTTATGCAGCCCCCGATTATTTCCGATAGGCGGTGCCGACTACTACTACTATGCCGACGGCTTTTCGACCAAACGAGTTGTATACGCTGTAGCGGAATGACATAGAAGCTCGACCAGTGAGAGAGAGAGAGAGAGAGAGAGATGCAGCAAAATGTATGGTGTCAAGCCATGAATTTTTCCGCGGTAATTTTTCAACATCCATCACGGTGGCTCAGTGGTTAGGGTGCTCGGTTACTGAGCCGGAATAAAAGATCCCCACGTGGTCGAAAATATTCCGGAGCCCTCCACTATGGCACCTTTTTCTCTCTTCTTTCACTCCCACGTTCCTCCCTTCCCTTACGGTGCGGTTCAGGTGTCCATCGAGATATGCGAGACAGATACAGAGTCATTTCCTTCCAAAAAAAAACAATTTTAAATTCCGCTAATTGAAAAATTCAGGGGGCATTTTGACTGTTTAAAGTGCGCAGAGGCGAAAGCGTTTTCCGCACCAATTTCGCTGCTTCTGTGGCACTGGTGGCGTTACATATAATTGAGTACTAATTACTAAGTGATAGCAAATCACTAATTAATGATTGATTACTGATTAATGCCTGAATACTAATTACCTGCTAATTAATGACGCTTAAGCTTCGCCTTTAGGAGTGGAACGCGACAGCGTGTCGTAGCGCTGCCAGGGAGTCCACGGAACGCCACCACCTGTTCGGCGCCGCGATGCCTTGCCCTTTGAACGCAACGTTTTTTGAGGAAAGGAAATGGCGCAGTAATTCTGTGTCATCTCGGTGGACACCTGAACCGCACCGTAGAGGAAGGGAGGAAGTGGGAATGAAAGAAGACAAAGAGGGCCGTAATGAAGAAAATGAAAATTGTATTTGAGGAAAGGAAATCACGCAGTAACTGTCTCGCATATCTCGGTGGACACCCTTCAAAATTCAGGGGGGCACTTTTTTGACCTAAAGTGTGGTCACTGATGTGTGGTTAAGATGTTAAGCTTCGCCTCTAAGAGTGGAACGCGACAGCCTCTTGCAACGCTGCCAGGGAGTCCATAGAACGCCATCGCCCATTCGGTTGTACGGCTCTCGCTCATGGGTAAATTGGTTTTTGAGGAAAGGAAATGTATCTGTCTCTCATATCTCGGCGGACACCTAAACCTCGCCGGAAGGGAAGGGAGGAAGATGGGAGTGAGCGAAGACACCGTATTCACGATATGCACCCTGGCCAATGGCCAATCCCCCACCGTGGGTATGTGCCATTCAGCCTGAGAACATCATCATCATCATCATCATCATCATGACGCGCCTTTGTTCATTCCAAACCATCGAGCTGGTCGTCTCGCACGCCGAAGACCGGGGCTCGATTCCTGAGCTCGACCAATTTCCTACTCGGTTTTATTTATTTATATGGCCTGACTAGAAAAGTTAATTAGGCTATTGGGTAATGAAGCAATTAACTAAGCTCAGTCCCACTTACTTGGAGCATCACTATACGATCCCTTCAATTGGTTGCATGGTTACTAGCCAAAGTACAATTGGCCCCGTTTGAAATTCGCGCACTGTGACGTCACGACCGTTTCGACCAATTGAAAAGCGTGACATTTCTGTCGACAACTGCTGCTTACAACGATGAGGCATTAAAGGCTTCCGCCTTAAAACATAGAACCGGCAGTATCCCGCCGGAGCCTTCCTCACGTTCACCGTTCACACATGACTGCCGCGCAGCAGCGGCCGCCGTACCGCTGTTTCGTGCTGCACAGTTCTCAGGTGCTTTCTGGAGCAAATGATTTAAGAAAAAAAGAATAAAAGTCGTGTTATATCTGTGCAAATAAGCTATAATATTGCTCTAGAAAGGTGTGAATATCGACGCTTGCATAAAACCATGGGAACATGTTGCTGCCGGAGCCACACAGCGCTTGACGCACTATGCATCCTTCAGTGCATTTGAGGCGAGCATGTAAAGGCCTCAGCAGAACTTCACTCGCTGTGATACTACCTCTCAATAAAATGCACACATTTAAATTAATCGGATTTCAAATCATTCCTACTGAGGTCTACAAACAAAATATCATCAAAAAGAGAATGATTGCGCTGCTAGCTGACAATGCCGCCAAATTTGCTAAAATACATGATTTTTTTCTCACAGAATCCCGGGACCGCCGAAAACTTGGGGCACTAAGAATGGTTAAGTGTTTCTAACAGCTGTTTTTCAAAGCTGTGTCCTACAATAGGCAAACAAGGCCATGGAGTATGGTTAAAATTCCTTGCGCAGTAGCACCACAAAGAATCCTATCTTTGAATAAATAAAAACCAATATGGCTATTGCTAATGGCGAGCATTAAATATTAAAGTGAAATGAGGCACCCAGCTGTAATTAATAGTTAAAAACTTAATTTAGTCAACTTATTTCACTTAATTTAACCAGCCTGGTACCTTTAGTTGTTCTCTAATGTTTGTCACTGGTGACAACACTATGCTCAAGAAAATGTCTCTTCAACATAGAAAAAACATATTTTTGAATGGTACCAAGAGTCTTCAGTGAAACATTCTGTGTACAAGTACACTCTATACGAGTTCTTGATTTGGGTGCCGACCTAGAACTTGTCTGAACAGCTCTTTTTCGTGCAATAAAAGATTCGCGTCACACCAGCAACATAAATTACAAGGTCTTTCAGGACCGTCCAGAGCAGCAGCGACACTGAAGTCCCTGCTCTGAGATAGTGTACATCCTGTGCATGAAACTATTTTGTGCAGTAGTAGGCAGCGTTTTCTTTTTTAATCCTTGTTTGCCTTTTTGTTTTCTCTTTTTACTCGTTGCAATGAGAGTATGTGTGATTATATTGTTTCTATGCCTTTTGCGTCATTGAGAGAGGAGAGCAAAAAGGCAATGCAAGGTCGATGCGAATATATACACTTTGAGGAGAGATGTAATTTATCTAGGGAAAGTAAGAAGTCAGCATAATGGTTTGAAATGAAAGCCGCCCGAGGCTACAATTATGAGCTGCATCAAGAGAACACACGTTGCAGGTTAGCCCCAGGGTGTTTTACATAAATTAGCTGAGTTGGTAGTGCCACTGATAATGTCACAATTTTAATGTTTTGGAGTTACGTTTGGTGTGGCACATGCTTGAAGTGTTATATTAGGTTTGGTTTGGTTTGGTTTATGGGGTTTAACGTCCCAAAGCGACTAAGGCTATGAGAGACGCCGTAGTGGAGGGCTCCGGAAATTTCGACCACCTGGGGTTCTTTAACGTGCACTGACATCGCACAGTACACGGGCCTCTAGAATTTCTCCTCCAAAGAAATTCAACCGCCGCGGCCGGGATAGAACCCGCGTCTTTTGGGTCAGCAGCCGAGCACCATAACAACTGAGCCACCACGGCGGCGCTGGACGTCAAAGAGTGTTATATAGTTTATCAACCCACATTCGCTATGTCTGGAATGGCAGGTTTATTGTCACAAGCAAAAAAAGCAGCAACAAAAATCAACAGAACATGAGTAGCGCCAGGTTAAACACACAGTGACTCTACTGAAAACTCATTGCACTGTTCCTGTACAAAGGAAACCAACTGACCTAATGTCTGAGCCAATAACGCTCATTTCATTTAGCACCGTCATCTGAACGTCAAGGTAACTGAAACGTCTTGCTCTGCCTGGTCAAAAGTAGCAATCACTCCATAGATGATAGTAATTAGTTGATCTTCTAACATCAAAGCAACACGAATGCTATTTACTTCAAGCAAAAGCAGAGTCCCGATACGGATAAAAATATATCTACTACTAAAGGTGTCAAAAATGTTAGATATAGCAACGCACAAGTTGCAAACATGCAGTATACCTGCAGAATGTCATTAGAGTAAAAAAAGATTGACCTACTTGGCACATTTCAGAAACTTCATTGAAGTATTGATAAATGCTAAAGAGATTGCAAATATGGCGATCTTTCACTAGGATCTAAGTTGTCCAGGATCACAACACTCTCACATTTCCAATGCAGCCATTCAACTAAAGCCAGGATTACAACAGAAAAGGACACTGAACTTTCTCAGTAGGAATAACAGATATAGGAGCAATTTCAGTAGGTATTTATAACAAGCTTTGTCATAACTGGTAAATAATTAGCTATATTGTTAGGCTAAGTTGGTTGCTATATAATGATCACATGCTCATGTTTGATTAATGATTCCACAAAAGGTGAGCCACTGATTCTGCCGCTTTTTATCTAAATTTTTGAAAACTAAAATTGATGACAAGGCATAATTGATATCAGAAGCGCTAAACACGTCACAGTGCACTGCAGACGGAAAAGAACTGAACAGGCAAGACAAAAACCAAATTTCACAACAATCAAAACATGTGTGAACCAAAAGTGGAAACCTCTTGAACACTTTTGCTGTTAACAAGGCTTCATACAGACTGTACTGCAAATCTGCCCTCCGTTCCAAACTGCATGAGTTCTAAAACTAAAGCACGGATATGCCTTAAATGCAGGTCACATGATTTAGCTATTACTGCTTTTCTAACTTTGATGACATCCTCATTAGTTAGGTCAGAATAAGTGAAAGGGTGATAAGAGCTGGAATATACACATAGCATAAGTTGCCTCCTCAGCATTAGCTGTTTTGTTTCGTTATACATACCTGCAATCAATCTGCATTGGCAAGTTGCACATGGGATGTTCTAAATACTTTCTACAAAACAAATTAAGTAGCTGCTGCATTTGACTTCGTAAAAACAAAAACACGGTGCCAGAAGTAAGTCATTGAATGTTAGTACTGTGGTGTTTTGTTAGCACCTGGGGCAAGTGGTCCTGCACTTACACTTTAAAAGAACTCCACCACACTGATCAAGAAAGTAATTCTAACAGGGCCTATCAACAAGTTAACCAGTCTGCTTGCCAAGCCTTATTGCACTTATGTTCACTATCTTACATCACAAAGCATGTCAAAGCTATGTGCTATCCATATATGTTACATATCAGAGAAAGAATCAAATATTTTATAGCCTCCTTATAGTTCAAATTATTTCCCATTTTAGACGATATCACGAAATACAACACATGTTTCAGTTGCAATGTTTGCATTGTATTAGCACCGTTAGCCAGCTGATCATTACTCAAACCAAAAAAAAAAAAGTCAACTTCGTTCGTTACACATACCACATTTATATACATATGTGCATACACTGCAACGTTAGGGCAGCTACAATGACTGGCGTATTGCAATAAACTGAAAAGAAAGCTCTAAACACACTGGTTCATTATTTGCGGTGACATATTCCTTTAATTGCAACAAGCAAGTAATATAAGTTGTGAAGACAGTTCTAGTCTTCTTGCTCTTTAAAGAAGCCTGCTTTACTGTGCTAACGCTCTTGACTTTAATGAGAGATACAAGTGATAAAAGTGACTGATCTATGAAGTTGTGATTACTGCAAATAAAGCCCTGAAATATGATGAAAGTAAATTCACACAGGTAGCTAGGTTATTATGTGTAATCAGTCACTGCCACAGATATTGAGCAAGTGTAAAAAACAGTCCTGCATAGCAATGCCTAAAAAAAGCTATGTAGCAGCTGAAGCTACCATTACATTAACCACTGCTGTGGTCAGGTCGGTCACACAAATTGCAGCACTCCACATTGTGTAGTGTTTTGTTCCATACACCATTCCAAGAGAGGACATAGCAACCGCTGGTACACTTACCAACAATCACTTATAGCGCATAAAATACATTCTTCCGTCCTCCCTGCTTTTGATTTGTTCCATTTGCAAAAGTCATTTCAAAATCCTCCACATCAACGTAACCGATGTCTAACTTGTAGCCATTATAAACAAAACTTTCTAAGCCAGAGTGACTTCCACAGAAAAGCACGCAGCTCAATTGCACGTGAAAACACCAGCAAGCAGGCACTAGCGCGAAATGTTCGAACTCGACGCCGCGGAAACAGCGGCCGCCATTCTCGCGTCATCGTGTCGACTCGCCACTGGAGATGCAGGGGACGCCGGTGCCGCAACCGCCACCTTGACCAGAGGCGACGTGCCCAGCACAATGTCCGCCGCATCCCCCCTGCCCAGTTCGTCCAGCGCGCGCGCAAGGTGCCCTATCGTGCTGTCCATCACTAGCGTCCACTCCCCGAGCACCCTGGCAATCGGGCTCTTGCCCGACGTAGCCAGAACACCGGACTCCTTGGACTCGGGATCCAGCTCGGGCAGTCGCTCCGTCATTCCGAGCTGCACAGCGAGGAGGCACCAGTCCCGGCCGAGCTTTTCGGGCGGGTCCAGCGCGGCGCCTAGCCTCTGGCGCGTGAGCAGCGACAGTTGGGATGCGTGCGTGTCGGGTCCGCAGACGAGCGAGGCGGCCGAGGCCACGTCTCGGCAGCACAGCAGGTCGCACGCCGACTCCGGCATGCCGGTCTGTGGGTGCAACACCTGGGCGTGCAGGCCTCCGTCGTTGAGCATGGCTCGCATGACCAAGCGGGCCGGATAGCGCGCCGGCGAAGGTGCGTGGTGCCGCAGGTCAGCGGCGCTGAGCAGGTGCCGTTCGAACTGCGCACCCGGACAGATCTCGCCCAGCACGTCGTCGACGACCATCAGCAGGTCCTCCAGAAAGTAGAAGCTGCGGAATCGCGGGAAGGCACGTTATGCGCATGTTATACGCATGAACTGCTCTTTGGAGCAGTTTCTTTCGAACAGAGGGGGATGGTTGCTCCCCCCTGCTTTCAACATTCATTTCTTCAGAGGGGATGTGCCCCCCAAATTCGTCACCAAATGTTCGTTCTCAGTTCTGATTTCTCGCAAACGCTTCAATTCTAGGACGTTATAAATGTAATGCAGAATATGGCTGAGCAAGTTGGCCTCGGATGAAGCCTTTGGTCTGAGTGGCATATGTATACCCCAACAGAATTGACTGACTGGCTCCCCCTGTTCATAAGCAGGACTAGCAGGTTTGAACAGGCTATGCGCAAACGTTTCTAATGCAGTCAACCACTCCTCACGTGTACATCTTTGTAAAGCTGCTGAGTTCGTTTTAAGTACATTAAAGAAATGCACCTTTGAACAGTTCTATGTGAGAAAAAGATAAAAACAAATCTGAGAACTATTTAAACAACATCAAATAAATGAATAACAAAGTAAGCTCAGTCTTGTACCTCCCCGCTAAAAAAAAAAATTCCGGAGTCCTTGTTGGAGTAGGTTATATAAGAGTCAATTTGACCTTCAAGAGGCAAACGAGTAGGAGTGGAAGGTCCTCACTAAGCACTTTTGTTCTGCTTTTGCCCCAGCTTTCTTCGGTGTGATGAATACATCCAACTGGACTTGACATAGCCATATGTAACTCTGATATAAATTTAGTGGGCACTTAATTTTCACTTCAACAAACTCTACATAGTTTGCTGACATGTGCATGTAAAAATAATGGTGAACAGTGCAGCTGTGTGTGCTGTATGCAGAGTTCAGGAGTTCCTCCAGTGCAACACAACATGCATTGATTTACTTTAACACGTTACTTTAGTAACCAACTTCACCTTAACTCATATGATTAATCAACTTATGCTAATAGCTTGGTTGGTTTATGGTGTTTAACGTCCCAAAGCAACTCAGGCTATGAGGAACGCCGTAGTGAAGGGCTCCGGAAATTTCGACTACCTGGGGCTCTTTAACATGCACTGACATCGCACAGTACACGGGCCTCTATGATTTCGCCTCCATAGAAATTCAACCCCTGCGGTTGGGATCGAACCCGCGTCTTTCGGGTCAACAGCCAAGCACCATAACCACTGAGCCACCACGGCAGCCAACTCATGCTAATAAGCAAAAGCTATTCATATATGTGTAAAATAGTAAGCACCAATATTAAGCTCAATGACAGAACACTGAAAGATTGTAGAGCAATTTACTGAACTTCAGAATAGTTAGCTCCTTTACACGAGTGAATTATTACGTACACTGTGACTTCATTTTTATAGCACCGTGCAGCTCACAAGTGCAGCTCAAATTCTCAGAAGAGCCGCCGCGGTGGCTCAGTGGTCATGGTGCTCGGCTGCTGTCCCGAAAGACGCGGGTTCGATCCCGGCCGCGGCGGTTGAATTTCTTTGGAGGAGAAATTCTAGAGGCCCGTGTACTGTGCGATGCCAGTGCACGTTAAAGAACCCCAGGTGGTCGAAATTTCCGGAGCCCTCCACTACGGTGTCCCTCATAGCCTTAGTCACTTTGGGATGTTAAACCCCATAAACCAACCAACCAACCAACCACACATATGCAATAGCTAACAGAATTACTCACCAGCTCGATGATGACCCCCGTGGACCCCGCACTTTCACTTCTAACGCACTGTCATTGTCAACTAGGGTGAGCATTCCCTCCAGGGCTCCACTGCAGAACTTGCTGCCCCGCAGCCACTGGTACAGATTGCTATCGGAATCCGCATGCTCCATGGACGCCCGTCGGAGCTGGACCTGTGTACAGGCAACAAATGTTGCTACAACTCCAAAAGGCAAACTTTGTTTTCTTTTTTATATTCACGCCTTGACTTGATAACCACAAATATACTTGTTGGTGCCTTCTTTCATTAGTACAATAAGCATCATTTTGCTGAGTAAACATAAAACTGAAACTCCGGAGCCTGAAATGGGAACAGTTGGGGATAAGAGTTAATGAAGAATACCTAAGTAATCTGTGATTCGCTGATGACAATGCCTTAATTACTAAGACTCAGGACATGAACTGCAAAGCATGATCAATGAGTTAGACAGGTAGAGCAGAACAGTGGGGCTAAAAATTGAGATGCAGAAAACCAAAGTAATATTCAACAGTCTAGCAAGAGAACAGCAGTTCACAATTGGCGGTGAGGTGCTGGAAGTAGTAAGAGAATATGTCTATTTAGGGCAGGTAGTGACAGCTGATCCGGATCACGAGAGGGAAACAACTATAAGAATAAGAATGGCGTGGAGCGCACATGGCAGGTTCTCTCAGGTCTTGAATTGCAGTTTACCAATATCCCTCAAGAGAAAAGTATACAACAGCTGTATCTTACCGGTACTCACCTATGGGGCAGAAACGTGGAGGCTAACAAAGAGGGTTCAGCATAAGTTAAGGACAACGCAGCAAGCTATGGAAAAAAAAATGATAGGTGCAACATTAAGAGATCGGAGGCGGGCGGAGTGGGTGAGAGAACAAACGCGGGTTAATGACATCCTAGTCGAAATCAAGAGGAAGAAGTGGGCTTGGGCAGGGCATGTGATGAGAAGGCAAGATAACCGCTAGTCCTTAAGGGTAACGGAGTGGATTCCAAGAGAAGGCAAGCATAGCATGGGGCGGCAGAAAGTTAGGTGGGCAGATGAGATTAAGAAATTTGCGGGAATACGGTGGCCGCAACTGGCAAAGGACAGGGTTAATTGGAGAGACATGGGAGAGGCCTTTGCCCTGCAGTGGGCGTAATCAGGCGGACGATGATTATGATGATGATGCTGTAATTCTTCTATGCAACCCTGATGTCCCAGGTGGTGTAGTGATGCCATTACAGACATTGTGCATGTATGGCTATGAGGGAACTGCACCATGAAGCAGGGATGATGGAAGTGCAGAAGGAGAAATGGAGAAAGAGTTGATGTAGTGGAGGGCTCTGGAATAATTCTGACAACTTGCAGTTTTTTACGTGCACCAACAATGCACAGCACCGTGCACTATCCTCCTCTAGTCTCTGAGTACTAACCAGCCACTTAATCTCATTAAATCACACAGAGTTGATTCCTGATAATTTCAACTCCAAGGGGACCAAAAATTTGTTTGAGCTGAGCAAAGTTTTAATTAAGGGGAGCCGTTTTAACATAGATGAGGTCGACGGGGCCAAAGTGTCAATTCGAATAATTACATAAATTCGATCCAATTATGCAACTTCGAATTAACTAGTACACATTATTACGGGGAACTATTTACGAAGGAATGTATTCAGGGAGTCTAAAGCCAATAGTATGAGACACTAAATCAGCTCACAAGCGAGTTCACTACAGCGTCATAATTCTCCAGTAAACTTTAAAAATTTTATTGTCATCCAGCGGCTCATTACAGATAAGTAGCAATATATATATACCAGGGCTAAGAAATGACAGATGATTAACTGTTACCTGTATCCTGGAGAAGATTGTGGCCAGGATGTGAGGGAAGTCATCAAAGGGCAGGACATGGACCCCACAGTAAATGCCTTGGGTGTAGCCAGGATCTGAAGGGTCCCAGAGGCATGCCAGTGTCTCGAGCAGGTTGAAGCATGGAAACTCGTATTCCACATCGCCCTCATAGTCACACTTGGTGCACATCTTGAGATTTTCCAGCACCTGAATAGCATCAACAAGTAAGCTTACATTGCAGTACCATAAACACCAAGCAACACCAGATGAAAAAATTGACACTGTAGTTGTAGCAACACAAAAAGATTCAGAAAAAGTTTTTGCAGTGGGCTGTAGGGTCTGTTATCACCAGCTTTCCAATAGCACCTGACAGAAAGAACAATATGCAGCCAGTTCATTCTGGGCTACTGACATCACCCTTTACGCATATCGCACGGTATGGGTAGTAATCAATCTTTACTCTTCATCATCAACCACAACTAGCTTCTACATTTATCACCCATCTTTCCACATACTGGGCTTGCTCAAGACTGCCTAGAACATGGAGAAGGCCTCAGCGTGGCCTCCCCTCTAACTCAACGTGCTTCAGCAGGAACCAACACAATCCAAATGAAGAAACAAGTTCAGACAATGAAAACATGGCCATGTAAGAATCAGAGAAATCTTGAATCATGTATGTGTATTTAATATCGTCCTGTATGGTCATTTTCCAGATGACAAAAACTTCCTATTTTCCTTATTTTTAGCCCAATCCTAATGAAACTGTACTATCTTGCTCAGTTTTTTATACTGATTTCAACAATGCAATTATCTTTCTCATAAATTAGTTGGTTCCCAAGATAATTAATTTTAATTAGTTGTTCATTAGTACCTCGGTGCAAAAAAAAACTGCTCGATAAAAAATCATTTTTAATCCACGGCTGAATAGTATGGTGAGTAAAGAGTGCAATGATCAAAGCAGTTTTTCCGTTTTACCCTCATTAGTAATTTTACAGCACTTGGAATATCAGTGTTCAAGGTGTGAATGTAGTGCATCGGTAAACTTTGCGAAATTTTAAATTTTTGAAGTGTGATTGAACAAATCTGCTTCGATTATTGCACACACTGTGCCTTCAGCTTCCCTTAGCAACTAATACAACATCTCTATCTGTCCTAGATGTTGAGATATCGGCATACTAAGATAACCAGATGTCCAAAATTTTCATGCTATTAAATTGTCAGTGCCTGCATAAATTCAGCCCACACGATGATCTGAATTTAATATTATGGTCAAAATGATGATTTCTTAAAGGAAAAAAAGTGGTACAGTTGGAAAATGATAGCTGTAAATTCCACAAATGTCATTTTTTGAAAATCGTTTTTTTGGTCATTTTTTGGTCTCAAAGACCAGTGTCCCCCCTAAAGCCGACATGAGAAAAAAGGAGTAAAATATAATGTGCTGAAGTAATTTTTTAGTCAAGTGTTCCTGAATGCTTCAAAGCACAAGTATAAAAGAGGCAGTTTCAGAAAAGAAGAACACCTCTGGCTGAATTGAAATTTTACATCACAGGCTCCATGTGCTATTTTTCTAATCCCTTTCAAAACACATGAGCGATATCCATGGCAACGGGTAAAGCATTTTGGGGGCTAACTTTAGAACAATCACTTTCAGAGACATCATTTTCAGAACATGCTGACTGTCCAGCAGCAGAATTGAATCAAGAAAAAAAAAAAAGATTAGTGGACATGCAATCTCGCACTTGGCAGTACGGTGGCCATCGACCTTGCTGACAACAACAGCGTCATGGTTATTGTTGCTATGTGATAGGCTTTTAGGAGAGCGCTTACACTTCTTTTAATGCATAAATTAATTGATACTTTTGTAGATTAAGTTGAGGACACTAGATGCAATCGAACTAAGAAAATATTCCACCAGTACAGCTGAAATATTCTTCTTAGACATTCTTGGAAGAACACTAACATCATCTTAATCCATAACAAAGGGGATGTTGAGGACTCGAAAAATTACAGACCGCTCGGCTTACTGTCCGTTGCCTACAAGGTATTTACTAAGGTAACTGCTAATAGAATCAGGAAAAGCTTAGACTTTAATCAACCAAATGACCAGGCAGGATTTCGTAAAGGCTACTCGACAATAGACCATATTCACATTTTCAATCAGGTGACATAGAAATGTGCAGAATATAGCCAACCCCTCTACATAGCCTTCATAGCTTACTAGAAAGCATTTGACTCAGTCAAAACCTCAGCAGTCATGTAGGCATTGTGGAATCAGGGTGTAGAAGAGTCTTATGTAAATGTACTGAAAGATATCCATAATGGCTATACAGCCATTATAGTTCTATATAAAGACAGCAATAAAATTCCAATAAGGAGGTGTGTCTAGCAGAGAGACACAATTCTATTCAATGTTTTTCACCGCACGTTTAAAGAGGTATTTAGTTTAATTAGGGCCGCCGCGGTGGCTCAGTGGTTATGGTGCTCGGCTGCTGGCCCGAAAGACACGGGTTCGATCCCGGCCGCGGCGGTTGAATTTCTTTGGAGGAGAAATTCGAGGCCTGTGTACTGTGCGTTGTCAGTGCACGTTAAAGAACCCCAGGCGGTTGAAATTTCCGGAGCCCTCCACTGCGGCGTCTCTCATAGCCCGAGTCGCTTTGGGACGTTAAACCCCATAAACAAACAAACAAACAAGTTTAATTAGGAGACCGCATGAGATTAAGAAGTGTGCAGGGATAAGGTAGCCATGGCTGACACAGGACAGAGTTTAATGGAGAAATATAGGAAAGACTTTTGTCCTGCAGTGGTTGTAGTCAGGCTGATGGTGATTTTTATTATGATGGTAATTATGAGAGCGATAAATCAGCAATTAGAAATCGCCTTAATTATGGTGAGGCACAAGATACAGAAAGTGCACAAAAGGGGGTGTGGTATTCCTTATCTTAATTCATTCATTTTTCTTACCAAATGAGTGATTCAAGTGATACTTTTCTTTTCAGGTCATATCTTATTGGCTCACAACTTCAAGTTTTACTGTTTGTTACCTGTACATTTTTAGACTTTTTCAACAGATTCATTACTAGCTGTTGGCTGCATGAGACTTGCTTTTTATGAACCCACTGAGCAAATGTTTTGAAAAGAACAAACGAAAACAAAAAAGGTAACACACCTGCAAGAGGTCTATGGCATCTGTGTCGGGAAAAGCAAACTGGAAGTCTTCCACTGTGTAACACCCCGTTACACGTGCCTTTTCTAGGTGCTCTTGGGAGAGCAGCTCACCGATGACGGAACTGCAGAGCCACTTGGGATTAAGGACCACCATGTCCTCTGTCTCAGATTTTGTGTACAGCACCTGCAATCAAGATATGCATCAGTGTATAACAGGATCAATCTGATAAGGGTCTGCACATACAAAGAATACAACCTGATGTGGTACAGAAAATAAGGATCACCATCATCGCCACGATAGTCATCATCACACCAACTAGGTCCACTGCAGGACAATATAGCTCGCTGCACTATAATAATAATAATAATAATAATAATAATAATAATAATAATAATGCTTTATTTCCACCAAATCAAATACAATTTGATGGAGGAGGGGAGAAAAAAAGCGGCTATCCGCTTGACAGAGTTCTCCTCTCCTGTTCAGACATCAGTGACAGAAAACGAGGAACTAAATTGAACATCAAGTCATTAAGAACATAAAACGAAGAACTAAATTGAACATCAAGTCATAGATGAACAAAAACATCAATATAAGCAATGTCTGTAACCGAACAGAATACACAGAAATCAAAAGGGGGTATCAGCAACGAAAAAGGGGTATCAGCACAGTAGACGACCAGTCATCAAATAACATCAAATAACAATAACTATACACCATGTGGGCCAAAAATAAAAAAGTAGATTTTACAGCTCTGTACACTAGACCTGCAGTTTGTAAATGGTGACAGTGTACTATTGCTACAAAAGTCACACGATTCCTCCAGTCATATTAGTAACAAAGAGAGAGAAGAAACTGAAGAATGGAAAGGTATGAAGGTTAGCTAGGCGAGCTTGGTGCACAACTGTCTATTGCCCACTGCTGGGGAGTGACTAAGGAGTAAAAGGCAGTACATGAAGTGATTAGAAGAGGAGAAATAGCATGTGCTATAACCAATACACACTGCAAGAAACGGTTATGGATATCTTAGCCAAATATCTTTTTAAGCCCATGTTGCAGGTGGGGCTCGTCAAACAATGACAGAACCTTCTGAGCTTGAATCACATGCAAAACTGATAGAGCCCTGAAGATTCACTGTTTTCACACCATGTTAGTCACCCAGCTACCGCAGAAAACAGGCAATTAACTAAAGCACAGAGAGATGACAATGGGACAAAAAACAAATGATAATGTTTTGACAGCTGTTCTCACAGAAAAGCAATCACCAATTCTCCAAGTTTTCTAGTTATCTGTACCCTGTTTTGTTGAGGGGTATAAGCAATCAGCCCCAAGTTTACCTGAACAAGCATGCTTAGTTTAGTACACTAGCAATACTAGACTATTATCACTTGATAAACCATTGCGCAGCATAGTATGTTCCTTCTGTATTGCCCCCGCTCGGAAGCATGAGTGACAGTTTGCCCTAGAAGCCAGCTGCTCTTTCATAGGCAAAATATGAGTTGCATTTTGCTTCATTCATGTCATGCATCTGGATTCTCATGTTATGCATGCAATGTAGGTAGGGGTTGTACTTTTTGGCGACAAAAAAAGAAACAATAAAAGTACTCTGAATTTAAAGGGACACTGAGGAGAAATTGAAGTTGGCTTGTATCGACAGAATACCAGCTCCTGATTACAAAAACGCCACTCATACTGACAACAAAGCTCTTGTAACGTAGAAAAGAGCAAAAACCAAAATACAGGTATCACCGCCACAGGCCAAACTCGCAAGTACAAGCGTTGTGACGTCATAGGACAAAACAGTGTTGCTAGAATCAATGGTTCTAGCAACACTAGGACACAAGAAGCCACGAATCACTGAGGCGCAGCCAATGCATGCGCAAATCTCCTTGATGTCGCCAGGTGACGCCACGTACCCGGCAGCTACGCGCGCGCCTGCAGCATCGGGACCAATCAGCATCTGCTCATCGGCGGTAGGCGGGCTCCCGGTATTCCGCTAACGGTAACAAGGTACACGGTATGCTAAAGGTGTCTATTTGCGAGAACTTCGTTGACGACTTCGAGAGTGGGATCCATCGTAACGCTGGCAAAACGCCAGTGCAAACGTAAACGAAGCGACGGTAGCGACGGCCGCAATAGCCGATAGATGCCTTCAACGTGCAGCCGGCGGTAGCTTTCTTTTCGGCTGCTGCTAGGCCGCACTGCTATCCGTCAGAAATCACGGAGTCTGCGTTACGTCATGTTTCACATCACTTAGTCCTGTGTTGTCATAAGAGAATCCCAAGTTTGAATCAGAGCGGCGGGAAAAGCTTTTTCAACTTCGAATCGATATTTCTTAGAAATAAATGCATCTTTCGCTGTTGGCCAAGTGGCAACAAAGCCATGAAATGCCGAACTATCGGATTTTGCTTTAAAAAAAATATTAATAGAGCTCTCCTCACTGTCCCTTTAAGTTTCAAAATTCAATTGTAACCTAAAAAGTAAAGGTCAATATTTTTGATATGAATGCCACAGCTAGTGGGCTAATGAGTAGGAGTGATGCTGAGTCAAAGCGGAAAATTAACAGAGTGAGGAAGCCAGCGGATGGTGAGTAGTTATGCGTTTTGAGCTATTTCTTGGCTACCTAACACGGTTCTGCAAACTGGGAGACTCCACCTTGTTACCAAACATTGTCTGATAGCATTGCACTGTTTGCTGTCGCCTCCCGCCTATGGCAGTTAAATAGGTTTCTCTGCAGCATGCAAGGACCTCTAAACTGTTCGTAAGTATCTCGAAAGTGTCATACTTTAGTTACCAAGGCTGTTAAGCAGCCATTGCATCGCTGTCATCAACATGTGGACCACATGATACCCCGCCCTCTGACTCAAACTAGTGCAATCTGCCTTGTAGAGATCGACTTCCACTTGCGTTTTTGTCTAAAGGTTCTGTCATTCACTTCCATTACTTTCTTTATTGGAGACGGCATTCCTTCTGCAAGCACAGGTATAAGTGCTTTACCAGGAATTAATGACCATCTGCGAGTTAACTAGTAGTAAACTGAATGCTCAGGCTGACGAAAAAGCCAACAAAAACCCTAAGTGACTTTTGACATCACAGGAATACTCAGTTATATCACCGATAAGACCGGTAATTCATCCACAGGAAATAATATTAACCAAACAAGAAACGAAAACTGCATTCTGAAAAAAAAAAAAAAACACCGAAAAAAGTGGGCCAAATTTTTAAGAACTCGAAACTGAAAAGCCCAACCCCTGAATGTACGTAACCAGTGGGCCAGCACTGTGAAATTAGTATGTGCTGCATTTCTTTGTGTCTGTTTGCAAATGTGGCCATGTTTTGGCACTATCAACAGCCAGGAGAAGGCCCTTTATTTTTTTTGAAAACATCTTTTTATTTCTCTCTTTTTATTTCTCTGAAAATGTGTGTTTTCTGACAATGGACTTTTAAACATTCCAGCACCGCCTCAGTACAGTCTTCAATTAGTAAAGACTGAGAGAAAGCCACGAAGAGAAACTTTCCAGATATATACACCTTTTTAGCATGCATATGGCATCAGGAACTTTATTTTTATTGAGAGTTCTGCTCTATTTAGTGCCCAGAAGACAAGGAGAAAGCATACAGTAAGGCACTGATCAAAGGCACTGATCAAAGCAAATTCGCGTGTTGAAACGTATATTTACTGCTGACGTAGAAATGTGGGCGGGCAGGACACAGTGTGAATGAGACGAGAGAAAAGGAAGCTAGCAGCATTTTGAGTCAGGATTTCCCCATGTGCAACTCATAAGCAAACAACATGGAATACCGAAGATGGAGAATATGAAATACATGACCCTCAGAAAAATTAGACCTCAGAAGCTTTGAGATGCGTGGTTAATGCTTTTATAATGTTGGCACAATTCATCAAGTGCGAACCACAGATCTCTATAGCCAAATGGGCGAGTTGGTGGTACATATTGAAGGCACAGGACAAAACACAGGACAGCGCTTGTCCTGTGTTTTCTTCCACTCTGTCTGCGTCGTTCAACACAGATCTCTGGTGACAGAACAACTAAAAATATTGAACATACTGTCGAACACCTTTATAACGAAGCACTTGAGAGCTACGAAATCCCTTGTTATACAGGTCACTTCATTGTAAAGGTTGTGCACCATATCACATGAAATAAAGCAAGCTATGTACATCCAGCAAAACAAAACCCTTTGTTTAACGTGAATTGAAGAGACACTTGATGAAAGAAGTCGCTAATTTTCTTCTCGACAATTCATCCAATAAAATGTGCAACTGCAGCCGACCTTATCACATTGAGATTCACGGCATCATGCTACAAGGCAAAACCCAGCAGCAGCACAAGGTACAGCTACAAAGCGCTGATTACCACTACTGCCTCTCTTGGTGTCAAAATTCTTGTTTCGCCTGTAAGTTCCTCATCACTGCTATCTCCATTGATGCTTGCCTCTTTCTCATACTTGATGGCTTTGAAGATGTCTTCAATTGTCAATTCGGTGCAGATCATCACGTTGTCTTCAACCACGGCGTATTTGTCAGCTGCTGTGTTGCAAGAAGGAGCGCACAAGTTAAGCAATTCCTAGAGCTCTGCAGCAGTACTGGAATATTCTCCGTCATCAGGACGCTCATCAGGTACAGGGTCCGTCAAAAGTTCCAAGGCCACAGGGTCTGCTTTCAAGCGGCGTATACTGCCACTTACGATAGCATCAAAGACATCAAGGTTCTCAGAGGTGAGAATAGTACTTCTGCTATCCTCTACAGAGATTTTTGGCTCCAGGGGTGTCGTAGCTGCCCAACTATAGCGCTCTAAAGCAGACCCTGTGGCCTGGGAACTTTTGGACGACCCTGTACATCATTAGTGCTGTCCTGACCTGCGACAAATCCATCTTTCCACCAGCAGTTATGCACGACATCTGATGACATGCTCCACCAAGCAATCATAACAATTTCAATAGCTTTGCAAACGCTTATTTTAATTGACAGCTGAACCTTGTGCTCAAGTTTTAGCAGAATTCTCTACAGCATTCTTGTGCTGTACCATGCCTTGCCAGACCATTTTATTACTCAGTCTAACGGCTGCAACAGGGAGCTGCAATTCAGTGGCAAGAGAATTACATTCATGTGCTCTATCACTAGGAACATATGTACGGCATTGTTGTTGACAACAAGTGCAGTTTTGTTGTTCTGCAGCCACATCATTTCCTCCTCCTGCAAAAGGCAGGTTTGAAACCATTCCACCATTCTCCAGGCCTCATTGGCGGCCACATAGTCAGCCGGAAAGCAAAGCACTCCTTTGAAGCAGCGTGGTTTCACAGATTATCCAACCAAAAGTGGCATCAGCTTCTCTGTACCTGCTGTGTTACAATAAAATAGCATCGTCATTTATTGCTTCAACTCATTGCTGCCTTTGCAAAACGATCTGCCTTCTTACAGTGTTTTCTCAAGAATCAGCTCATAAAAAAGGGAATTTTGTTGCGGTAAATACATCTTCAGGTCTGTGCTCCTGCCGCACTTTGAGCAGCTCCGACTCATGCCGGTTGTCAGCAAGATTGCGTTGTGCGTCGGCTTTTTCTCTCATCATGATTTTGAAGGTGATGCCATCACATGCCTTGAAGCTACCCGCTGGTTGCCTCGAATGTCTCTTCAACACCAAACGCGCAAGTAAACTCCTTGGCTTTCTTTCAGAGCAAAGTCCCACTGATTGGAACCCTTTTTTTTCATGTGTACGTCTATGAACCACTTTAGACAGCGGTGCCAACATCATGGAAAGTTGCTGCTTGAATCCGCTTCCATAATGGGTCCATTACATGTTGTTCCACTTGCGCTTGTATCTTGTCCTTGTCTTTAAGGATGGATGGAAAAACTTTAGTTCAGAGTCAATCAATCGGAGAGTCGCAGGACTTTGTCCTCTTTGTCTCTTTCGGCACCGACCATAATCCCCTGGGACTCGGCAGCGGAACGTTGAGAGCGTTGGTGCACTGGTCGCATGCTCATCTGCAATGCCTTTTTTTTCATGGTCACTTGCAACAACACTGACAGCCTGCAACTTTTTGTCAAAGGAGAGCTGTTGGCCTTCAATGTTCCCTGCACTGATCACATTCATCGCGGCAATCCTGAGACGTTGCCACTAAAGCTGCTCCAAATATGCCAAAGAGCAAAGAGAGAAGTGCCTGAATGACTATGTGTGCTCAGCTCAATTAGCCGGCACGCAAATGCATGCACACGCACTATGCACAGTCCTGCTCTGTGCAGGTAGAAGGGAAGTGCCGGCAAGCACTTGCTGAAAGTTACATTTTGCGCAAACTGGCCTGCTGCAACTGCTGGCTTTGTCAGCATGTTATGCTTGTGTTTCAGAGTTCGTCTTTGATCCAGAGCGCGGAGATCATTGTGTCTAGGTCTGCGTTTTCCCAGCCGGCAACGTTAGCACCATCCATCAAATTGGTCAGCTGTTCGACCCGCTGCGAATTTTGTTCTTTGCGTTGGTGTGGCAATTACCATGGGTACTGTGGAAATTGGATTCTACTACGCAGTCTTTGCTGTGGTGTGAAGCAGCACTTCCTATGCGCAACACACCTCATTGGCAGCTGCAGAGGGCAATGGTGGTGCCGCTACGTAAGTTTATTGTTAAGCAACAAATCAGCCGTCGGGGGCATCTGAATTCTTCATTGTACAGGCAAATTCGTTGTAGTGGTCTTCACTGTGAGTCGCTCACAATACATTTGAAAGATAGAATTTGGCAGGGACATATGAAATCCTTCATTGCACAGGTCATTTTGTTGTAGTGGTGTTCAACTGTACAGTTAAAGCACGATGAGTAAGTGATGCCCAACATAAAGTAACTTGCACACGGGCTTTAAAAAGTGATGCAATAAATAAATGCTGTAGCTGAACACAAGAAAGAAGGAAGAAATCCAAGGACACAGGTAAATGAACTATGTATGTTTAGTTCCGGAAAGAGGCTGAAAATCAAGGTAACTGCATTATATTCTGGTTATGCATGAGGAAAGCATAATGATCACGTGTGGTTTCAGAATGTGAATGACAGTGTGAATATGGAAACATTTTAGAGTTTACAGTTTTAAATGTGTGAAAGGCGTAAAAGCAAAATATCAAGCTCACCTCTCCCATGAGCTGCAGCTGGTGGATCAGCTCACGCATGTGCTCTTCACCAGCCAGAGGATTCACCTGAATGTGCACCATGTCCATGAACTGCCGCCACGTGAGTACCGGGAACGATGGCGATGATTTCCTCCAGTTTGGGAGGTGCCCAACCATTGAGTCTAGAAATCCAGTGCTTTTTGGAAGGCTCTAAAGGAGGGAAAAATTTCAATTCAATTTCAGGCTATTCTTCACACAACATTTGCACACAGTATGAACAGTGAGTGAAGAATATGTGTGAACTAGGTAATGCTATGTGTCATTAAACAGCTATAGACAGCAAATTTCGGTTGTGTGCTCATTCTTTGTAATGATACGCACAACTCAGTAAACATAAATTGCCATGTGAGATTCACCCACAGGTGGTAAATTATTTATACTAACAGAATTTGTTCTTGACTATGCTGCTTCAGTTTTAGTTCCAACAGTCATTTGGTGGCTGTTATGTAAGTGGACTTGAGGTCACATGGAGCATACAAAAAGTGCAAAGTGCAATGCTATAGTTGCCATTCATTCATTCTCATTCTGGCTCTTGGGGCCAGCTACTGTAAGGGCTGGAGTGAATTAAAATGATTTGGAATTTTATTATGCCTCATAAGGCCTGAAGTCTACATATCACAGCCACCGCTCAGCTATTGAAACCTGAATTAAAACAGCATGAGAGAAGAAATTCAATCATAAATCATTTGCCAGGTGTAGGCGAAATCAGTGTGGTGATCCCTGTACACTAATGTCTTATTCACTATTCAAAAGAAGAAAATACACGACCAAGAATTAAGTGCTCACACCCTTTCGATCTTTATTAAAGGCACGTGGGAAGAGATATATACAAAGTAAATATGAAGAGGCAAGCTGAGGTTTTAAAGCTTGTGTTACTGCATCAATGAATGAGTATTCATATTTTTTTTCTCTTAGCCAGGAGTACTGCTTTTATACCTTGGTGCATTCCACCAACTTTTGAAGGGCACCAGATAACTTAGCTCCATGGACTCACTTTCTATATACACATCAGGCAAAGGGCGTAGGTTCACAACCTCCCAAAAAGTAGTCACATTGAATCAAATTGTTAGGCAAGATTTACTGCACAAAAACTAAAAACAAAAAATAAATTGGTGGAAAGAACACATCTGCTTTTCTTTAACTCAACAATTAATGAATAACCTCAGTGTCCTAGGAACAGGTGGGGAACATATGCACTGATTTGGGTGCTTCCAAAGTATATGTACAAAATGCCATTTAACTTTGATAAAATCACATTAGTCACTAGTTTGTTAACATAATATATGTGCCCATATCAGTCAGATCCAAGTGTGTTTTTTTTTTTCGATATTCAGAGCCTTACACTAACCAGTTCATGAAAGTGCTTTTCGGTCTCAGTAGCTAGCTATTCCACAACACAACTTGGTTTTTGGCGATAATATGCGGCAGTGCATTAATTGCGACAAAAATTTGGCAGATCAAAAAGGGAATTGCCTTTTATAATGCTGACTGCAGGTCAGCAAATACCGCTTCTCAGTTTGTTCGACGAACTGCACCAAGACCTCATTCACATCAATATGACATTAAGAAGTATAGCACAAAGAGAGTTTTTTGGAGAGAATACAGCACATTTCTGTTTGACACAATGCAAGCTATATAAGCGGTTTTTATATGTGAGGTTAGCAGCGCTGACCTTTTGTACAAAGAAAAAAAAATGACATGATAACTGCTTAAGGCACATTTCACTGAATGTTGACAGCTAATCAGCTATATAGTACTAGCTGATATGGTGTTAAAATAGTGACTGCATGAATATTATGGGCTAAAAGAAGCAAGAGTGTTTATCCGGAAAATGTGCTTTGAGTTAACATAGACAAAATATGTGCCCAGAAAACACTTTTTGCAGAATATTTTTAAAGCAACTTTAAAGCAACTTGACATACGTCACACGCTTTCGCAGTTTCCGAACGATTCCCCGACAGCTGTAAATATCAATGCAGTCGCTGCATTTTAAGAGATATTCACCTGAACAATCTTTGCTCTGTTGTTAGACATGTACTGCTTGAGAGACTTCATGCTCTGTGAGCCGACAACGTGGGCGTCCATGACAAACACAGTCTCGTGCAGGTCGAACACGTGCTGGAACCGCTCCTTGGCGGCTGCCAGGATAATCCTGGCTTCCGCTTCTGCATTGTTCTGCTGCTGCTGTGCATCGCAGTTCTGGTTCCTGTTGGTGTTGCTGGCACAGACGTCAGCATGTGTGGCAACCAATGCCACTCTCAGGGGGGAGGCACTTTTACCTCCCATCCCTGCAGAAGAAAAAAAAGAAGAAGAAATTCAATAAGAAGCGCTGCTTTTCTCATCTTTCTGGCAGCAACAAAAGTGACTGGAAAAAATGTCACGAGACATGAAAACATTTGTATCATAGGAACATAAACACTTGAGTGCAGTGGGGTTGTGCAGGGACCCAACGACCTGCGTGCCCTGAATTGCTTCGTTGCATTAAAGTTTTTCTTTCTCTCTCTATAGAAGCAGTGCTATGAAGCCCTCTGTTCAAAACTTTAAAGACGTTTGCTGCTGCCTAGCCGCACAGTGCAGCAGCACTTATGGCGCCATTAAAGACGAAAATGTCTTGAAAGGTGAGCTCAATGGTTCTCCCCACCACACAGAGATTAAAAGCTTCAGGGGTGCCATAAGTGTGCCATTGCACCGCTGAAATGCAAATCATGTGGCCTTAGAACTTTTGACCAAGTCTGTATGCTCATTACTTGATCATTGAGCTGCATGCATGAGCCCGTGATTCATGACCACATAAGAATACATTGCTAAAGCAGAGTGCAAATGCCACCGTAAAAAAAAGAAACAGAAAACATTAAGTGACAGAATTTTTTCAAATCTTAAAAAGGTAGCGGTAGAATGCTACACAAGTCCTTATTTACCAATGACATGCTGCCCTAATGCATGGAAAGAATTTTTTCTTTCATTTTATTTCACAACTGTCTGCATAGACCGTCCAAACCCAGGTAAGGTGAATAGGTGTAAAACCGAAACATTAAAAAATTTGATCGTTCTTATGTGCAATGGCTTTGTAATTATTAATAACTATAAGCATAAATTCAGATAACCAAGTGCGAAGTGATAAAACACATCTACTCCTTGCACATTTTACTTGGAGTGTGAAATTCTACTTGAAAAATGACGCATAAACAGAAATGTCAACTTTTGCATTCGCGAGGATGGGGAGGCACTCTTTAGTGAAGGCTGGAGAAAAAGATGTCAAGAAGATGTAACGCATAAAGCAAGGTTACAGGTCAAAGAGCGACAAACTTAATTGCATAATATATGTCACCTAAGCCCATTTCATCTTTTTGATTTCAGTTAAGATATCATTAACTCACATTTGTTCCTCAACCTCCTCTGCCCTCTTTCTGTCAAGAGACAGGAGGTGTGTAGGGCAAGTTAGGGAACAAATGCCTGTAATAAGGGAGTAATTACTCATTGACGTCCACCCGAGCGCAGCCATACAGCCACAAAGGAAAGCTATACAGCTTTCACAGAAACTTCGTAGTTAAAGAAAAATTCGTCCTGGTCCGGGGTTCGAACCCGGGACCACCGCTACACCGGAGCAGTCGCTCTACCAATTGAGCTAACCGGGACGGCAAGCTTATGGTAGGGCGAGAGCGAATTGATCTATAACTCGAAAGCTGTATAGCTTTCCTTTGTGGCCGTATGGCTGCGCTCGGGTGGACGTCAATGAGTAATTACTCCCTTATTACAAATCTACTCCACCTTGGGGGTTTCCCCTAAATATTTGGCCAAACACTGCTCCCACTTCGAGTTATAGATCAATTCGCTCTCGCCCTACCATAAGCTTGCCGTCCCGGTTAGCTCAATTGGTAGAGCAACTGCTCCGGTGTAGCGGTGGTCCCGGGTTCGAACCCCGGACCAGGACGAATTTTTCTTTATCTACGAAGTTTCTGTGAAAGCTGTATAGCTTTCCTTTGTGGCCGTATGGCTGCGCTCGGGTGGACGTCAATGAGTAATTACTCCCTTATTACAAATCTACTCCACCTTGGGGGTTTCCCCTAAATATTTGGCCAAACATTGCTCCCACTTCAAGTTATAGATCAATTCGCTCTCGCCCTACCATAAGCCTGCCGTCCCGGTTAGCTCAATTGGTAGAGCAACTGCTCCGGTGTAGCGGTGGTCCCGGGTTCGAACCCCGGACCAGGACGAATTTTTCTTTATCTACGAAGTTTCTGTGAAAGCTGTATAGCTTTCCTTTGTGTCCGTATGGCTGCACTCAGGTGGACGTCAATGAGTAATTACTCCCTTATTACAAATCTACTCCACCTTGGGGGATTCCCCTAAATATTTGGTCGAACAAATGCCTGTTAATGATATCCTAACTGCAACAAAGAGGAAGTATACAGCATTTTAGATTTTTAGTAATATGACACGACCACAATTCGTACGGCATGCAAGCAGCCACCTAATAATGTAGACAAAAGGGGAAATCACTAAATATTTGCACAAGCACACCAAGTCATCTCCAGTGTGAGCATCATCTGCTATGCTGTCGTCTGCTATACTGTAGTCTGCTATGCTATTGTCTGCTATGCCCTAAACTGCCGGTATTGACAGTCGCTGACATTGACAGTCATGCAATAATGTCAGAACTTTATGAGGCTGTACACGGGCAGGGCATGTAATGCAGACAGTGAATAGCTAACGGTCCATACAGAGTAACAGTGTGGATGCCAAGAAAGGGTAAACAATGGGCGGCAGAGAGTCAGGTGGGAAGATGAGATCAGGAAGTTTGTAGGGATCACGGGAATACAACTGGAGCAGAACAACAATAAATGGGGACCGATGGGCGAAGCCTTTGCTCTGCAGTAATTGCGGCGATATGAACTTGCGATACGGTGATACAATACAAATGAACTCACGGTGAATTATTTCAGTTGTGGCAAGCAAATGTCCCACTTACCCAGGGGCTCCACAGGCGGCGCCCTCGCCTGCAGGTAAGCCAGCCAAAAGCAGACCTGCCTGATCTGCGTCTGCACGGGGTCAGCTAGGCTGAACACAACCAGGTGAAGGCAGTGGGAGTTGCCCACAAAGTGGTCGTACAGCATCAGGTATGGCTCATGGCCCGAGAACTCCCATATGCTCAGGTCACCCACTCCAGACACTGTCACCTGCACCGGTAATTAAAAAGCAATAGGCTGTGCAGCAAACTTACATCCAATATCATATTGCCATCGTTCCGTAGTTATACACTTGTATGCTGTTTGCAGCAGGAAGGACAGAAAAAATTTTGCTTGTAAAAAAGTTAAGTGTGGTGATATCACAGCGGAAACCATGCTGAAAAAATGCACCTGGGTGGGACATGCAATACAGCAAAGAGATAACCGATGGTGCCTCAGAACAGCAGGGTGGCTCAAATTACAAAAAAAAAAAACAGTTTTGGGCGACCACATGTCTGGTATATGGGGATGTGATCAGGAGGTACGCTGGGATAAGGAGGCAAAGGCTGCTGCAAGAAAGGTGTCAGTGGAGGCCATTTGAAGAGGCCTTTTTACTGCAATGGACATGAATGGCTGATGATGATAATGCTAAAAATGACGACGACGATAGACAATATATGGCTGGACTATACAAACTGTTCTAACACCCAGCTGTCTTTCAGGTGGGCAATCAATAAACAAAAGGAAGTCATAAGGCTGTCAAGTGAAAAGGACAGCACATAAAAGTTAATAATTTGCATACATTTGCCAAAGCAACAAACAAGAACTGACAGGAAATGACGAAAAAGTTTCAATGAAGAATGCATTTAAGGCCAGCTGTCTTGAGTTTTTCATCTACAGATATTGAGCAGAAAATTTTCAAGGAACATGCAATTAAAGCCCTTGTAACAAATCGAAGAAATGTACAAGGTGATCATTCAAACATCTGACAAAGTACTCATTTCAGAGTTTTCAAAGTAACTAAATATAGCAAATTCCTTAACAGAATACAAACAGAAATGTTCAATTCACATAAATAAAGCATGAACATTCTCATAATGTTAGTAAGTATTAAAGACCCGAAGCGCTTCTTAATTTTGGCACAGAGAAAAGGAAGACCCAGAATCCCATATTTCCACACAATCAACCCAATCGTCTTTTGAATGAGAAGTTAACTATAGAAGGATTGCTGTTTTTTATGCATATCCATTATTAATTTTCCTAACCTGCTGCACGTCGATGCCATGTGTGTAGTTGGCATTTGTGGTACCAGGAAACAGCGGCTGCGAGCCACCCATCACATCAGCACAGCTGGATATGAGGAGGGCGGGAGGTGTGGCAGACTTCTTGTAGTCGTTCAGCTCTGCCATGTCGTTGAGGTCTGCAGTCCTGATGTTGTTCTCGCTGTCTGTGTCAATCGTGTACTCATCCATTGCTGGCGTGCTCGATCGACTGCTGTGGGGCCCTGACGCTGTAGAAAGAAGCAGGGTTTTGCATGGATGAGAACATGAATTACAAATCTTTACTTGCTTAGGCTTGCTACTCGCATATATAGTAAAAATATATATAGAAAAACAAGATATTAGGTCACAGACCCACTAGCTGCTTCAGAAAAATCATGCTTGTCAAAGTGAGTAGCACCAGTGCATCTGATGATCACCTAGGCTTGTCATGAACTGAAATACAATTCTCTCTAAAAAAATGCCAATAAAATGTTAACAGCATCAATTCAATTGTAGTGATATACTAACACAACATGTGGTCTGTTTGGTCAAGCGTTCCTGTGGTTTATATGTACCAAATATATCTTTCGTTTCACTGATTGATTTTGCATGCTGCACTTTTGTTTGCTGCTGGAGTCAGTGCAAAATAAAAAACAAAACACCTGTAGCCTTTCATAAGTTACCCCATTTCTTGTTCGAGCATAAATGCTGAACATGTACTATAATGCAGAAAGAGAGAGAGAGAAAGGTATTTATTTAGAAAGGAAGGAAGAGAGGTCGGCTCGAACTATAACAACCCAGATCATGAAAGGTTGAGGCTTTGTCTTCCACTCCAACCACAGAACTACGGTACTACAGTAAACTTGTCATGAGAGTACCGTAAAATTCCGAACAAGCGCCCCCACCCATGCAAGGGGCCCCCCCTAACTTCACTGTCAATTTCACATTTTCGCGCCGTTCCGGGAAAGCGCCCCCTCCCCCCGACCGCGCCCTTATTACGCACCGCGCCCAAGTAACAGTGGTCTGCCCCGTCCATTCCAAAAATCCAATCTAATCCAATCCTGCTTTTCAAGCCATTCGCATGCTCGTTCGCACGCGCCATTTGTGGTCTTGTTTTGGCGTTGTGGAGTTCGCGATGCTGATGCATTTGTACACAGTGGCGAAGAAAGTGTAGGTCGTACAAGGGCATCGGGTAAACGGAAGAAACGTGCACCAAGCCTCTCGACATTTCAAGCTCGACCACAAATGGATACGGGAATGGGGCAATAATTTTAAGAAGTTGCTTCAGCGTAACTACGGGAGAGCAAAACTTCGAAGACAGCTGAGTAACGGTGGCCCAGTTTTCAGTGAATGCATGGATGATGCGCTCTTCGAGTTCTTCAAGTGTGAAACAACGGCTGGACGTGCCGTTAATAACCTGCTTCTCTCTAAAGAGGCTGTCAGAATAGCCAAAAACATACAGTTGGGAAACTGTGTAGCCGTGGCGCCAGATGACCGGAGTGGGCTTCAAGCGGAATGCTGTGAAGTTTTTTTTTTTTCGACTGACTCGGAGGAATCTTTTGATAGTTTTGATAGTGATTGACATAACAGTCGTACTTCGCTCAAGAAAGTTCATGTTCCTAGAGATAACTAAAAATTTAAATCCATGCGCATTGCGCTTTTTTTTCTGCCGCAAAATGTCGCCGCCATCTTGAATTTCGGCGCCGTTCCGGGATAGCGCCCCCTCCTACTTTGCCAGTGATTTCGACTTGCTGGAGGGGGGGCACTTGATCGGAATTTTACGGTAGTTTTATGCATACTGAGTTAACATAAAAGTACTGTAAGCCAGTATTTATGCAAATGAATAACCAACCGTCAGAGGGGCCAAAATCTTGAGTATAAGCTTGGACATGGCTTTCCAGTGTCAAAAAGCTCCAACATTACTAGCAAGGCTAAATTATGAACTTTGTTAAAACAGAATCTAAAGTGAAATACTGTTATTGTGGGCACAACACCCTAGGAAATAGAGATGAGAAACACCAAAGGCACTTGACCTCTATTTATAAAATTCACTGCATGATAAGCAAGAGGAAACTCTACCCCTCATCATGTAGACATTCAATGCTCATGCACAATGTAAACTTGAATATACCTTACTTGTTGATTATAAAAATCAATCTTCCAGCTTAAAGGGTTTGTCTACTGAACTTTGTCAATATTTTTTTTTGCAGCAACTGAAAGCTCATGATTTGGAGATGGGCTTAGCGCAAGACAAACGAGGACAGGGACACAGGACGAGCACTAACTTGCAACTGAAAGAAACGAAAGAAAAATTACAAGCTCGAGGAGCTGAACGCACATGGCCAGCTATCCACTGATTAAGATGAGGGGGTTAGATAGAGGCAAACCGAACAAAGATAATCTAGGGACAAAAAACAACACAAAAATTGCTCAGAAAGAAACCCGAAAACAAGGTCAATTTCTTTCAGTTGCAAGTTAGTGCTCATCCCTCTCTTCTCCTCATTTGTCGTTGTTTGTCTTGCACTAAGCCCACCTGCAAATCATGACTTCCCAATTGGCCCAAAACTCCGCTTTGCTGAACTGAAAGCTCCTCGCGCAAATAAACGTATGCCTGGCTGCAATACTGAGAAACATGGCAGAACATTTTCAAATGTAACCTTTCAACATGAGAATGTTACTTTCCATTTGGTAGGCCGCATCTGCAAACCCTGATGTTAGAGACTAGACAATTGCCTATAATAGTATAGCAACATATAGTAATGTGCTAACAGAAAAAAAAGCGTGTTCCATTCCATGTTCTTTTGCTCCAAAATTATTTAATCACGGAACATGCCCCAACTAGCCCAAACCAAAGCACAATTTGTACATACTCGGTCGTGGCTTTGGCGACGTGGGAGACGTCTTGGAGCGGCGAAACCAGCTGCTGAAGTATCCACACTTTAGAGATTCCAGCAGTGTCGTCTTTCCCACGCCACTGTGGCCGAGGACTTTGAGCTTTATCCGAGAGAGTGGCTGAGTCCCTGGTATCATCTGAGCTATGTACTCCTCTTTAAGCTGTTCCTATAGCCCAGCAACAGCAATGCAAAGAATATGCAAAATGTATCAGTCAGGATTATGAGAAAAATGCACAGGTGCAAAGTTATAAGGGGCAACAGTTATATCTTACATTCCTGAGACGATTCAGCAGGTCACCAATAGCACTGTGTCCCTGGGCAAGGGCAGTGATCTCTGCAGGAATACCATCCTGCGAAGTACAAGGTGTGCTTTGCCAACACTTCTGTGTAATCAGTAGAGCCCGGAAATTTAGGCATTTGCCTAAACATGCCTATAAATGCCTAAACGGGGGATTTTTGCACTTGCCTGCCTTTTTGTCATTATTTCGGAAATACTACCTATTTAACCGCATTCTGTGCCTATAAATGCCTAAATTTGGCACTTTGGTCCTCGGTGCCATTTTTCAATTTCGAGACATCTGTCTATGTATGGTGAGAGACGCGCTCTGATGCCCGCACAAAAGGCGCGGGTCTCGCCGAACGTTTTTCTCGAATTGTAACTTGAACTCAGTGTTACGAAGTGTTTATCTCGAAGTGTAGCAAGAGAAGAGTTTGGAAAGAGACCTGACATACATTGCTGCAAACTTCTCAAAATTGACGGAAAGGATGACAAAGTTGGAAGAGGCTGGACTCTCAAAAGATGAATCGTTGAAGGTAGTCGCAGAAGTACCAGCAGCACTTTGGGGACTGGAAGGAAAGGGCGCTACTGCTTCTACGAAGATGCAACAATTGGTAGAAAAAAATAGATGCCTAGAAAGAATTTCCCAAATCAGAGACTTTCTACGTGGAGACGATACGGCCACATCACCTGAAGGCCTAACTAAGCCTTTATCAACTCTCATGTTTTAGGTTCGCGCCACTAACTTCATGTGATGTCAAAAGAAGCCTTTTAAAGTACAAAGCTATGCTTAGCGAAAACCGAAGGGGCTTCAAGTTCGAAAACCTTAGAATGCGATTTATTGCTTCAGTTGAGGATTGCGTACGCTCCGGGCTTGACTTACAGATCTTGTACATATGAATAAAGACTATTATTCAAAGCGCCTATTTTTGCTTTATAGCGCCTATTTCAATATTTTTTAAAGCCTAGATGCCTGCCTATTTCGGGGTTCTTTAGTGCCTAAGTTTCCGGGCCCTAGTAATCAGCTGCTACCGTTATGAAGCTATAGCGAAACATATTCCCTGTTCCATCAGAGATAGTAAAGCTCAGTGAAGGGAAAACAAATTTTATAAGAGCTCTTCCTCTTGCTGAGCTAAGATTCCACGTTTTTGTTCTAACAGAAAAAAATTTTAAGTAATACTTCATGTTTTCTGGCAACATGAGAAGTTTTATTCATATTACTAGTAGGGGTGTTGATACAATAGGGCCAAACAGCATGACAATGTATGTGATTTAATCAATATGAATGATGAAAACTGCAGCACTGAGCCAGTAATAAGGAAACAGTTTTTGTGGTTGTTTTTTCTTCTGCTTTTCTAATCAATTAGCATTAAGCAATAACATATTCAGTAATATTCTAAATTGATCAACACCACAAATTAAGTAAATAAAAATTAAAAAAAAAATCCCCTGTGCCCCTTGGTTTCTGTGGCTGTTGGCTTCTGTCAACCAAACCATAAGCAATTTATGGCTAAAACCCTGTCACGAGCTTAACATGGTAGAATGTGACTAAAAAAAAATCATACCCTGTTCTTTTGGTCCACATTGCAGCCAGCAAGGCATAGGCAGCGAACAATTTCCGTATGGCCATTTTTGGCAGCCAGGTGTAGAGGGTACAGGCCAGCCTAGAAGGAAAAAAATATTGTTTAAAGTTTTAGGCTATAACAAAACAACTGCCATCATGCACAAGACTGCTTGCATTTGCAATAGATTATATGCCCACTTATCTAAGCTGTAATGGAAGAATAGCACAAGCACCTTCCTAATTCGCAACATATATTTCCTTGGACATCCATGGAATACTGCATTTCAGACACAGAGGACATCTTCTGGATATTAAGATGTGTCCAGATATCTCATGATGGCAGTGTCTTTAAGGAAACGGGCTTCAGGTCATCTCAATTCCATCCAGATAATGCTCTTAGCATGGTAATGTGCTGCAACATCATGAGAAAAGCATACAACCAATGCAACACAGTACTGCAGAGATATCACCTTTCAAGAATACAATAAATGTATAACGCGACACACAACTCCTTCAACATTTCCTAGTTTTAAGATAACTTTCACTCATTCTCATATACTGCTCACATACATATGCAGGGAAAATAAACTGGATTGCACATCATTTTTTGCCATTTCAGAAACTAGCTTTTCTCTTAGGTAGTGGGGGCTCCTAAACAATCTATGCATACTTAAGCCCTGGCATTACAAGGACTTGGTAGGCCAGCAATCTGACGTCAAATGGAGCCATTTTTCATTCATGTCACAAAAATTCCAGCCACTCCATGGGTGATGCACAAGTTCTCTGATGTGTTTAGTGCATTTGAAAAAAGTGCCAAACATTGAAATCCCTTAATATCTCTACTGGGAAGCTTAATTTTCTTTTACGGATGCTTTTTCGCATGATAAGAAATTAAATAGGGTCTTCTTTTACTAATTATGTAGAGAAGACTGGTTTTATAGGTGTTGTTTCACTGACCAGATGTTGCTCAATTATCACTAGGTATTGCGATCTCCCAAAAAATCGCCCAATCAACTTCAAGTAACTTGATATGACAAGATTCACTGAGTGCAGTTTTCATATCATGCTAATGAACAAAAAATAGAATCAGACCAAGCACGTAATGTGTTAGAGACATATCGATCAAGGTCTACAAACCAAGTGTGATTTCTTTGGTATGCATTTCTCCAATAATAAATTAATGGTAGGAGAACAATATCAGCTAGTTTCATCAAAAGTATTCCATGAGAGGTGGAGGTAAACGCTATGTTAAAGTCTACAAAGTTAGCAGCGATTTGACTAGATGTATCTACAGAGATACAGCTTTACTGAATTGTCATTACAGGGTGCATAGAGCCAATGCATGAAACATCAGATTTGCAGTAATGTCATTCCACAACTTATACTCTTAAAATATTTATCATAACTGCAAGAAAAAGTATAAAACTGTGGAAGGGTGGGCACTGCAGTACTGGGATAGGACAGGGCGTATAATGTGACGGCAGATAACCTATGGTTGTCAAGGGTGGCAGACTAGATTCTGAGAGAATTCAAGCATAGCAGGGGGTGGCAGATAGTTTGATTAAGACGTTTTCGGGGATAAGGTGGCCACAGCTGGCACAGGGCAGTGTTAATTAGAGAGATGTGGGAGAGGCCTTTGCACTGCATGAGCGCAGTCAGGCTGATGATGATGATCTTCATAAAACCAGTGCCCATTTAGATGCCACAATAAACAATTAAAATATACTGAAATGGAGTACCTTGTTTGGCACGTCTACTTTGCATCCAAAGGCACACAGAGTCTGGGCTAAGGATAGCAGGCCATCCCGGGCAGCAACATGGATTGCCGTTTCTCCATGCTGCAAAAAGATTAAAACACGGCAGGCACGTGTTAAAACAGTACAGAACCAATTTCTAGTTCTGTGTTCTTCTTCTTATGATATGCAAGAAATTTGTAAGCATAAACTGCCATGTGAAATTCGCCTGCACATAGCAAATAATTTACAATTGAATTGCTACTCTCACATTATTTTGGTCTCAACACTTTAATGATGACTATGATGTCTAAGTTTAGCATCAGTTATGTGGCGCTAAAAACCCTGTGACATAAGCACTGCTTATTTATTTTATTCACTGTCATTCCGCCTCTTAAGGCAAGTTGACTTAAGCGTTGTGGTCAATCAGAATGACAAAGCAGCGATTATATCGCAGTTTTTTTAAAGCCTCATGTGACCGATACTAAACTCCATGCAAGATCACAGCCACCATTTGGCTGTGAGTGTATCAATGTCTCAAGTATCATTAAAAAGAAGGAACCATGCTACCAAATATTTGTTGTCGATACAACCAACAAGCACATAATAGCAGTGCAGTGGTAAGACGCATAAGTCTAATATCCAAAGCTGCATATAAAGTAGACTACGAGAGACATCCAGTCCGAAAATTTGAATTAATTTCAACGACCAGATGTTCTCGCACAGCACATGGGTGAGTTTTCATTTTATCCCTGCCAAAAGGCAACCACACTGGCAGGGGTTAATTTGATTCCATGACTTTAGGCTTAGCAGTGAACAACCACAGCCACTGCCCCACAGTGGTGGGTGGTTACAGAAACGAACAGTACACCAAAGATCAGTAATCTCCTAAAAACACCACAGAGATCATAGATTTTGTCGTTAAGCTCCCAACCAATAATATGCTCTGACAGCCCGGATAAAGGTTATCAAAGTGTGCTGTAATGAATAAGTGGCACATTTCAACAGTAGGAATCTTTTATGCGCATTATTGAGGTTATTCCGTCTCTCTTTGTGCCTACATCCTTACCAACATTTCTAGAACAACGGTGCTTAAAGCAAATACTTTCCATTAGGCTCAGGACAGAGAGAGGCATACTCATAATCAGCCAAGCGAAGTTCGAGTTCCCATTTTCATCAGTTGGAATCACCACATTTTCATGAGTTTCTAAATGCCATCACTCTGCCTGGTTAGCTGTTGTGAAACTGGCTCTTGTTTATGTTCAAATTCTAGCTTCGGTAAATTAGTGCAGGATGTGTTCTTTTAATGAATTTACATAATGTGCATACACTAAAAGAGCGTTTAGCACTACAGCCTTTATACTTGCAATGTGTGTACAATAAATGCTGCAGATTTCATAAGAAATTGATTTAATTTATGCAGAGAGTTCAGAAATATTTAGCCTAAAGCTTGATTATATTTACATCAGCATTAATTTCCTTTTGCACATGCAAACATTTCGCAAAGCACTTTACGACAGCCCCTTTCTTTATTTAGCTAGTCCCTGGCAGGAAGAAGAAAAATACAGTTGTCCATTAACTAACTGAACAAACCAAGGCTACTCAAAAAACATGAGCTAAAAGAAAGCTAGAATAATAATAATACCTTATTTGAATGTTACAAACACGTGTGAAATGAGCATGAAACCTATGCTAGCCAGACTTACATTGTCAACGACATCAGTTTGGCAGCCATTGTGAAGGAGGAGCAGAGCTACCGAGACATGATGCCTCCTTAATGCCAGGTGAAGAGCCGTGCAGCCATGCTATAAAAGGAAAACAGTCACAGAAAACATTTTTTTTGAGAGTGCTCTTTTTCACACCTCTGAGTGTTGTCGAACTATGGTAATTCCAAATAACTACTAGATCTCTGAAATGTATTCACAACAGGGTGGGCTAGCTCTTGATTTGTTTAAAATTTCAATTTACCATAATTATGCTTCTTGCATACCATAAGCAAAAATAGGTTGTCAGGAATCGAGCATTACTGATAACAGTTCCTAGGCCTTCAATGCCTGCTGCTTAGATGCAAATTCTACTGACTGCTCCTTGGCATACTATACCAAAGCTCTACCAACACTTTCATAACATTTTCAACAGCTAAAGCACAAAAGCACACGAAACATTCTAAAACTCTGCACATTGATAAGGAACAGTTCTTTGAAATGTTTTTTTTCCTGTTATGCATGAAAGCATTGAAAGGATGAAAATTGAGGCATAAATGTCATTTTCTACAAGTTTCTAGGCATACTTAATTGTACCAGTAACAGTGAACTGTCGCATAACTAAGAATCATTCAGTTTAAAAATGCGATACTAACCTTGTCTAAAAGATCAGGATCAGCCCCAGCCTCAAGAAGGCAGCGAACGCTCTCAAGATGACCCCTTGCTGATGCTGTGTGAACAGGGGTTTCACCTTCCTGTAAGAAAAGGCATATTTTAGGTAACATGTAATAAAAATTATGGAGGGCACTTAAGACTTTTATGTGCTGTGAATGCGAAAGCATGAATGCTGGGTGTTCGGCAACAATGAGTGATGGCACACCAGTCTAATGCAGTGGCAAAGCTGATCAGTTCACGACCCACAAATGCAAGTTAGCAAAGATGACAATACCCAAACCCAGTGCGATAGACTTGCAGTTTAGCTCGCGGGGTTATGCTGTAGTTTACTACTCTTACTACTCTTAGTTATACTATTCTAATGCAGTGGCCAGTGAAGCTGATGTGTTTGCGCTGCCCAAATGGAAGTTGGTGGGGACGACGATACCCAAGCCTAGTGCGACAGACTTGCAGTTTAGCTCGCGGGGTTATGCTGTAGTTTACTACTCTTACTACTCTTAGTTATACTATTCTAATGCAGTGGCCAGTGAAGCTGATGTGTTTGCGCTGCCCAAATGGAAGTTGGTGGGGACGACGATACCCAAGCCTAGCGCGACAGACTTGCAGTTTAGCTCGCGGGATGTTGCGCTGTGGTGATGGTGCAGTGCTCTTCTAATGAGGTTGCCAGCGAAGCAGGTCTGTTCGCACTAGCCTGGATTCAAAACCCACTTTGGAAGAAATTTATTTAAGCAATTTATTTTTCTTTCTTTCCTGATGATACAGGCACTGGCAATGACGTCACGAGGTCACGTGTGGTTTCAGACAGTATGGTGCGGACAACGACAAAGCCACATTTCCTACCTCATTAGACATATAATGCTTTCGCATTAATATCATGCAAGGGGTGTTTCAAAGTTCACTTCTATTTAAAAAAATTGGTTTTTCAGAGGGATAAAGATGACTTTTGCCCAATGTTTAGGGGAATCCCAGAAGGTGGAGTAGACTAGTAATAAGGGGTCATGAGAGGGCAGAGTGGGTGAGGGAACAAGTGTGGCTTAATGATATCCTAGTCGAAATCAAGAAGAAATGGGCTTGGGCAGGACATGTAATGTGAAGGCAAGATAATTGATAGTCATTAAGGGTAACAAACTGGATTCCAAGAGAACACAAGCGTAAAAGGGGGAGGCAGAAAGTTAGGTGGGCAGATGAGATAAGAAATTTGCAGGGATAGGATGGCCACAGCTGGCACAGGACAGGGTTAATTGAAAAGCTACGGGAAAGGCCTCTGTCATACAACAGGCGTACTCAGGATAATGACAATGATAATCAATCGTTAGCATCCACCCAAGTGCAGCCATACGACTACAAAGGAAAGCTATACAGCTTTGACAGGCAGTGGTCCTGCGTACGATCCCCGGATCAGGCTGAATGTTTCTTCACCTATAATGTTTCTAAGAAAGCTGTATAGCTTTCCTTTGTAGCCGTATGGCTGCACTTGGGTGGATGCTAATAAGTAATTACTCCCTTATTATAAAGGGGGCTTTCACAGCATAGCAATGCCGGTGAAGCGGGCATCAGATAAAAAGGTTAAGCATGTTAAATAGTAATTAAGCTATTTAATTAGATTCTAATAGATAGCTTTTAACTAGTATACTTATTACAGTTTTATTATTATTATGAGTCTATATTAAAAGTTGCTGGTGGGCTTCACTTACACTGTAAATGACACAAACACTTATCTGGTGGATTATCTATATATAGTGGGCATATGCGATATAGCATTATACATATATCTCACACAAACTGCAGATGAATGCAGAAAACAGGTGAATTCATTTAGTAAACAGCACTTCAACCCAAAAAGGTGCTTTCTTGAGAGAAAAGACACAACTTCACCAAAATGATAACAAGCACCTTATTCATACAATTTCATAGCAAAAAAAAAACATATTTGATAACGTAGCTTCCGTAACAAAGCGTGGCAAGATTCAAACAATATAAACAGTCTCTGGAGAGCATTTTTAATTGAAAGGTGCACATTTTTATGCACAGTTAGCGTTTGTATACACACAAGAGACATGATACTTTCACTTAGTAATTTTTGCACCTTCTCATTTTTATACTGCATTCCCATAATGCAAACCATATTTATGGCATAATGAATGCACTTGCATAATAAATGCGTCCCCTACAGTGTTCATAGAATTTTAAGAAATTTTAATTTACCACGCATAAACCTTACCCCACATAATAAACGTACTTCGCAAAGTAGCAGTAGTTTTCTTGACAAAAAAAGTGCATTCATTAAGTAACGCAGCATTTTTCAAATCCATTACTGCAAACTCTTGCTACCTCAATTTATGCACAGGCATGCCATTATGTATGTGCTATGCACAAAACATAAAACACCAACCAAAAATCCTGAAAACAAACAGAAATAACGAGTCGAACCTTATTCCGAAGGTGCGTGTGGGCTCCTGCTTCGCACAGGACATGCATAATTGTCGGAAACCCATGCCATGCTGCAATATGCAATGCTGTGTCTCCATGCTGCAGCAAAATAAAAATGAAAGAACAAAATTAAGACCGGGAAAAAGACTGTCGACCTTGCAAGAAACAAAATAAATGGCACACAAAGTGTTATGACTTTTCACCAGTAATCTTTGACCCACATGATGACGAGTAATGAACTAAAGAATGAATCACTGGCAATTTAAAACTGAAAGTTCAGCCAAAGTGAATCTCTAATAAAGTTCACGCTTGCCATATTTTTTAGCCTCTCTCACTTATGTAGTGTTCAGAGCTGAGTAGGATGCTTGAGGATGCGTGATGCATGTAGGGCCATGTATAGTGCATATCAGTTCATTGAAGTGCACTGGAATTAAAAAGCCAGGGAGGGATTAACACTTGCCTCATCAGTCACGTTGATGTTGGCACCGAAGGAGCACAGCAGCTTAACTGCCGGGTGGTGACCGTAGCGAGCGGCCACATGCAACGCCGTTTCACCAGACTTGTTCTGGCAGTCAACTGAGACTCCATTCTCCCACAGGTACTGGATCACGTCTGTGTGGCCCTGACGGGCTGCCCAGTACATGGCACTGTCCCCATGCTGTAAAACACAAGGGAACGCAATCTCGCAAAATGCAATCCTAGGACAGCTGTGCACTGATCTGTATGACAAACAAGGACAATGGTAATCTTATAATACTGTCACAAGCACTGCGTTTCTTTTAGTACTTTTTTAAAAATAAAATATGTCACTGGATGTACTAAAGTCTGATTTTAACCAACCAAAATCAAGGCAGGGTCACAGGGCTTCCAGTTAGTTCCAAACCAGTATTAAAAAATTTCAACTGTTCATTCAGTCGCTCAGCTTTGCATTCATTGTTGATAAACAGTGTCGCTTCTGCAAATGCACCTTCAGTGCTGTGTGTCGGTAATTCCACTCAATTTCTGTAGCACTCTCTCTAATTGCTGTGCTATGTGCCATTTGTACAAGCATGTATGGGCGTGAGTAGCAGACAACCACAAGACCTGCCTTTCCGTTCAGCAACTGGTGGTCATATTTGGCACCTGCTTTTCACCCTTGCTCTCTGTTCTCTGTGCACAAGTTTGCTCAATATATCCTTTGATTTAGTTTCGGGTTCACTCGTTATTGTTGCCCAAGTTCTGTCTGTTATCAGGATGTGACCACATTCTTTGTCTAGAGTAATATATGTGAATGCAATGGAAATTATTCACTTATGAGTCACTTGTAGACATATTTTCTTGACAAAATGTCGCAAATATAAATGGTTCTTGAGAGGATTCAAATCCCTGATGTCTACAATCAAAAGGAAAATTAGTTGAATACAAGTCAGGTTTCCAGAGCACCTGGTAGCACATTTCAATGGAGGGGGAGGGTGAGGAGGCTCCCTCAATACTTTTGCAGTGCTCTTGTAGGACATGTACTGCTGAGTCCCCCCCCCCCCCCCCCCCCCCCCCCCCCCCCTTTCTACTCCTCTTACCAATAACCTTGGGCTCCTCCAAAAAAAATATTCCTGGCTACCTACTCACCTTCTCAGCTTGCATATAGATTCAAATACCAAAGAAAATGGGCAATGCAACCAAGAGAAAGCGAGCTAGTTGATGGCTTTTGTGCCAATGAAACAAGGTACCAGCAAAGAGACAAGGGCCAAATGAAGAGTGGACACTACAAGCACTGGGCTTAAACTGAAGTCCAGTGTTCGTGGTGTCCACTCTTCCTTTGTCCCTAGTCTCTCCGCACTGATACCATTGTTTCATTGTGGCAAGGTTCAAGTATCTATAATGCAGTTCAAATAGGTCAAACAACACCAGCTTAACTACACCAGATAAATCAAATTAGAGCCCTGAAGTAAAGCAATGATATTCATTTTTGTTGCTATTGCCATGGAAGCAACACTTAACCCTCTACAATCCGAAACTTTTATACACTTTGCGACTGTTCCAGTCCAAAACTATTTCGCCAGTTTTGGGCAACGCAAAAGAAAGCAATAGCTGTGCAAGAAATACTCATGGGATGTATATTTTTAGAGTTTCTTTATGTGCCCAAGTCCTTCAACCATACTTGGCCAGCGTGTGGTTTAAAAGATAACGCATCATGCGTAGCGAGAAAAACATGCGCAATTCAACCTTGCAAAAGATTGTCGGGCACCAATAAGACCGGCCATGTTGCGCTGTCACGAGGGGCACCTGATTAGGAACAGCAAAGGGTGAACAAGACTAGCAAACTGCCTAAGTTCATGCTTAAAAAAAAAAAAAAAAAGGTCATGTGGACATATAGTTCCAACACTACAATGCTATAGACAAGTGCAATTCTACCAACAGTTTAAAATTTTGTAAGCTAGGCTGTGCAAATATTTTTTTGAGCTCATAACAATAAATAAACATTACTTTGAAAAAGAAAAAGAAACTTTAGTGAGCCTGTTTGTGCACTTGTAAAAATAAACTGAATCCAAAGTCCCATTACATATCGCCTACTTTTTCATTGGTCTATCAGAGTGCATATGTATGAATGACGCATGCAAGCTGGAATGTGAACAGCAGGGCAAACAGAGAAACCTTATTCCAGGCATCAGACACCGCCAACTCACACTGTCTGTCAGCTTCAGGTTGGCTCCCTTTGAATGCAGCAACTTGAGTATCTGTAACTGAGCCAGGCCTGCAGCAATATGAACAGCAGTCTCCCCATGCTGCAAGAAAAAAAAGAAGAGACCTGCATGAAGCTGATGACCAAGGAGGCTCCAGAAACAATGGGTAGAGGGAAAGCAGCTGGGACGCAAGAAATTGCAAGGCAAACTACTCAGAAAATTACCTGAGCGATGCATACAATTTACAAAAAAGTTAAATGGTAACTAAAAGAGATTAAAGTTTCTAATTTAACCCCTTCTGGAGAAACCTAAGAAGTGGCTGGCTCAATATTAGAGTGCAATAATTAACAAAATTGTCTGTTATATATGTATGATATATCTAATATTATGTAGCCTATTATCCTCTGTAATACTGTATTACGCATTGACAGTATAAATAAATAAACAAACAAATAGAACTGACGTATGCAACGTTATGAATGCTGAAACGGCTGCCACAGCAATCACAATTACCATTCTGTACATATCCAAACAAAATTTACATTCCAGTGGTATTCGAGAAATCTCAAAATGTCCTGCCCTGCAGTGCTCTTAATTGCTAGGGGCATGCCATGGAAGTGCCAACTTGGGACATACCCCAGAGGAGGCCCATGGGATGTCCCCTTAAGGTTTAAATTATCTGTTTGACCGACTGATGACCACGTCCACTTATTGTTGTGGACTTCTTAATTATAGCGCGACCGCTTACACTGCAGGTCCGAATTTAAAGTACGCCATCAATCTAATTCACATAGCGCTTAATTTGTGTAATGCTGTATGACTTAATTTTCTGCGGCACTGAACACTGCAGCTCACATGCCATTTCTAGTGCGGCAGGCGCGCTTTCCCGCACTACACCAGTGATCTCAGGCGGTGCGCGTAGGAACGGATGAGGTGCCGACAGGGGCAATTTCCTCACTGGCGTCCCAGAACCCTCCTCGCAGCGCCGCCTCTCCTCCTCCGCTCTTTTCTCCCTTCTCCTCTTTTTTTCTTTCACGGCTGTTGCGCTCTTCGGTCTATTCCTCCGGCGAGTCTGCCTCCGCGCACCGCCGCCGCGAATCTGCGCGTCTTCTGAACCGCGGCCTGGTCAGCGCGCCTCTCAATGTGCTGACGCATGAACACGTAGGTGGTGGTGGAAACGTTTATTGCCAATGATGTAAATCGTAGGGGGTGCCTGGTTTGCCGCAAAAGTTTGCATGATTACGAGCATTGGTCTGGGTATCGGGCATGCAGCAGTATTGGGTATTGAGCAGTCCGGGTTTGTAGTTGTCGCCAATGTGCAGCCTGCGCTATGGTGAGGGACGGAGCGGGGGTGCGTATTCCCTTCTTTTGTCTCGGTAATACGAGAGAATATCACGGAAGGAGACCAGGTAGTGCATTCCCTGCTGACGACAGTGTGAGGCATTAAAGGCTTTCGCCTTAATAAAGCGATTCTGCTCGTATTGTCTTTCACACTTCTAGGGCGGCCGGCTCGCGATTTTCGCGTTGCCCTTCGAGCCATTTGTGTGGCCGGCACGTTCCTCGCGCAAAGAAGGCGACTGCGCACGTACTTAAAATGGCGTTAAAGGGCGATTCACACGACGGTCCGTTCGCCCGCGGCCCGCGCACTACCTGGTCTCCTTCCGTGATATTCTCTCGTATTACCGTGACAAAAGAAGGGAATACGCACCCCCCGCTCCGTCAGGCTGCACATTGGCGACAACTACAAACCCGGACTGCTCAATACCCAATACTGCTGCATGCCCGATACCCAGACCAATTCTCGTAATCATGCAAACTTTTGCGGCAAACCAGGCACCCCCTACTATTTACATCATTGGCAATAAACGTTTCCACCACCACCTACGTGTTCATGCGTCAGCACATTGAGAGGCGCGCTGACCAGGCCGCGGTTCAGAAGACGCGCAGATTCGCGGCGGCGGTGCGCGGAGGCAGACTCGCCGGAGGAATAGACCGAAGAGCGCAACAGCCGTGAAAGAAAAAAAGAGGAGAAGAGAGAAAAGAGCGGAGGAGGAGAGGCGGCGCTGCGAGGAGGGTTCTGGGACGCCAGTGAGGAAATTGCCCCGACAGGTACCGCCGACATTCGAAAGCATGTGACGAGGGGTTTCGAATAACCACCCACTGAGCATGCGGGAGAGCAAATATACAGCAGCACGAGTCAATCACTTTTTTTTTTTTTACTACGCTGACCACGCGGCGGTCGTGCTGGTCGTGCTGAAGGCGTCGCCATTCGCTGAACCAGCAGCATTCGCCAACAGTCACACAGATAGTGGCGCGCTGAGGAACAGATTTCACTGCACACTGAGGAACAGATTTCACTGCACACTGAAAGCCTGCTTCGAAACGCTTGTAGCATATATCTTAACAGCGAAAATAGAGCTAAAATCAAGGAAGTATCCACGCTATTCTAAATATTAATTTTTAATTGTAAATTGTGGCCGATTTGATGCCCCGAAAGAAAACATGGGCTATAATGAACGCCGTAGTTGGTTTATGGGGTTTAACGCCCCAAAGCGACTAAGGCTATGAGAGACGCCGTAGTGGAGGGCTCCGGAAATTTCTACCACCTGGGGTTCTTTAACATGCACTGACATCGCACAGCACACGGGCCTCTAGAATTTCTCCTCCAAAGAAATTCAACCGCCGCGGCCGGGATCGAGCCCGCGTCTTTCGGGCCAGCAGCCGAGCACCATAACCACTGAGCCACCGCAGCGGCCTTGAACGCCGTAGTGGAAGGTTCCGTATTAATTTACACCGCCTGGGGTTCTTTACCAATCGAGCGCTGACATCGCAAAGGAAATAGCTCGAAATAAAAATAAGCCGA
The DNA here is from genome assembly GCF_055824585.1 of Amblyomma mixtum. Classification (NCBI taxonomy): domain Eukaryota; kingdom Metazoa; phylum Arthropoda; class Arachnida; order Ixodida; family Ixodidae; genus Amblyomma; species Amblyomma mixtum. The sequence goes on from NC_143013.1 coordinate 252,272,496, forward strand.
ACATGGTGGATGCGCTCCGTTTCAAAGGGGAGGCTCCTATCTTACATCCATCAATGCCAATGTTTTTTTGTATTTCGCCGCCACCGCCTCCACCAAAATACGCCGCAGCAGACGGAACTGGTCCCACAACCTTGGGATCACCAGCCGAACGCCAAAACCACTGAGCCACCGCGGTTGGTCCCTTTTAATTTTTAATTATGTTTCACCTTGTGCTCTCGTTCTGCGCCCCAACGATCACTTTTCAGCTTTCTGCGTGCTAGAACGAGTACACTCAGCACGCGTTAGCTCCCAGCACAGTGTAACCAGAAACATTCTCCGCTCAGAGTTGTCGATTTTTTATCACTCCATGTAATGGTCACGCCCTTGAAATTTCCCCATAAATAGCGGCACACTGCATGAGATGAGTTTGGCGAAAGACAGGACTCAAGAAATGGTGTAACTACGCACGTCCGCGGGAAACAAAATGGATACGGCTGGCGCAAAGATAAATGTGAAAGGCCCAGAAGGTATTTGCTGCCAATGGTCTAGAAGAGCCATATACAGACTTACGAAATTAAACGCGCGCCGTAGAATGCTTCTCTCAGCTAAACCGGTGGATTGTTCGAGCTCAAATTTCGCACAGAAATGACATTTTGTCGGCATAAATGTTTCATACCACATTTGTTTGGGGTACTTGCCTGAATCAATACGTAGAAGTCGGATATTTGCATTGTCTGTGCTGACGACGAAACAAAACAAGCCGCTCTCTCAGTCATTGCACCAGTGGCGCCACCTCGTTTGTCAGCCGTAGAGATTCGGCAAAGCAGAGGTGTGGAAGGGAGGGAGGGGGGGGGGATTTTGATGACGCCTTTTCACGAAAATCTTCAAATTTAGTCCAGTTTTGGCCAAACTAAGTTTTTCGTGATCACTGATGAACCAGCTGAAGAGGCGTCTTGAAACCTCCTGCAAAGCACCCCTATCATTTGCCTATTTCTGGAACACGCTGTATAACGTAACATATAACGCTCTAAGCAGAAAGGAGTAAAGAGGGAGTAAGCTGTCCTTTTGCGCACTCGGAGATTGCGCTAGAGGATAGCTTACTCCTTTTCACTCCTATATAGGCGTATTGATGTTTAGAGTGTACAGATCATGGTGGTTATGATGATGATGATGGTGGTGATGACGACACATCTATGGCTTCTTTAGAAACCGCGCTCGCATTTAAAAAAATCTGTGGACTTCAATACCATTTTAATAATTGAACTTCTTTTGAAAACAAAATATATTTCTGCACAACAAGTGGCTGATGCTGGTTTAATCCAACGACGACGCCCGGTAGGGGGGGGGGGGGGGGGGGGGGGGGAGCTTGGCCAAACCACTTGTGTTATAAAAGGCAGGCACGCACACACCTTGTTGCTCTGATTGGGGTTGATGTGGGACATGGAGAAGAGCTCCTCCAGGCCGGCGTAGTTCCCTTCTTCGACGGCGCAGAACAGGGCGGCCACCACGAAGTTCTCGTCTTGCTGCGAAGAGGGAAAGAAACGAGGTGGGGGATCAGAACGAGCTGCGAACACAAGGCCAAGAGCTGTCGATCTATGCCCGACGTACGGGGCGTTGTTCAAAGCGTGTAAAGTCGCCTATCCGGGTTGCGTTGACACGCAAGCTGAACGGTAAGCAGCGAGGCCATGTAGGAAATATGCTGTGCTTCCGACACGCACGATCGAAACCTTGGCAGACACGTTGCGCAGTCCCGGCGAAGGCAGTCGCAAAAAAAAAACGAAAAAAAAAAAGTAACGAACTGCCGAGCCGGAAGACCTTCGCAATCTTAACGACCAGCACAATAGCGGACCTATTTCTTTATTTCGGTTGTCACACGAGCAGCCAAACCAGACTCCGTTGCATGTAGCTTTAAAGACCATCTTGTCTTTTTTTTTCGTTTTTGTTACTTATTTTGTTCATCCAGCGTGTGCAGTCGCGACGGTACTGACACGTACCACGCTTTTGTGTACGCCGTTCAGCGATGTACTATGCAGTCTGTAGATTACGTATAATCAACTCCTTGCTTTAATTGTGGAATGCGTGGATAAAATTTCAGTCGTATAGCCTAAATGGGTGCATGCGCCACTGGACCTAAATTTGAATGGTATATTTGCTAATAGCGCACGCAAACTGTCTACACTTTCCAGTGCTCGCTGCATAATGGCCGAAGACGTAAAAAAAAAGCTGATCACAAACACAGCTTGCGCGAACTAACAGCTGTTTACTTATTAAGGAACACGTGCAGCGCGATTAAAACCGAATAACATACACAGCTTTGAAAACGCAAAAAAACAAGAAATTTCCCTCTCCACTTTCATAGGTGAGGGAAATGCGAGTGGGAGAGGCTAGACGAAGGGAGGGTGACACGCGACGGGTGACGGGTCACGGATGGCAGAGTGGAGAGAGGGAAATCACCCTTTCCTCTTCGTGGGCTAGCCACTAACGAAAACCCGTTATGTGGTAAAGCCATCATAAGTAATAACCTACGCGAAGGGTTTATACATATTGTGCTAGCGCACATATATTATATTTAGTTTAACGAAGTAAATCGGGGGTTAATCGTTTTTCGCGAAATGTACAGCGCCATAAAGCATATTGAACCAACTGTAGTTCTCGCTTTTTTTTTTTGTATAACCACGTCTAGTCAAGCTAGTCCAAGAAAAATTGTGTATGCTTTGCAAATCGAAGTGAAATCAGAAAATAGAACTCGCTTGCAATTCACAGAATATATTCTACACCATTCAGTGTAAAAGTCGGAACACTAACACGATTACAGCGTTGCCGATAAATGCAAAACACGATTTACTCAAAATCAAGAAAAACAAGTTATAATAAAAACAACGCCATTCCACACATCACCTCTGCTATCCCGCCCCTTGGAGTACATCGCGCGTATGTATCTTCTAACAGGCGCTCCAGAAGTCCTAAAAGATGTGCTACATCTCGTAAGCTGCGTGCTTTGTCTTTTTTTTGTTTTTATCCTTGAGTGCGCACTGAAACAAGCGGTAATACCTCCGACACGGAAAGAAAACAGCTTAAAAGTCGGTAAGCTACTGTGCCCGATCGTCAATTAATTCTGCGCGTATTAGCTACAAGATCTAACATTTCATCGCGATGGCATGAGCGTACATTACAATGCAGCCGCTCGATGAAATCCTTCGATCGGCACCAACAAGCACCAAGAACAGCATGCTTCTCAGATTAAAGCGATAAAAGTATCCGGGCCAAGGGGAACGCAAAGAGTCACGGAGAACAGCTAGAATCCAGAGAGGAAAGAAGACACTGGGAAATTGGGTCGTCAAACTCGAAAATCGATACTGCATTGCAAGGAAGCATGCAAGCACTGCAGGTCGTGCTTATTACATGCATGTCTCCCCCGAGGGTAATTTCAAAAGGCGGCCAACCATGCGCTGACATAATATGCACCGAAGCCTAAATATTTGTCTACACATAAAACCAACTACACCTACCGTAACCGGCAGTGCAGCGGACCACGTAGTCATCGACCGATCAAGCGCGGCGTCATTTCAGGCTTCATAACTAGCCCGCACCAAACGAATAACGCGAACTGACGCTGAAATGCCGTGCTCTCACCCAAAAGTCAACTATTACAGCTGTGCAAAAGGCGAGCGCACGAAGTTTTATAAAGCATAAATTTGTAAGTGCGTTAACGAGCCACGCCCGGCGAGTCGACGAACCTCACCGGCTCGCGGACACCAAACAGTTCGAGGAAAACAATGGAAGGAATGCAAGATAGCTTGGACGCAAACAGCTCCTCGCTCCCGCCTGCTCCGCTATCTCGGTCATGTGAGCATAAAACAGACTCGTTTACGGTCCACATTTCGTAAAAGCACCGCGCCACGTTCAGCGCAAATGCGCGCGCTGAAGTCCGGAACGCGCTGCACATCGTAAAACCCGCGAAACGAAGTGCATCAACCGTGCACATATCCCGCGGGAGCATGCAGGGAGGGGATACACACTAAAATAGACAGAACAGCACCATGCACGAGCGAAAGCAACAAAAACGCTCGAGATACACGCTCCACGCGTGCGTAGTAGTACGTGCGGCGGCGGCTCTGGGGTGTAGTGTACGGTTAACGTTACCGTGAATGGACCGGCGCCCCCGGCGACCCGGGCGAGACGGCCTTGCTGCGCGTCCAGCCTGACGCTGCCCTTTCCGCGAATGCCCGGCTCGGGAAAACCCGGAACCTTCCCTCCGCCTGGGCTCGCCTCGTTTTCTTTTCCGTCCCTCCCGACCCGGGATGGTCGATCAATTTTGGGCGCGCGTGACGTCACACGCGCCGCCACTCGACGACTCAAGTTGCAAAAAGCACAACACCCACAACGACTCCAAACTAGGACTCGCAGATTGTCGCGCCACCTATTAAGATAAATTCAAAGCTAAGAAACAATTTTCAGTCACGCGGCATTGCTGAATGCTTTGCTACTAGAAGCCCAAAGGCGGTGCGCACGTCTGATCACCCCAGAAAGGTTGTCAACAGTAAAGGTCAACGCTATAAGCTGAATGCCCTGGTTGGTATAATGCGTTTCGCCGTTGTATTGTCTGCGCCTAGGACAATCAGTCACGTGACGCGGCCCTGGTAATAATGATAAGCGCATGCGCGCTCGCACGAGCCCGCGCCTCATTCTTTTTTCAAACAGCAATGTTGGGAGCCATGCGCATATTTCCCTGCAATCTAAACTCCTTGTTTCTTTTACATTATTTCATTCTGAGAAGGACGACGTTAGGAGAAACCTTGAGAGGTAACGATAAGCAGTGAGCGCAGTACTGAAAAACCCGAATGCTCCCTATTTAATTGCAGTCTTAAAACAATGCTGCAGCAATAAACCCGTGCGCACGCAAGATATTATTCTTGCGCCCAGCTGGTATAGAGCCTGTCACACGCGAGCGACACGTAGTACACAAAACTTGTAAAAGTAATTAATTAAAAATAAATTCATAAATTTAGTGATTTTTTTTTTAATATTGACTAATAAACTACTGCGGACACCAAGTCTAAGCAGGGTGGGCGTACAGGTTAGTGAAATCACAAAGAAGCAACATGGAAAAATAGGCACAAATAACACTAGTTGGTTTGACCTCACAGCGCATTTGTTTTGTTATGAGACTCCAATCTGTCATTGTGCACGGAAAAAACGAAAACTTGTGTCTTTTTTAAAGCAAAGATAAGGGTTAGAGAAACAGGGTGGTAACGCCGAGTTTGTCCAGTAGATAACGGCGTTATGTATAATGAGAGGTCCAGACCCAGTTCGTTACCTAATAAGAGACAAAAAAATTGTAACCTAATCTTCTTTTCTTCGAAGTTGAAGCCATTCGATTTCATTAATTTGCACTGAAGTGGTGGAGGAGTATTATTTGCATACTTATCAGAGATTATCAGAGATAAACCTAACAGGCCTCCTCTGTATTACTTCCAAGTTTTTTTTTATCTTGGATTTAGTATACGGGTCCCACACTAAGCAACCTTATTCAAGTTTAGGTCGTATTACAGAAGAATAACGAAGTAACCTATTGTCAGGAGGGGAATTTTTCAGTTCTCGTCTTAAGCAACACAATTTGCGAGATGAGGAAGAACAAATATCGTTTCCATGCAAGTTCAACGATAGATTGCTCGTTATAGTTACATCAAAGTATTTGTAGTTAGATACTTGATCAAGAGGGAATGAACCTAATCTGTATGTGCAGCTACGCACTATGTTTTTTCGGGTCGTCGGAAGATACAAAGTTTTGTTAGCATTCAGAACCATGCCCCATTGGTCGCACCATTTCAAAACATTGTTCGTAGCATTGTTCAGGTAATTCTGATAATCCTTATTCGCAGCTTCTGTGAATAAAATATAGTCGTAGACGAATATGCACATATATATGCTAACCACTTTAACAATTTGAATGCCAACAGCGCAAACGACGCAGACAAAGTAGAAGAAAACACAGGACAAGCGCTGACTCACAACTGAAATTTTATTCAAGGAAAGTAGTACATTTTATAGAAAAAGTGGCCAACTTATCAGCTAGTAAACACAACCCATGTTTCTACGTGGCATCAAGGTATGCAACCTCACTGTCATATAATGAACCTCACTGTCATATAATGAAATAGATGGCTTACTGACGCATAACCTTGTTTTTTTCCTCATGTGATATGCTTCCATAATCTCACGTGTTAATCGGGACGGGTGTTTGTAGAGGATATCACACTAAGACAATGAAGGAAAACAAGATTGGCAGTCTCGAACATGGTCAACTAGATTATTAGATTTGTTAGCTTCCAGATTATTTGCAAGCTCTTTCAAACGTGTATTGATGCAACGCCCCGTCTGCCCGATATATATTTTTGTCCTGTGTTTTCTTCTACTTTGTCTGCGTCGTTTGCGCTGTTGGCATTCAATATGTACCACCAACTCGCCCGTTTGGCTATAGTGTTGAACTTTAACAATATCACATGGGAGAGGCCTTTGCCCTGCAGTGGGCGTAGTCAGGCTGATGATGATGATATCAACATTAACATTTATTCGCAGCTTCGAGACGCGCGATTCGCTACCCCAAGCTGTCTTCTTTCAAAGTACCTCAGCCCCCTTTTTTTCTTCCCCAACGAGAAAGATCCTCCATGCGCTAAAACTACACCCCCAATGTGGACACCACTGCTGATCATTATTAAATGCCCTCGCCAATCGAATGCAGAGAAAAACACGCACTAAAGTAGTTGATCTGATTCGAGTGCCTGAGACGTAAAAGAAAGACGTAAAAATAGAAATGGAGAGAGTGACATCAGTAGAGAGCTTGGGAAAAAACTCTTACATCATGTCATGTCAAAACTGGCGAGCCTAATTAGGACGGCACTATCATCTTTCTCGCGTTAGCTCCCACGCGAGTCATTAGATCCGAACTTTCGCCCCCTTGCCTTCTTTTGCGTGTGCGCGGTTACGGGTCGCATTCGTCCTTTGTTATAGCGTCTGCATATGCCTTCGACCACAAATGGCTCTATCTCGGTCAGCAGCAATAGTCGCCATTGTTGGACCGCATGCGAACGGCGTGACCGGAGGTTCGTATGCGTGCATGAATGGGCGCCCTGATTAGCTCTTGAATTACCGCAGCCCGTCGTTTGTCATTTATTGTCGGACGTGTACGTGGCCTCGACGATCAGCCGCCAACGCTGAGAACGAATAATGGCGTGGGCATTCGCAATTAAGACCCAGTGAGAAGCAGCGAGCAGGAAACAATCAGCGAGTGCGCACAGTACGCGTATCTCGACTGCTGGGACAAATGCAGCTCGTGTGAGAGTACTTATAACCAAGCATCGCTTTGCGAAGCAAACGGGCACGGTCCGCTTCCTAACAGACCGCACGTTGCATGCCATCCACGTCGAAGTACAGAAGTGGTCTCGCATGCTTAATGGTAGGACTGTTTCTACACAGGCCGGAAGTGTTCCTGCTTAGTTGAAAAAACAATTAATTCAGGGCTATTTTTTCGTAAAGGACGGACAAAAAAAAACGCACATGACGAGACGGGCACTGACTACAACTATGTTCACTAAAGTGCACACACTTTTCTTTCGCTACACAGTAGGCCGTACGCGCATGCGCACGCATGAACGGAGTGAACAAAATGGAAAAAAAAAAACGTGCAGATTTAAAAAAAAAACTAGTTTTTTTCAGAGGGTCGCCTGGACATTGATGTGTCACTAATGAAAGTATTGCCTCTCGCAGCGATAAAAAAAATCTTTCTGACAGCTTATGTCCTACATAGCCCGTGTGTCACTTCGCGACGTTAAATCCCGCCATACACATACCTTTTGAGGCTCCCGGTCTTTATATAAAACCCTATCTAAAGCTTTTCATGCGTCGTCAGAAACAGTCAAGCTGATTTGCACACGGCTTCGAAGTTGGGCAAATTGGTAAAATGCTCGAGGAATAGAAATAGCGCGGATACAGGGACAAAGAGAGAAAACAGGTTTACGATCGCCGGCTATCAACTAAAATAAGCCTTTTCCTCTTAGTTTTCATTTGCTTCATGTATTTCTTCGGCCGAGAAAGAAAGTGACGTCTCTTTATTTTCGCCGGTCGCAGAGCAGGTGTCCGCTGAACATGCAGAGGTTTCAGCAGGCGGCACCAGTTTTATTTCTAGTGCGACAGCACTATTTAACGGTGTCAAACCCAACCAAGAATATTGTGTGAAGCCTCGGAGTAACTCGGGTAAGCTCGGGTTAGTTCGGATGAGCGTCACGCAAGCTGCAGCCAGTGGAAGGAAGCTCGGGAAAGTTCGGAGGAGCGTTGTAGCCAATGGGAGGAAACTCGGGTAATTTCGGAGGAGCGTTGCAGCCAATGGGAGGAAGCTCGGGTAAGTTCGGAGGAGCGCCGCGCCAGCTGCAGCCAATGGGAGGAGGGCGTCGCGCCAGCTGCCGCCGAGTGGAGAGAGGGTGCGAAGATGACGAGCGAGAAAAGCGCCTTCGTGGACATGCAGATGCCATCAAGAAGAGGCGAAGAATGAATTTGTGCTTTCGCACGTCCGCTTTTTATTTCGCACACTTGCTATAAAGGCACAATATGGGCTCGCTGCATGCTAATTAAAGGAAATCATGTAAGGTGTTTTCATGCAGGAACCGGAGAAGGTTCCTGCTCTTATCATTGTCGGTCAGCCACTCGTTTTTACCGTTTTATTATCATCATTTCTGTAATAAACCCCCTACCGCGCTCCTTTTACCGCAACATCAGCGGGACGCAGCGAGAGCTGTCCGGGAAGCGTGCGATTAATTCACGCCTGCACCGCGTGGAGCCGCTGATCGAAGGAGGAAGATAATAAGAGGAAGAGTGTGACGGTAAACATTTATGAAGAAGAATAAACAAGAAACGTGAGGAGGCTCTCTGGGGGCGAGCGCGAGCGGGCACGGATCGCTGCGGGGAGGGGAGGAGAGGGCTGTAGTCCTTCCCTTTTAGCGCCGCCGGCGCCGAGGTCAGCGCACGCGGCGTCGCAGTGCGGAACACGCTTTCATAACGCGCGTCGTCTTTCGCCGCCATTCCAGGTCGCCGCTGGCGTGGCGAGGTCACGGGGCCGACGCCGCGACGGGGAAGCCGATGCTGCTGCTGCTTCTCTGCGATGCGTCTCCCGCAGCGGGCGGCTGCGGGGACAACATTCCCTCTCCACTGAACCCTTCAACGACGCCGATGTCAGCTGATGATGAGCAGAACCGCCGATAGGGAACTACCGCTAATAATAATGGCGGCGAAGGACATGACGCTAATCACCGGAACAACAACAGCGCAGCAATAGAAGCAATATCACTCTTCATCTTAGGGAAGAAGATGAAGAGTGATATTGCGTCTAAATATTCTCGCGTAGCGGCTCTGTGTAATCTTTTATTATTATTATTATCATCATCATCATCATCATCATTATTTATTATTATTATTATTATTATTATTATTATTATTATTATTATTATTATTATTATTATTATTATTATTATTATTATTATTATTATTATTATTATTATTATTATTCAGTTCTTTTAACTGTCTTCCCTCAAGAAACCTTTTCACAATTTCTTTGAGCGTCAGATTTTCATTTTTTAAATTACAAAAAATGCAAGCAACGGGTAGTTAGTGCCTGACAGAAGTACGGGCTACTAATTTTCACAGATGGGAAAAATATCGCACCAGAGCTGCGGCAATACAATACACATCGCATCAAAGCTCTAAGTAAAGTTATAAAAGAGAGTGCGTAAGCGGACAGCTTGCTCTAGTTTTGCTCCTTTATGCTTTGAGTACATGTATAGGTGCATTTCTTCATTCCACCTGCCGTCGTGGTTCAGTCGGGCTTTCGGCTGTTGATAGATCGCGGGATCGAATTCCAGATACCATTTCGTGGAGACGAAAGGCAAAAAAGCCCTTCACTAAGGTGTCCTACATAGCCCGTGTGTCGCTTCGCGACGTTAAACCCCACATACCACTTTCTTCCTCCACACTCTCGCAAACAAAAAGAAAGTAATGTTAATGTTGATAGCGTAAGAACTACGTACGCTGGATAAGCTAAAGCTCTGTTGATGTTGTGCGTGTCATCGTTACGTGTGTGCACGGCTCAGCGACAGTGGTTAAAAATAATTAAGGGAACAGGGTCGGCTGACCAAATTGCACTTTCCTGAACCTAAATGACGGGTCGCAGTGCAGTCGTACGCAATTGCAACGCTAACGTGTTCACAAATGGCCGCGGCACACCCCCTAAATTGCGTACCTAGAGCTGCGTGCGAGCGCAGTTCAGGCCTCGGAACATTACTCCACTTATTTCTGCTCACGTTAGTAGAACGACGTTCGTGGTTTTCGGCGGGCGCCATCGTAACGGCACATGCGAAGTTGGGTCGAACGCTTGATCTACTTTCGAAGCACGCGGGAAAGTGCGCTGTCCGCAATGCCTCGCATAACCTTCCTGATGCTTAACTTCGAGGGCACGGGGAGAGAATCTGGAACTGCGGGGTTAGTGCGTTCTAGCAAGAAGCGCAAAATAAATAAAATAAATACAAGCGCTCCTGGACGACCCTGGAATACGATAACAATGTTTGTGGAGCACAAATTTTACAAGAACCACGGAGAGATTGAGGAATCTAACAACTATTTCTCCTATTTGCTGTAACGAAAAGCTACTATTTCGCTCTCACGCAGTGAATCTTCAGTGCCAGCAGTACGCAGGGTGACATTGAAATATTGAAACAAATCACACGGCTTTATGAAGCTTCAGGTAATTGAAAGGCAGAAATTAGTCTATTGGTCTATTCGGGTTTAACGTCCCAAAGCAACTCAGGCTATGAGAGACGCCGTAGTGAAGGGCTCCGGAAATTTCGACCACCTGGGGTTCTTTAACGTTCACTGACATCGCACAGTATACACGGGCCTCTAGAATTTCGCCTTCATTAAAATTCGGCCGCCGCGGCCGGGATCGAACCCGCGTCTTTCGGGCCAGCAGCCAAGCGCCGTAACCACTGATCCACCGCGGCGGGTGCAAGACAGAAATACTACTGTGCACGAAAAATATGCAGGCTCTGATGCTGTGTGTGCGTGCGTGTGTGTGTGCGTGCGTGTGTATGCGCGCGTGCGTGTGTATGCGCGCGTGCGTGTGTATGCGCGCGTGCGTGCGTGCGTGTGTGCATGTGTGTGTGTGTGTGTGTGCGCGTGCGTGCGTGCGTGAGTGTGTGTGCGCGCGTGCGTGCGTGAGTGAGTGTGTGTGTGTGTGTGTGTGTGTGTGTGTGTGTGTGTGTGTGTGTGTGTGTGTGTGTGTGTGTGTGTGTGTGTGTGTGTGTGTGTGTGTGTGTGTGTGTGTGTGTGTGTGTGTGTGTGTGCGTGTGTGTGTGTGTGCAAGCATGCGTGTGCGCGTGCGTGTGTGTGTACAGAAGTGCTACAATATCAGATAACAGTGCTACAGTGTTATATGATAGCGACGACGGACTATTTCAAACCGGCCGCACAGCCGCTCTACAACACCATTTTTCGGGGACAGCCCCTGCTCAAGTACGAGGAAATTCAGTGCAATTAAGAATTTTGCGCCAGCGCGCCACGTTGTATACTTCTATAAAGCTCGATATCACTTTTACAAATTTCAGTTTCTCCGCGCGAGGTCTGCTTCGGTCAAGGGAAACAAGCAAGCAATCTGAGAGATAAAATGCAGGAATGACGATACGTGAGCGGAAAGCGCTATAGTGCGGCTTAATTCGTCTAAGGCCGCAATCTGGGACGTTGCGCACTCGCGAAAGGGAGAAAGAGCGAGGCGCTGCTCGGGGACTTATCTCACGCAATCATCCAACTGCTCCGACTGCCTCCACGCCCTCATCTTCTATAAAGAAGGCCCCGGTTCCCTCGAGAGCAGCCGGTTAATGAGCGCAGATGCCCCTGAACCGCGCACCTCCGTGGCTAGCTGTGAGATCAGACAAAGGAACCTCGCGAGTAGCATACTGATAAGCCATCTCAGAATTGATTCAAGCATTAATTCTTGTGTTTGTCTGGCCCTTATTATCTTGCCCGTGCAATACACGAATGCATTCCCAACATTCGCTTCCAGATATGAACGCGATGCAAGGTGCATTCGAGAGGCCGCAACAAAAAATTCAAAATTTGGGTGTACTTTTTTAATGCGCGAATTTCGATTTGCATTGAATTGCGGCTTAACTCTGGAAGCAATCACATAAGTTGATCGGCGGGAAATAAGGTTGCTGGTGAGCAGAATAATTTAAGTGCTTGCAACATGTATTGCTAGTAGAAGCTGCTGCACTTATTCTTGTACTCCGTTCCTGTACATATTCTTGCACTGTAAAAAAAAATATAATAAGGGGGTTGGGGGATACAGTTTCATCTAAGACATTTCTCTGCATGCAAACTCTGTTGTAAATTCTGCATGAGTGTCAAACCGCTGCTTGCCACAGGGTGGCGTGACCTCGTCAGGCACTTTTCCGCCTTTTGTCACGTCCCCCAAGACAATAGTTTTGTATTATTGTCTTGAATAAAAAATGATTGATTGATTGATTGATTGATTGATTGATTGATTGATTGATTGATTGATTGATTGATTGATTGATTGATTGATTGATTGATTCTTGTGCAGAGTGGAAGAGGGCTACAGGAAAGAGCGGGTACACCACCAACCCTCGACAAAGCAAACGAAGAAAAGAGATCCAACCGTCCGTATGTTACTCATTCGGCTCAGCTACAGCAAAAAAAGAAAAATAATGAACAAACAGAAGTCCGATTTAGATTAATCGTAAAAATTGCGAGGACACTTTGGCAAAAGTGTTGAGAGGCGAAAGCCGAGGACAGTATGCCGTGACGACTTCCGGTGGATGTGACGTCACATTGCTCCCGTGGCTATATCGATACTGAAATTATACATATTTCGGGGATCTTAAGTGCTAATTTCGCTTAATTACACATTTTCCCATCTAATTTGACACAAATTCGACGTTTTTCCGACCATTCTGTGATAATTTTCACTATGCCGTGAAGACTTCCGGTGGATGTTACGTCACACCGTTCCCGTGGCTATATTGACGTCCGCGCTATTTCGACACAACTTCGATATTTTTGCCTATACTTGATTAACTAATTAATATACAGTCATCAAGCTTGGCTTCCAGGTTCGATTTTTCGTCCTCTATCTGAAGCAATCATTGGTTTTCTTGTCTTTATTAATTCCCGAGTTAAACGCGTGTGGCACCCTCTGCTAACGGACGACAGTATGAGCCATTAAAGGCTTTCGCCCTAAAAGAATAGACGGAGCAAACAGAAGCGCAGGCCCTTGTCTACGTCTTTAACAGCGAGCTCTAGGAGCTTCGTAAGCGGAGGCAGCTGTGAGAAAATAACACAAGTATGTCCTCGCTCTCGGCAGCAAAGCGCTAAAGAGGAGACCGCTGAAAACGTCACCGTCCGTGTTTTGAGGGTATATACTACCTTTTTTTTTTTTTTTTCGGGGTAAAGAAACACTGAAGTAGACGCGGCTGCTGTATTTTATAAATTTCGTTGCGTACACTGCCTGACGGAGTACACACATTCTCTAAACAGTTTCACAATTTTGCTTTAACTCCAAAGCTACCGCTGGCGCCAATTAATCCGGGCCGCAAGCTCAAGAACTAGTTACTTACGTTTGGTTTAACGAAGCACGCGTAAGAAAAGCCATTATGCATGTACCAAACGTAGACTCGATCCCGGTCGCGGCGACTGAATTTCTTTGGAGGAGAAATTCTAGAGGCCCGTGTACTGTGCGATGTCAGTGCACGTTAAAGAACCCCAGGTGGTCGAAATTTCCGGAGCCCTTCACGGCGGCGGCTCTCATAGCCTGAGTTGCTTTGGGACGTTAAAACCCCATAAACCGAACCAAACGTAGACTTAAACATGCGCCTGTATTTTTTTTTTAAAGCAAGAACATGTTCAACGCTGAAAAGCCTTAGTTTATTAAAAATGTTTCCTTACAGAAAAATAAACCTGACACAGAGCAAGGAGCTCGCAAATGGGCCCTCTTCAAGAAGCAAGCCCCACGTGACAAATAATCGCGAGAGATACTTATTCCGTAAGAACGCTTTCTTTTTTTTTTTTTTACAAAACACACGCCCAAAAACTGTTCTCACGTTCGGTCTGTAAATGGCTGGCACTTTTCTATTGCACACCGCGTTGTCACGACGGCCTGAGTCACGGACGCGAGCAAGTCACGAACCGTTCTTACATGCGAAAAGTTTTCACAGTTCGGTCCCTGATTTTTTGGCCCCGGCTATTGCCTCCCTATAGCTGTCAGCGCAAGCAGTTCGTTAGGCTAGGCACAGACGCCCGTTTCCCGCTATTCATAGCCCGGCATTACGTAAATCTTTCGTCTCCAACATCGTGTACAATGGGGGTACGTAGTAAAACTGCCGGTTCGATCTACCGTTACAATAGAGACTTCGTTAGACGAAATGCTCTCTCCAGTAACCATGGCAACACACCTTGAGAGGGGCGAGTCTCCCAAGTCTCCCCAGAAACGTGACCCCCATTCAGCGAGGCGCAGCGCGCGCAAGCCGTATGCGAAAAGGAGCACATTTTCCCGCGAAAGATGGCGCGAGTCTTTCTCCGCAGGTCCGTGTTTACTCTCTACAAGCACATGGAAATGAGGCTGCAAAGAGTCTCTGCCGACTGGGTCGCATGAAAATGAGCGTGCGTGCTTCGCCTCACACGACGGCCGGATGGCATGCACGCAGGGAGTTGGCCCAAGAAGCCTCGGCCGTACGTTTCAACAGAGCGTGCCTGCACGCGCGGCCCCGAAGAAACACGTCGCGGAGACATAGTAGCATTGGCTGTCGCTCAAAGCCGCTTGGAATGCGGAAAAAGAAGAAGGCATTTAAGAGAGTCACACGAAGTCCGGCGCAAATGTTTAAATGGGTAAGACATCCCTTATAAAAATTTCTTTACACAGTCTGTAGACTGTCCACAGACTTTTGTCTTTATAAAGTCGATAGATTCTATATAGACAAATTCTACAGACTAGTCTAAAGACAATAGAAATCCTATAGCCAGTCTTTAGATAATCTATAGATTTATGGCCATGTACTTTAGTAGACTCTTTTCTATAGACAGTCTATAGACTATGAATAGACAAAAACGAAATATCTACAGGAGGGCAATAGAGTCTATAGGAAGTCTATAGAGTGTCTATAGACCATTTTTGTAAGAGGAGGGCAGGATTATCAAAATGCACGAGGTTGCACACAGCGCAAAACGGCCATCCTGCACAAAAAAATGGCAATTGGGTTTCTTTGGATCATAGTATGCTACTGTGGAGACATCATAAACTCAGAAGGAACCCATTATGTAATGTGTTTTCGCGAAAGCTAGACATCGGGAATGCCGCTAGTGCGAATAAACGTTTTTGGAAGTAAAATATAGGCGGGTTCTAAGCGTACATAACTCTACTTGTGTGGCTGTACGTATTTAGTGTTGTTACATTACTTCCCGCCATTTGTAAGGCTCTCACATAGCACACGGTAGCGTTATTGTATATCGCGCGATATTTCCATATCTTAGAAATAAGGTGCACAGAACGCTACTGAATCGTTCGAACAGTGTTCCAGAACGTCTATTTGTTAAAAAAAAAAACGCAGAAACACAGTCACCCTCAAAGTGCTACAATCGGTGTTCCAGGGATCTAGTCAGAGCAGCATTATGATAGTAGCGCGTCATTTTGGTCACGTTGGCTTACCTAACGGCATGGGCAGCCGGTTGAGCCTATGCTCTGAAGGCAGCGAAACCACAAGACAACGTATACCACAGTATAGTTGTTACCAAAAAACCTCCATCAATCCTAGTAACCACCCCAAACCAAGACGCATTTTTCTATTATTATTTATTTCCCCGCAGCGCTGTACGCTTAAACGCGCATGATGCATAACAAGCCTGCCCTTGAAAACTCGATTTCGGTATTGTCGAATATTTTACGACGTATGAAATCATCTTTAGTGCTGTAAAACACTGGGCACGGCTCATAATCTCGTCTCAGCATCTGAGGCTTAATTCAGCGGAGCAATGATTCCACAGTTAGAGTGCCTTTTTTTTTTCCTCTTTCCATACACTTTCCCCCGCAATCATTACACCACGTCTACGCCTTAGGCGCTGGTAAGCAATCCTGTGGCTACAGCGCAATATAAGCGACAAGGAACTTTCAATCATTCGCGTATAACGACGCTAGTAACTCAGAGGGCCAGATTCACAAGACCACAATTACGTGCACGCAGCTCGGTTTACAATGCCCTGGCAACCGTGCGGCGGCCATTTCAGACAGCCAAACAAGCGCAGTACCCACAACACTGACTGATCACTAACCGACTTTGCGTACAAAGAAAGTCTTGCGAACCCGGACCGCTATTCTTATCAAGCTGGTTTACAACGACTCAGGAAAGGGGGGGGGGGGGGGGGGGGATCAGAGTAAGCGCTGTTCGCACACATGCAACGACTCGTAAGTACACGGAATTCTGGTTGGCCCGCGATTATGAGCCCGGCTGGCTAGCCAGCTAATGACCTCTGTTAACGATGTGGCCCTGTATATATATAGACAACTGTTCATACTCCATCGTTATAGTACGCAAGTTACTTTCGGCATGCCTCTTCCGTTACTTGTCTTTTTTTAATCCCAAGCGACTTCATCTCTAACGAAAGCCAAAGGAAACGTCTATCAGCGACAGAGCGCTGCGCGCCCTTCCACGTTAAGCAACGATCGCAAGAGTAGCGTCGAAATATAATGGAATCGCTGCAATTACTGCACCCAGCGGTACGTGCGCATGGAAATGGATGGGGCGTGAGAGAGAGAGAGAGCGAAAGAGCTTACATCCCCGTTGGCAACGCTCGGCCCGCCACACGAGTCGTGACTCGAATGCCACCCCGCGGTTCTCGCATGCAAGGCTCGAGCCGCTATTTTCCGACGGTATCCGCCACCGCGTATGGAGGAAGTTTCGCGGCGGCAGAAATTTAAAACTGGCCGGCAGCTCACGCACACTGTACCAATTTACGCGCACGACGGAACTGTACTTGTACGAGCCGGCGGCTGCATGAGCTTCTTCGCTTCCTCCCCGAGTGATGCAATTTGCCGGACCGCGCTACACGCCGCCTCGCTCGTTAATTGCGTGCAGCGCTGTCAACACCGCGGCACGCACCGAGAAAATAACGATGCTGCCGCCGCTAACGCGGGAGATAATGGGCCGGCTTCCATCAAATTCAGGAGGCCGCATATAGCAACCCCGTATACGCGAGGAACTTCTCAAAGGCTTCTCCAGCTAAGTGCGGAGCGCATATGCTTGGAGCGAAGCGGATGCGGCCGGCTTAAAGAAAGGCCATTGACGGCAGCCCGCGTGCGGCGTTGTTTTTTTTTATGTTATATATTTGCCCACTTCAGTCGAAGTGGGTGAGCTACACGGATGCGCTTCTGACCGAGCTGAACGGAACTCCTGCGGCGGTGAGCTTTCAGGCTGGTCACGCGCACGGCGTCTCGCGGAAGATTCACGGCCTTTTTATGTTGCTGCCGGGCGCTCGGTGCATATATGGTATATGGCAACCCCCGTTCTCCCTCTTACCTGAAAACTGCAGGGTGCGTAGCATGCGATTCCCACTTGCTTGAATAAGTGTAGACGGTGGGATAACCCCGCGGGTGTTTCGCAGCATTAACGGCTGTTAAGTGCCCGCTACCTTGTGGCACGCCTATCATCCAGCGCGAATCGCGGTAAAGATTAAGGGGCTTGCCAGGAAAATTACCAGGCGTTTATGTTTGACGCGCCCCTCATTTCTAGTCTCAGGGAGCTGGTTCTCCATCTTAGAACTTGATGAACTAGTCAGTGCATATCGGAACATGTAAAAATAATAAAAAAAACTAGCGCCATTCAGAGGGACTTCTACAGGGAGAATAGCCCGAAGAGAGAGCTGGTGGGGCGTGTGTTTATATATATATATATATATATATATATATATATATATATATATATATATATATATATATATATGCATGCACTGCATGCAATATCAGACAGGAGGAAAATACGAAACAGCGAACAGGGTAAACGCTTACAGTGCGCCAACAGAACGCACTGACTTCTTTGTGTAGCTGTTTTAGAGGCAAATATACTAGGTAAACAATGTACGGAAAATATTCAACGCAGATTCTACCGCGCGCAAGTTTTTGCCAGCTTTCGAAAACCACATCCGATCAAATACGCGCTGTCTCAGGCAAAAAAAAAAATAATAAAACTTTCGATAATAACACGCACTGCGCTGTACTTACGTAAGAGTAGGGAAAACTGGGCAAAGGAATGGCACACATGGCAGCAGTCATGTTCTCGCGCCATGTCGGTGCAACATTCGAGTCCGTTGGCGGCGCGTCGTCCAAGCCGACCCAGTCCGAGTCTCGGGCAGTGAACATTTTTATCGCTACCACGTCCAGCTCGTAGGCAAGCACAAAGCGGCGGTCGTCAGAACACGATCTCCCGTCGATGGAAACGTCGTGGCGTCATCGGATATGCATCAGACAACCGACATATTCCGTCGATTATCGACCGTACCGATCGGTTCGTCGAACAGGCGATCGATGTTCGCCGAGACACGTGCCGTTCGCATCGTGTTATTCAGCACCGGTGGTACATGGCGCGTGAACAAAGGTCCGCGTGGAATGAAAGTAGTCGGCTTACGAAGCTCTGGTTGAAACAGATACAGACAGCGTCATTCCTATTCCGCTCTTCCTATTGGCCTCGGTGAAAGGTGTCCCGAGTCAAAAACGTTGAGAACTACGGCGTTGCCTACGGTGCAAATGAAGATTGATCCATACAAAATACCTGAATGAACGGGAATTAATGATGGTTACTCCGTTTCGAGACAAAAAGAAAGAAATGAAAGCTCGAGTCGCACAGCATATGCGAATGAACGCCCCTCGGACGAAACGGAACGTATGTGCTCTCAAGATAGCTTTCTAAAGTGTGCCAGGAGTAAGCTTGTTACTACGGCCGCAGAAATCCCGAATTCGCGCGCAAAATAAGGCGGAATATCGCTGCTGAATGCGGAGTGTTGAATCCAACTCTTCAGTTCCGGACATACCCTTGGCCGGCGACCATTAGGACCGCTAATCATTCCTGCGCTTCAAAAATAGCCAGGAAGAAATTCGAGTTTTTTGTTTTCTTTTTTTCGACCCCAGCGCAACTATGGCCACACGTCTTTCCGTTCTCAGTGACGAAACTTCCTCCAGATGTGAATCCAGCAAGAAGAACAAAACCGGCCGTTTCCTCTTTTACCCTTCATCGTACGCAACCACGGAGATAGAAGCATTCCATGTACGCAACATATCCACGACAGGACACGAAGCCAGTCTCGTCTTAATAAACCCGCGAGCTCAACGTCTCATGCCAGTCCGAATTCAGGGAAATGAAAAATGGCCGACAACAACGACAGGTCACCATCACTCCAGCGCACACACACGCACAAAAACACAGCACAGATGCTCCGTAGGGTCGAAAGGTTCCGCCCTCGGCCACGGCTCTGCCCACGAAAGGCAACACCCGCGCACCATACACACGCAGCGACGAACGGCGAAGCAAAAATCGCCGGGGCCAGAGCAGACAGAGCATACACGTCAGGCCGGAAAGCGTACGTCACGAAAATACACCCGTCGCGTGCAACAGCAGAGCCCCGATGACGGCGCGGACGTCGACTGAAAAGGAAACACCGCCCCCCAACGACCAGCGCTGTCCCTCAGCTGTTCCCTCCGGGGCACAAACAGACCCCCAGACGGCCTCCATCATCCAGACCTCCCGGCTGCTCGTCCGGGGACCGCACAGACAAACACGCCAGCGAGCGCACACAAAAGAACACGCCGCCACATTAAACGCGGCGGGAGAGAACCAGAAGAGAGGACTCCCTAATGTCGGACGGGCAGGAACGGCCAGCCAGCCTGATTCGCCGAGGAGGGTCCGCCGGCCATCATCACGGCTCGTGAAACGCGCAGGAACGCGCGGCGTTGCTCCGGTGACGCTCCTCTCAACGCTACGCCGCGCACTCCCAGTCCATGTCTCTCGGGGTCCCAGCAACGAACGCGACTGCTACTACTACTGCTTGCCCGCTAAGTGCGCTTGCTGCTGCACACAAGGAAATCGAGTGGGAAGCGCAGGGGCGTTCGAAATGGCCACGCCGCGTTCGCCTCCTACAACTGTCTCCCCCGACTGCCTCCTCTTTCTCCTGTACCTGCACTCTTCGGCAGCTAAAGAAGAGAAAAGAAAGAAGTGGGGAAACAATACGGCCAGGCGGCATCCTCTTCCAAAGCGGCGAAGGCGTGGAAAGAAAAAGTCTGTACCCGATAAGACAAGGGGGCCGCGCCAGGAGTGGTACGTGCGAGTACGTACACGCACTGGAGGAAGAAACCAACAGCGTGTTGCAAAGCGAGCTAAGCACCGCCACCAGCAGCAGCAGTGGAAGCGGCAACGGGAGCAGCAGTGCGCGGCGGCAAAATGCGTAGCAGCGGCGGCAGCACCACCTCGTTGTCTCGAGCACCGGCGCGTGAAGCCATCGTTTCGCCACGCACGGGAACGAAACAATAAACGCGTGCGCAGAAACGCATGCAAGCACAAACACACGCATTGCACGGGCTGTACGCTGTAGAGAGACCTGCGGACGTATATGCACACGGCAGAGCGAAACGCTCGTTTCGGGGAACGGGCCGCTACCGAAATATTACCGTTCGGGGCCAGTGGAAAACGGCGCGAACTGCATGCGGTGCGGGGCAAAACAAAGGGAACGTTGCGCGCGAGAAAAAGTGGTGGACCGAGAAGCGGCCGCGGCTGTACGCGAGGTGCTCTGACGGGGTGCTTACGCCGTGTTACAGTCCCCCCTTTCTCTTTCTCACTCTCCCTTCCAGCCACCTTGCTTTTGTTCGTTCCATGCTTTCTCAGACATCGGTTAATCTCAATATCCCTGCGGTCTCGTCTCGCCTCCGACAGACTAATTACTCTTCGGCGATCTCGCGATGGGAGGAGCATCGGGAAGTGCATACGTGCTACAGGAGTGCTATGCGTCGCTCTCATCTTCACATCACTCAGAAGGCGTGGACGTCGTCAATCTCTCCACTATACCATAGCCTTGTACAGCTAACCGCGCACTGCCAAGCTCGCTGCTAAAGCGAAGACACGTGAAAGCGCGGTGGAATAATAAGACGTCAAGACGATGCGTAGTACCCGTCAGATGCGCCCCCCTCGTCTGGACGGCTAGCCAGGCCGATTTGACGGCTAAATATATACACGCACATAGGCGCGACCGCATGAAGGACAGACCCTTCAGCGGAGCAACGTCTCCGGGTTGCGAGGGTCATCATCACAGGGCATGCGGCGGCCCGCCGGCACGGAGAAAGTAGGACGGTGCACCTTTCGACGAAAGGAAGAGGACGCGACGACAGCAGTGTATACACACAATGCTCGTGTCCGCACTGCAGCACCACAGAAAGGCAAGCATCACAGAAAGCAACAGCGCATACGAGCAAGCCGGCCATATATGAGCATATAAGTGTATCAGCGATTTGTCTTCGCTTGCCTTCGCTTTCGGTCAGTCCCCCGGCAGTGGAGCCCAGCAACCCGCGGGAGGCTAGCTAACGACGTTTCGTGAAAGAGGACCGTTTGTACGGCGCTGTATAGACGTTATAGTTGCGCAGTCGACGCTGCGTGGCGTCATTAACTGTCGACCACAAAGTACGGTAAGTAGTATAGTCGTAATAAAGAAAAGAAGGAGCAGCGTGGGTGAGCAGCGTATTTTGTCGGAACCAGAATAGAGAAAGAAAGAAACGTAGCCCGGTCAACGATTAGCAGACGGCAATTAAGAACGCTAATGGGAAATTAATGGGGCTGGACTAGCCCCAATAGAATGAGGTTCCTGAACTCCTCTTGCGCCGCATACACCGCCGTCTGCGTTCTGCGGCGCCGTATGTACAAGTACAAGCGTTACTTTCTGCCGCAAGGAAAATTTTGTTTCCGACTCCAAGAGGTGTTTTTTTTTTCATTCGGGTGTGCTTGCTATTATTCCAAGAAAGCGAGCTTTTTGAACTACGAAATATGTTTTTCATTAGAAAAAAATGGCTGAGGCTTAGCTTAGGTTAAGCCTAGTCAGATACGAAGCATATTGTCGCCGAGTTGCATATCGAGCACGCCGCTTGGCTAGACGTTCTTCACGCTCTTCATCAGCCTCTGTAGCACGCCGAAACTTTTGTTTCTCATTCCAACGAGCAGCCCTGTCTCCAGGAGGCATCTCTATCCCGTGTACGCCTAGCAGAGGCAGGCGCACCCCCTTGTATACCGCCGCTCCAGCATCACGTGTTCACTACAGCGCACCTAGCGGCAGAAGCAGGAAACACATTGGTCGCGACGCCTCGCGCGACGGCGCGAGCTGGGGATGGCTGGGGCCCCGTTTCTCCTATGTTGTTACGTCACGCATCACGTGGTCCTCCTTGGTCGCGACGCCTCGCGCGACGGCGTGAGCTGGGCCCCCGTTTCTCATCTGCTGTGACGTCACGCACCCCGTGGTCATCCTTGGTCACGACGCCTCGCGCGACGGCGCGAGTTGGGCCCCCGTTTTTCATCTGCTGTGACGTCACGCGTCACGTGGTATGACATGGAGGTCACGAAAGGTCAATGGTAACGACACCGCCGCGCTCGAGGAGCTGGGTTGGGCTATTTTAGTACGCTTCGCATAAAAAAAAAACTAGAGACGATGTTTACTCCATTCTAATTAGAGCGAAAACACCGATTTCTGCTACGCAGACGACTACGATGAGCGACCAGTGCCGCGGGACGGAGCGCTCGAGCTAGGCCAGCTGCGAAGAGACGATTGCGCTCGGGATTGGTACCCATCAAGTTATAGTGCTACACGCGCCAAAAAAAAAATGATAAAGAATATGTAATGCACAAAACGAGAAAGGCTTGCGAAAGCTACCACGCCCGTTCAAGCTGGGTCGATCTCCGCATTTGTATACTTCATATGCTCTACGGGACACTTCCCCGCTCGCTTCACTGTTCTATGAGACTTTCCTTCCAGCATACCTAATTTCCAAAACCGGCCCTCCCCGCATGGAAGCGAAAGTATGCGGAAAGGAATATTACATTCGGATCCGGAAACGACGACGGAAGTAACGGGAAAATATAAGCCAGATTTTAAACCACGACGTACTGCATGCGTTAACCGCTCACGCAGCTAACGGGAACGTGGCGCCATCTGGCGCGTGCATAGCGTTCTGCGCATGCGCAGTGACGCCTCGCGGTTCACAATAGCGGATCGCGCTGTGCCAAAAGCTCTCTTAGACTCACCTAACGCTCCAGTCACCGCCACACAAACGGAACCGTGCTCCTCGATGAGGTGACGTAACTACACTCCTGTTTTTCAACACTCGATCCCACACAGGACTCGCTATATATGCCACGAGGCCAGAAACTAAATGCCCGTTCCGAGGCGGAGAACATATCGTGGGCACGCAACGAAGGGTATATACACAGAGCTACTCCAAGCAGACTAATCGCGTCAGCTGTTGCCATTTAACAGAAGCCTAAAGAGCTACACAAATGCCAGAGTCTGGGCGTGGCGACCTTTCATCCATATATCCTCAGAGCTATAAGCTCCCGCGCTAATAAACTGTTCAACACTGCATTCGCATAAACGGACCGCCTGTATAAAGCGACCGAATTTCACAAAAATCTTTAACACTGCGCTATTCGAAAAAGCCTTTGTATCCTCGTACCCGTTACGCCGCGCATAACCTTTTTCTTGCCCATCGGCATTTCTGTACGCCGCATACAACGGCACCGGGAAAAGAAAACCCGCAGTTATTATTAAATGCTAAAAAGCCTCTAAAACCGGATTGCGCGTCTCCATAAACAAGTAAGAAATGGGGGAAATAAGAAAAACAAAGCTGGCACGAAGCGCCATCTAGCGTGAAACCGGCAATGCACGCATGGCTGAATACCCCGTATGCGGATCGACTAAAGCGCGCGTATCTTGAGCATCGGGGAAATACACGAACACACGCACACTAATAAGACGCCCGCGGTTTCCAAGCGTGCGGGTATTAAGATGCTCATATACATTATAACGCGGTCTCCGCGTTCTCCTTCGCACAAGCGCAACGTTACTGCATCTGGGGCGCTTTTCTACATATAGACTGTCTTAATCCGTTTCCCGCTGAAGGCCCATGCACGGCGAGCGAGATCTGGATGCGAGTACGGGGGGGAAGGGGGGGGGGGGGGGGGGGGGGGGGAGCTTATCTCGTCTCCCGGACTGACTCGGTGACCGCGATGCTCGACTCCGTGACCGCTGCCAGCGAGCACCTCAAGGCAAGGCCGCCGGCCGCGCGGCTGCTCCGCAGTGCAGTATACGTACCGGTCGTAATTGTAAGCCTCGCGCGCGGTTCGGCATATGTACGAGAGAGAGAGCGAAAGGTCCCTGCGTTAGCGTCGCCAGCGCTGCCGTGTACTGAGGGCAACGGCTTCTAAAAGCGATTTTTCAACGCAATTAGTACGTGACCTTACACGAAGACATTTCACTACACCGTGTATAGTGCAGCGGACGAAAGAGACGGTGGTTTCCTTTCGAAATGTGTTGAGAGTCCTGTTCGTTTTGAACGAACTTTACATGAAAAGATTCAAGCTCTACCCTACAGAAATGAAACCGCGGAAGAAAAAAAATTAACCTTTCAAAGGGCTTGTACTCCTTCCTCTCTCTCATTTTATTTTATTATTTTTTTCACACAGCTTGCCCTTTTGAAGTGCCAAGTATGTGATCCGCACGCATGTGGTCATGAAGCAAGCTTCACCACCCGATGACTGATTGCATGTAATGCACACGACGCACGAAAGCTTTAGTGGAATGTTTAGAACTTACACATATGTTCGACGTGGTTGAAATATCTAAAGCTGAGCGATGACTTATGTATATGCAAACCGATGCTGCTCTGTATGCATGAGCTATGCATCTGTAAAGTTTAATCTACGAAACTAGCAAAATGTTTAGGGAGTTTCTTTGATCAAACTTCGCTTGTATGTTGGCAATCCTCCTATGCTTTCTTCGTTTGTGTCCACGCGTTTTCTTTTTCTTTTTTCACCGCTTGCTAAGACAAACTTACACAGACAATGTCCGCGTGTTTCTTTTCATCGTTTGCTAAGACAAACTTACACAGACAATATCCACAGGAAAAGCCCTTACTTTCCCTTTCTAACGCCCGTCCCCTTCCCCGTTTCCTCTCCCCGCATCATTTTGATCAACGACATGAAAAACAAAGCGCTCCGGCGCCAGCCGCGCGATTGAAACGAATCACGGAGGCGAGGCGAAATTCCACGCCGGTGGCCTAACCCCGAGCGAGCGCGCCAACGCACGCACGAACACAGCGGGCAGTCGCGAAGGCTATACGCTTTGGCGCACGCTTCATAAGTGATAGACAATGGGCACTTAGTGCGTCATTTCGGAGACCCCTGCAGCGGCGGACGGCCTTTGTGTTCGGTCGGCGCCGCGTCCCATTGCAGAGGCGGGACTGCGCGAGTGGCACAGTCCGTTACACCACGCGACGTGAATGCTTGGTCACGCGTAACCTTGACGCACGGCCGGGGACGGCGGCGATCTCGCGACCAGCGAGCCGAGAAAGCGATCAGCCAGCAGCCTAGCTCACCCCCGAAATCCGCTTAATGTTCCCTAACCAACCCACTCCGATCGGATCGCCCAGGCGTGTAGTGTGTGCGGTCTACGTGCCCACGCTGTTTCGCGAACAACGATCTCGTCGCGCGTGACCAACTCCGCCACGCATGCGGATGCGCCTGCGCGACAAGCTATAAGCGCGTGGGTTTGGTGTGTGTTCGACAACAAGTAATTTCCCCCACAAATAAACTGCAGCCTGTCGTTACTTCGAACTCGCTTAATTCGAATTTCCGCTTTATACGAACTGAATCCCTCGTCCCATCAGCATGAGTTGTATTAAAAAGGCTGCCCTTATTTGACTAGCGCAAAAAAAAATGAACAAATTGTTGGTTTCTTTCAAATTAGAGCTATCGAGAGCCTGCTGTATACAGCGGAAAAAAAAGAAGAAAAAAGCGACACACAGGAGCTTCTGCAAATGTCGCCGCCGCTAGCCTAACTTAATGCGGAGAGGTTTGTCTGAAAGGTGGCCCTCTACTCAAAACAGCGGTCGAGCCCTGCGCAACGTACAGATTCTTCGCCTCAGTTTCTATTCCACTCTCCCCTTCCGCGGCACCGACTGATACGTGGTGGCGGTAGCCGGTCCATAGCTTTGGTCCAAACGAAAAGCGAAAACGATTAAGAACGCAGCTAAAGCGGAATTTAATCGCTACGCTTTATTATCCTGACCCACAGATCGACGTTGAACATGAGTACGGTTGTCATCCGGTTGATGATATTGTCACGACCAGAGGAGCCGTGAAGGTAGACGCCGAGAAGAACCCAAGACCGGGAGCCCTTTTTTAATTATGGAGCCAGCTTCCACGACACAGAACAGCACAGCGCGCCACGAGAGCCCACTGCCGCTTCGTCGTCGTCTTCGACTCAGCGCGGAGGCCACGCGGCGCGTTAGGCGCGTGGCATTATTCCCCCCCGCGAAAGCAAACATCGTCTCGATGTGGAATGGGGTATGTACAGTGAGGGGAGGAGGAACAAAAAAAAAAAAGACTGGGGGTGAGGTGAATTATACAGTGCGCTCTAGATGACATGCAGGGAGAGTCAAGTTCACACGTGGGGTAAGGGGAAAAGGTACGAAACAGCGTGAACACAGCGCTCAGTCACGCGAAAAGTACGGCTTTAAGCGCACTACATGCACGATTTCAGGCCGTTGACGCTGAGGGCCGGCGACCACAGTTCCATGGGGGACAACTTCGTAGTTGACGCTGTTCAGGCGGCGCAGGACTCTGTACGGGCCAAAGTACCTATTTATAAACTTTTCGCACAATCCCTTGCGGCGCACGGGTGTCCACACCCACACGTGGTCGCCGGGCTCGTAGTGCACGTCCCTGTGCCGAAGGTTATAGTGTCGGGCATCGGCGGATTGCTGGTCCTTGATGTGCAAGCGGGCCAGCTGACGGGCCTGCTCTGCTTGTTCCACGAAGTGGCCTGCTTCAGGGGGGAGCTCTGCGTCGCCATACGGCAGCATGGCGTCTAGCATCATGCGGACCTCTCTGCCATACACGAGACGGAACGGGGTGAACTGGGTGGTTTCCTGCGTCGCGGTATTATATGCGAAGGTGACGTACGGCAAGACCTCATCCCAGGTTTTGTGTTCAACGTCGACGTACATCGAAATCATGTCCGCCAATGTTTTGTTGAGCCGTTCCGTTAGACCATTGGTTTGGGGATGATACGCTGTTGTTGGTCGATGCGCAGTATGGCTAAGCGTTAAGACGTCTCGTAGAAGTCGGGCTGTAAACGCCTTGCCTCGGTCAGTAATGACGGCCGATGGGGCGCCGTGTCTAAGCACGATGTCGTGCATAAAGAAGTGGGCAACTTCGGCGGCAGTACCTCGCGCCAGGGCCTTCGTTTCAGCGTAGCGGGTCAAGTAGTCTGTGGCGACTACGATCCACTTGTGGCCGGAATACGAGAGAGGAAATGGCCCCAGAAGGTCCATGCCGACTCTGTCGAATGGTATTTGTGGCGGCTCGATGCACTGAAGCAGTCCAGGAGGCTTGAGCGCGGGTTTTTTTCGCCGCTGGCATTGCCGGCATGTCCGGACATAATGCTTGACACTTGAAGTTAGGTTGGGCCAGTAATAGTTCTGCCGGATTCGGGATAAGGTGCGGGTAACTCCAAGGTGGCCGGAAGTCGGTTCATCATGGCAGGCAAGGAGGACTTCATCCCGCAGATCAGACGGTATGACGAGCAGGTAAGTTGTCGGACTTGAAGTAGAGTTCTTTTTATAAAGCACCCCTCTCCGCAGGCAGAACGACGATAGTCCACGAGCTAGGTTTCGTGGTATCTCAGGGCACCCACCTTCGAGATGTTCGATGAGCAGACGGAGCTCGGCGTCGGCACGCTGTCTGGAAACGAGCTCAGATGTGCTGACCGCTCCAAGGAAGCTATCATCGTCGGTGGTGTCTTGCGGAGGAGGTTCGACGGGAGCGCGTGACAAGGTATCAGCGTCGGTGTGTTTCCGGCCTGACTTGTAGGTGACGGTGAAATCGAATTCCTGCAGGCGTAATGCCCAACGTGCTAGGCGGCCGCAAGGGTCCTTTAAATTTTTCAGCCAGCACAGCGAGTGGTGGTCGGTGACGATAAGAAACGGTCTGCCATAGAGGTATGGGCGGAACTTGGCGGCGGCCCAGACTACCGCTAAACATTCTTTTTCCGTGGTAGAGTAGTTCAACTCAGCACGCGACAGCGCGCGGCTGGCGTAGGCAATTACTTTGTCGACACCGTTTTGCCGCTGAACTAGAACGGCGCCAAGACCGACGTTGCTCGCATCCGTGTGCACCTCCGTATCGGCATCTTCGTCGAAATGTGCCAGGATGGGCGGTGATTGGAGTAGGCGTCGTAACTCGTCGAAGGCAGTCTGTTGTTCGTTGCCCCAGGAAAATGACGTGTCATCACGGGTTAGGAGAGTCAGAAGGCTGGCGAGCTGGGCGAAGTTTCTAATGAAGCGGCGATAATAGGAGCACAGGCCCAGAAAACGTCGGACTGCTTTTTTGTGGGAGGGGACCGGAAAGGCAGCAACGGCAGCAAGCTTCTCTGGGTCAGCGCGGATTCCGTCAGCACTAATGACGTGCCCGAGGAACTTCAGTTCGGTGAACCCAAAGTGGCATTTTTCTGGTTTGAGGGAGAGGTTGGCGGATCGAACGGCTTTGAGGACAGTCCTGAGGCGGTGCAGATGTTCCGTGAACGTTGCGGAAAAAATGATGACATCGTCAAGATAAACAAGACAGGTCTGCCACTTCAAACCGGTGAGAACGGTGTCCATCATTCTTTGGAACGTGGCAGGAGCACAGCAGAGCCCGAATGGGAGGACGCGAAATTCATACAGCCCGTCCGGTGTAATGAATGCGGTTTTCTCACGGTCCCTCTCATCAACTTCTATCTGCCAATAACCACTTCTGAGGTCGACCGAAGAGAAGTACTTGGCTTGACGAAGTCGGTCGAGGGAGTCGTCGATACGCGGTAGCGGGTACACGTCTTTCTTAGTCACACTGTTTAGCTTCCTGTAGTCGACGCAGAACCGTAGTGTCCCGTCTTTCTTTTTCACGAGGACGACAGGAGATGACCACGGACTGCTTGACGGTTGGATGACGCCGTCTGTGAGCATCTCTTCGACCTGTGTTTGAATAGCATCTCGCTCACGAGGGGACACACGATAGGGCTGCTGATGGATGGGTCGGGCTCCTTCATGCGTGATAATGCGGTGTTTAACGATCGACGTTTGGCGCACTTTGGACGACGACGTGAAACACGCACCAAACTCCCGCAAGAGGTCCTGGAGTTGCCTCTTTTCAGTGGGTGGAAGGCTAGGATTTATGTCTACGCTGGTGACCGCTTCGGCGTCAGCTCCAGGTGTGTCCTCCGCACAAGCAAAGCATTCGGCCACTTCCTGAACATGGTCGACGTAAGCGATGGCTGTGCCACGGAACAGATGTCGATGTTCATTGCAGAAGTTGGTGACAAGGACCTCTGTAAAACCTTCATGAAAGGATCCAAGGCCCCGTGCCACCGCAACCCCCTTAGTGAGTACGAGGGAGACATTAGGCTCGACAACCCGGAGTCCCCTATGTGGCTCGTCGCAGGTAACTCTCGTGAGAATGCTGGCACATGGTGGCACCGTAACGTTATCGTCGGCGACTCGCAGGGCGGACCGAGAACCCTGGTGCGCTGGTTCTTCTGTGGCCATTGCGGTAGAAAACGTCACCAAGCGGTTCGGGAGGTCTATGATCGCACCGTGCTCGCGAAGAAAGTCGATGCCAAGGATGACATCGCGAGAACATTCGCGGAGAACGAGAAACGTGGCAACGAATGTGCAGCCTCGAACCGTAACCCGGGCCGCACACATGCCGAGTGGTGCGACAAGATGTCCGCCTGCCGTGCGTATGTCGGGACCGTCCCAGGGTGTCGTCACTTTTTTCAGGGCCGTCGCAAGCCGTCCGCTAAGGATAGAGTAATCTGCGCCCTTATCGACCAACGCGCTAACCTCCTTTGTGTCGACGAGAACAGGGATATCCAAAGAGACCCTTCCTTCAGCGCGGCCCGTCGATGGCTGTTGTGGATGACTCAGTCGGTGCGGCGGCGGAAACTGGTCGGCGACTGGGGTTGCGTCGTCGGGTCGATTCAAGCGGCGGGTTGAGGGAAACTCTTCGGCGATGCGGCGTTCGGCGGCGGGGCGATTGGGTACGTGCGGCGGCGGAAGCGGGTCGGCGATTGGGGTTAGGGCATCGCGGCGAGTCGAAAGGCGCGTCGGGGAAAACTGCGCAGCGTTGCGGCATCCGACGTCGGGGCGATTAAGTTGCTGCGGCGGTGGAAGCTTTGCGTCGGAACGGCGTTCGGCGGCCTCGCCTCCAAAGGCCGCCGGAGCTAGTTTTCCCGACGAGGGCTCGAGGAACCACGTTGTCCTGAAGCGAAACGGGACCCAGAGGGCGAAGACCGGCGTGGAGAGGGCGATCGCGACTCGCGGCGCGGAGGAGATGGTGAACTACGCTGGCGGGTGACATACTCGGCGATGTCTTGAGGGCGCTCTCCAGGGCGTGGACGGGGGCTGTCGACAGAAAAACCGCGTAGTCCCATTTCGCGATAGGGGCACCGCCGGTAGAGATGGCCGGCCTCACCACAGTGGTAGCAGAGCGGGCGTTGATCCGGAGTGCGCCAGAGGTCAGTTGTTAGCAAGAAGTGGCCGGATTCTTTTCCGTCTAAAGAAATTGATTTATTTTAAGACAAGAATTTAAGACAAGAATACAAGAATGAGATAACTGATACGTAGGAGGTTCGGCGGATCTGCAGAGTTGGGAGGGCCTCGCCGACGCGTCTCTTATCGTCGGCGCCTCTCGGTCATCTCTTCTTCCAAGCTGCAGCGGTGGGGCTTTTATAGCCTGATGAACGGTGGCCCCTCCGAACTGGCCAATCCAAAGGCGGCACTCCGAAAGGACCAACCAGCGACCGCGCGGCCAACCGCTTCAAATCTTGCCGCGCGCGCTGGCATCCGGGGGAGGAGGAAACGGCGCCTCGCTGTCTGGCCTCTTGTGACAAGTCCAAACGTGTTGGTTGAAGATACTTCTCCTAGGACTCCGCTGCCGTAAGGCGCAGCATCGTGGCTTGTAAAGGGGGACGCTCGTAGGAGAAAGTTAGGATGCGGGGCGCCTCGTGGTCGCTGAGCAGGAGCGTTAAATGTCGTGTGCTGGTGTGTTGGGGCCGCGTGGCTCGTAATAAATGTGAATGCTGACACGGCCTTTCCAAAATTTGCGCCTGTCCTCAGGCGCACGTTGTCGACAGCAATTCTTGGGCGAGCTGGGCGTTCTCCGCCGCGTACCTTGTGGCTTGCGTCCAGCCCGTTCTAATACGCCTTCGCTTCCATCTAGGGAGACGATGCGACTTGCGAGAAGTGCCGTGTTTGCCTCGTTCGTTTCGTTTCTTGGTACAGGGTGTCGGGCTTGTACCGTGATGCTCACCGATACCACTGCGTCGTCGTTTCCACCTGGGGACGTGATACGACTTATGCGGAATGCCGTGTTTGTCTCTTTCGTAACGTTTCTTGGTCCAGGGAGTCGGGCTTGTTGGATCGTTCCGCATCCTGCCGCGCTTTCGTCGCGGTGCTGGCTTTATGGATGAGCCAGCTCGTCTTGGCAATGGCTTCTGCATTGTAGTAGTAACTGTAGCAGATGCGAAAGGTGTGCCGTGTCGTTGGAGGCACGTCTCGCGGCCAACTCGTGTCGGTAGTGGCTGCTGCACCGTAATATCCGTGGCTTGTGCGCGGGGTCCGTCGTGTCGTAGGGAGCCCGTTCCGTGGCTCGATCTCGGTGACACCGGCTGCTGCACCGAAGTGTCCGTGGCAGGGGCGCGGGGTCCGTCGTGTCGTTGGGAACCCTTTTCGTGGCCCGCTTGCGGCGGCACCGTGTGCTGCATCGAAGTGTCCGTGGCAGGGGCGCGGGGTCCGTCTAGACGTTGGGAGCCCTTTTCGTGGCCCGCTTGCGGCGACACCGTGTGCTGCACCGTAGTGTCCGTGGCTGGGGCGCGGGGTCCTTCGTGTCGTTGGGAGACCTTTTCGTGGCCCGCTCGCGGCGACACCGTGTGCTGCACCGTAGTGTCCGTGGCAGGGGCGCGGGGTCCGTCGTGTCGTTCGGAGCCCTTTTCGTGGCCCGCTTGCGGCGACACCGTGTGCTGCACCGTAGTGTCCGTGGCAGGGGCGCGGGGTCCGTCGTGTCGTTGGGAGCCCTTTTCGTGGCCCGCTTGCGGCGACACCGTGTGCTGCACCGTAGTGTCCGTGGCAGGGGCGCGGGGTCCGTCGTGTCGTAGGGAGCCCGTTTCGTTGCTGACCCGTGTCGACAGTGGCTGCTGGTCCGTGCTGTCACTCGTATCGTGGGACACTTGTCGTTGAGCAAGAAGCCTCCGCAGATGATCTCTCTCGGCCAGCAGTCTCTCGAATTCCGCCTTCTGGGCTTGGCGGCGAGCGTTGTCGTCCATGATCCGCGTCACGATGTCGTCCTTGCGGCCGCTGCACGAAAGTCCTCGGCATCGGAGCTCTTCCACCAGTTGCCGTTTCTTCAAGGTGGTCAGTGCGTTGCGTGCTGCCGATGCCAGAAGGGACAGAGTGAGCGGGAACTCCAAGCTCACCGTCGGCGTTCTGCTGGGCTCCACGTTGTCGACTCGGTCTTCGTTCACGGGTGACGCCTCTGCAGATCCTGTCGGCTGCGCCATGTTAGCAAGAAGTGGCCGGATTCTTTTCCGTCTAAAGAAATTGATTTATTTTAAGACAAGAATTTAAGACAAGAATACAAGAATGAGATAACTGATACGTAGGAGGTTCGGCGGATCTGCAGAGTTGGGAGGGCCTCGCCGACGCGTCTCTTATCGTCGGCGCCTCTCGGTCATCTCTTCTTCCAAGCTGCAGCGGTGGGGCTTTTATAGCCTGATGAACGGTGGCCCCTCCGAACTGGCCAATCCAAAGGCGGCACTCCGAAAGGACCAACCAGCGACCGCGCGGCCAACCGCTTCAAATCTTGCCGCGCGCGCTGGCATCCGGGGGAGGAGGAAACGGCGCCTCGCTGTCTGGCCTCTTGTGACAAGTCCAAACGTGTTGGTTGAAGATACTTCTCCTAGGACTCCGCTGCCGTAAGGCGCAGCATCGTGGCTTGTAAAGGGGGACGCTCGTAGGAGAAAGTTAGGATGCGGGGCGCCTCGTGGTCGCTGAGCAGGAGCGTTAAATGTCGTGTGCTGGTGTGTTGGGGCCGCGTGGCTCGTAATAAATGTGAATGCTGACACAGTCTTCCGCGGTGCCTGGCGCCTATCCGCCCAGTAAGGAGTCGGCTGAGCAGAGTGCACCGCGACCAATGGTGCGGTGTAAAGCAAAGGCCCAGGAGACGGGGCCGCGCGCGGGGGCGCGTTAGGCGCGTGGCAATATTGATGGCGCGTGTGGGTGCGTTATGTACACCCCCGTTAAAAGTATACAGCCCACGCGGTTTGCTTGTAAGGCCTGCAGCGTACCTCATTATCCATGCTCAGCTACCGCAACCTCTCGAAAGAGAAATAGCCTCGCGTCCTCAATCCTCTCAAAGCTTTGAACTGCTAGATGTGCTACGGAGCACCGCTTAACAGCTTAGAAGAAAACCCTTCGGACCGTATATATACTTCTGACGAGAGCTGTACGTCGAAGCTAAGCAGGAGACCGTGCACAAGAACGGCTGCAGCCCAGCGCGTTTACGTTACAGATGCGCACGATGAGGCGCGCGATACCGACTTTTACGCGCAGCGCGACTGTGTGAATGCTTATGTAAAAAACAAGAAAACAAAAGAAGCTGACGCACTGAGGAGAGAAAAGAGAATACAAATAAAAGCCTCAGTCCTTATCCAACCACAGCCGAACCACGCCCGTCACGCGAGGGACACCATCGCAAGATCGCACGCCGGAGAAAAGTGGGGTGAGTCACGGCTTCGCCGCGTACGCGCCGCTACAGCGCTGAGTGTTTTGCGCGCCTGCGCACAACGCCCTGCGGCACCTGGGATGCAGCCTCCCAGGTCCGTATATTTAATTTCCATAGGCTTCATATACTTTTTTCCACCAGCCGTCAGAATTATCTTCGTATCTGCCACACCTTGAGTTGTGTGTGTGTTTTGGGGGAGAGAGAGAGAAAGGAATTTTAATGAGAGGAAAAGGAGGAAAGGTCGGCCGATGGTAACATGGCCCTGGCCGGCAACAGGAGTGCGCGCTGTGCAGTTCAAAAATTTCTTCTAGAAACAAAACTTCTCCCATGCTAATATTAATTTTATTTATTTATTTTTCTATTTGTTTTCATTTTTCTGGTTATCAAACAGTTCATTTATGATTTATTTTTATTCTGTCTCTCTTTCAGTCAATACAAAATTGAACCATTCCATATGTTGCATTCAAATTTGCACATAAAGCCGTCGTCCCATCTTCGATCTCCCAGCTAACAGGACCCTTTCGTTGCGTCGTCCAATCTGTCAGCCTACACCCTATTACTACTCATTTTCCTTCTCTATAAATGCTCCTCTTTCCATCAGTTCACCGCCTGTGCCTTGGCCACTCCCCCGTAGTGGGTATGTGCCATTCTACTTAAGGCCAACCAACCAACCAACCGCTGGGAACGCATACAGGGAGCTCTGCGTCAGACGGCTTCCAGGACGGTTCAGCGTTCGTTCTGCTTCGCGGTTGCCTACGCACACTCCTGTCCGTTCTATAACGTACAGTAATTGTCTTGGAGCATTAGCGCGTTTGCTCGTTTTCGCTTTCAAGTGGAAAGAAACACGAGTCGTAGCCGATATATCGAAACTCCCTCTTCTACATTTATCCTAGGCCGTCATCGCTAGCTCCGCTAACTTCCCGTAGAACATGTGCATTCAAAGTCCGCAAGTCGAAATACGAAAGATTCCAGCCGACGTTGCCGTTACATGACGGCAAGGGAAGCGCACAAGCGCGGAATTCGGGTTGTTGTTGGGGCTGCCATTTAATGGCCGGAGCATATACGTCCCTGTCCGCAGACTTTCGGACGTCGTGATGATAAATGTAGCGCTCGAAACACAGGACCAAACGAAGAGGACACCACCAACTCACTCAAACAGCTATCCTTATAAAGTTCGGACGTCGTACGCATACATTATGGTGGCAAGTGTAGCACGTCCAAAAAGACTGCAGACTGCATCTCAGTGGTTCTCCTTTCATTCATCCATATACATTTCTACGACTCGCAGAGTCAGCAGCAAAAGTTTAAGGAACGCGGGTGTGCAGGACAGAAAAAAAAAAAATTCTTTGCGCCGTCACCCAAACCAATCGCCAAAAACGCCTCCAAGTTTAAGAGAGGCTTCATGTCGCATGCGCTCCGTGTCCATACCAGGCGACTGGGTCGCGAAGCAGCGATACAGAAAAACATTTTCGGAGTGCGCCGATCCAGAAAACTTTTGCTAACGACTGCATATGCTCCTGTGCTTTTTAACCCCATCGTTATGCCCTCATTCTCGCTCACTGTCAAACCTTACCATGTATCTTCCCAACGTGCGTAAGTTGTAGGCGGAAAGGGTTTTCCTTTAAGCCGTTAGCAATGCTTTTTCCGTTTTAAATTTCCCTCCATATTTGCTAAAAAAGTGTCAGTCTATTTTTTTTAGAAAAGAAAAGGGTGCAGTAACTTCTCTATCTTCTCGGTGGACACCTTAACCGCGTCGTGAGTGAAGGGATGAAGGAGGGAGTGAAGGAAATTAAGAACAGAGAGGGAAGCGCAGTAGCGGAGGGTTTCGGAACAATTTCGATAACCTGGAGATCTTTAACCGTGTTTTGATGAAGGCGAAACGCAAAAGTCGCCCGAGTGCAGTGCGATGTCAGTGCACGTTAACGGTCCCCATCTGGTCGAAATTATTCCGGAGCCCTTCATTACGGCACCTCTCTCACTCCTTCTTCTATCACTCCCACCTATCTCCCTTCCCTCACGGCGCGGTTGAGGTGTCCGTCAAGAAGTGAGACAGTAACCGCGCCATTTGTTTTCCCCCAAAACCACCATTATTAACGTGCACTGACATCGCACAACACACAGGCGCCGTTTGCGCTTCGCCTCCATCGAAACACCTGTAGGTTGCAACAACCTCAACTCAACTCAGTTTATCTCAACCATGCAAATTAGCCTTTCCCTCGCGTGGAAGCAATCGAGAGAGCGTCAGGAACGGGAGAAACCTAAGTAGCATGTGTTACGCTCGTCTACTTCAGTCTACGTACCTTCCCAGGCGGCTGCGCCTATTGGGCAACGCCCCTCTGCACAAATCTTCGCACACTTTTTCTCAGCCTGGTCAAAACTTCCTCGACGGAGTTTCTCATCCACCCAAGCGGCGCGTCATCATGGCTCGCGCAACAGGCGTACGGAGAGGGAAGCGAAACTAGAATGCGCGGAGATGCCAAGACAGGAATGCGCTTATGACGAGGAAACGGTCCCGCCCATCGCCTCGCTTCTACGAGACGAGAGAGAAGAAAAACAACGAGTTCGGGTGCCAAATTGCACGCGCTCGGCGGAACGCCAAACGAAGCGTGTCGTCGGGATCGGTCCCGACTACTGAGTCACGTCCGCGCCGGTAGCATCCGCGCCCCGCGTGCGAGGCCAGCGACGAGACTGGAGAGAAACGGACGGCCGTCGGAAGACAAGACTGCCCGGCCAAATCGATCGCCGAGGAAAACGAGGCTCGCTTACACACGCGGAAACTTGCGACATGCGTTGCGAGATGCATGAATGAAACAACCGGCGTGAGCTCTGTCCTTGGGTTTCCTAACTCGCTGTCTTTGTTTCAGAGACTCTGGGAGGCATGCGTACGCTGCCAGACCACGGGATACCTCAAAAGAAGAAATAAATAGTTAAAAGACTACTAAAAAGGGGAGGGGGGCGGGGGGGACCCGACAACACTATACATTTAAAGTCATTCCCATTGAATGATGCACTCGCATATAGCAAAAGCTGAGTGGCGAATACACGGCTGCTTATTGTATAGTCTTCAGCCCCTTCGGTCGGGCTCAAAGAAGTGTTAGCAGCTGAAGCAAGTTAAGTCTCTCCAAGCAAGTGGCCGCTTGCAGGAAGTGCTATGTGTAGCACCATAGTCTCTTCCCTCCCTATCACGCTGGAATCCGCCGCGGTGGCTGTCTTCGGTGCTCGGCTACCGAGCCCAAGGTGGCGAGATCCAATCTGAGCCGCCGCGGCCGCATTTCGACGTAGGCGAAATGCAAAAACTCCCGTGCGATGTGTGGTGTCAGTGCACGCTAAAGCACCCCAGGTGGTCGGTATTAATCTCGAGCCTTCCAACACGACGTCCCTAGTAGCCCGCGGGCAGCTTCCGAACGTAAACCAAAACACGACCATCGACACGAGGAAGCATCGGAAGAACTAACCTCCGCAGGATCCAGTTTATCAACAGTTATCTCTCGGATCGAGGCATACTTTCCTAATCTTTGGTGACGCACGACGAGCCGCGCGCATGACAGATTGCAGCGGCGTGCGCATACTACCACGGTTAACGCCAGAGGACGAGCAGCTTAACTTGACGGTGCATGCGTCCCCTAATCGCTCCTCATCGGTCACCCGCGTCGTGCGCTCGACGAAAGTAACGAGGGCAGTGCGCGCACGCGACCATAATTAATGACATGTCAACCACTAAGAGGCATAGCGAAACCCGGGCCGCCTATTACACAGCACGGGCGTGCTGCGCAGTGCCTCGCTTATTGGCCGCTGCGAGGCGAAAAAGAGGGAGGAACAGAAAACACGCATTCGGAATCGAGGGCAGGCGTACCAAGGTAGCGAATAATTACTGGCGTAAGCAGGGAGAAAGGAAAGCGCAGCCATCTTTAAGATTACACGCAGGATAAGCTCTGTGGCCTCGCCGAGGTATACACATGTGAGTGCGCTCCACGGTTGCTGGCTGGTTAACAAGGCCCGCCACAATTACACGCATGCACGCGAACTGCTCGCGCAGAGACCGCAAAACAACGAGCACTGCGGGCGGGAAGCGTATCTGCGGTTGGTTCTGTTCACTCTAAACACGAATACGCCTATATGGGAGCAAAAATGCACGGAGCACTTTGGCTCTCTAAAGTGCTGCAAGGCGAAAACCTTGCTTGGCGCACTGCTTGGCATGGACTGCACACACGGAGGCCTTACGCCCTCTGTCGGAGCGGACGACAACTATTTTATTAGTTGTCGTCTGCTCCAAAAGGGGGCGTCAGGCATCCGTGGGTGACCTCATTACTTCGAATCTGCGCACTCTGACGCCATAACCATTTCGACCAACCGAAAAGCGTGACACCTCTGCTGACAACCTTCTGTCGACAACGATGAG
Source organism: Amblyomma mixtum (assembly GCF_055824585.1). Lineage (NCBI taxonomy): Eukaryota > Metazoa > Arthropoda > Arachnida > Ixodida > Ixodidae > Amblyomma > Amblyomma mixtum. Next base: position 252,311,034 of record NC_143013.1, read on the forward strand.
GCACTAAAGGCTTTCGCCCTAAAAAGGGAGAAAGCCGCCTTCTAGTAGCGCCGTCCCTTTTATACAAGGGAGGGCGCTGGAGGACATCTTGGTCTCTTTTCACTCCTTTCTGTTTAGAGCAGGGGTTCTCAAACTTTTTTGCTTGGAGGAACCCCAAAAGCCTTCAATAAGTTCCAGGGAACCCCCCCCCCCCCCCCCCCCCCCCACTCTGCTTTCACTTACCAGCAATGTTGTCGAGTGCATTTTTGCAAAGAGAGAGTTGCAAAAGTTAAATGGGTGGCCCTTTTAAGAGCAAGTCAAAGCGTGGCTCAGTAGCACTCATAGCCAGTCTCATATCAGCTGCCGGGTCGAGGCCGATGAGGGTTCTCGCGGAACACAAGAAGACAGCCCGCGGAACCCCTGTGTTCCGCGGAACCGAAGGGGGCGCTAGCGTCGGTGACGGGAGCGGTCGCATACCGCGTCGGCTCCGTGACAAATCGCAATCAATTGCGATACACCAACTTTTTCCCCTGCAAGCCTGGTATTATCGTCTCCAGGAACCTCAGCGGCACCCGTCTACACCACGTTTGTTAAGGTGGGGCCAATTTTCGACCACTTTTCGGTAATTTGAAGCTTTCGTCACGCCGCGGTGGTGCTAAGCCTAACGGCGCCGGGGCCTGCGATGGCCCCGGTCGGCGATCCCTCGGCCTCGGCGGCTCCAAATCACGTCACCGGGTACGACCCACAGTCCTTGCGGATCGTAACAATGGATACAAACCAATCCGAGGGTACTACTCAAGGCGAGGATCCTCTACCAACCGAGGACGATTACCTTGAAGATATGGTCCGCGTCTGGCGCGGAAAGAAGAACGCGGCGGCGGCATCGAGGGACGCTGGTGCTGGTGCCACCCAGCAACAGGCGCCGGCTAGCTCTACGAACGCAACCTCGAACGCAACCTCGAAGCGCTCCAGGCAACTCCGGTGGCGGCCGCAGAACACGCCGCGTATCGAAAAAGACGACATCGTCGTGGTGCTGAAACCGCGAAACACGGTCGACCTCAGAGCAACTTTTGGTCCCGGACAAGCCGGCGCTGCAATCCGCAGCATCCTCGGGGACGACGCAAATGCAGGACTTGCGGTGTGGCCTGTTTGGGACCAAAACGTGCTGGTATGTGCGTTGAAATCAGTCGACGCCGCGGAGAAGCTACTCCGGGATGTTGTGCTGCGGGTTGGGGAACGCGAGCTACCGTTCCGGGGACACCCCAAACTCTCCGGTGCGTTCTGTCGCGGCGTCGTGAGTGTTTCGCCTGACGAAACGTCTGAAACCGTTAAAAGAAAACTCTGTGCGGAACCAAATGTGGTGTCTGTGCGCAAGCTGGGGGGAACCCCGGTTGCGGTGATCACCTTCGCGGGGACTAAGGTGCCACGGACGGTGTTGTACAGCTACGAACGGCTCCCTGTTCGCCTGTACAAGAAAACAGTGCCTGCATGCCACCGCTGTGGCACAGTGGGCCATCGGGCCGATGCGTGCCCGCGACCGCAGCCGGGGCGCTGCAAACGCTGCGGAGTCCAGGTTCCCGATGCCACTCCTGACGGCCCGGCGGAACATGACTGCGTTCCGAGCTGCCTCATCTGCGGAGGCGGCCACCCTACCGGAGCTCCTGGCTGTGCCGGGCGGTTCCGGAAACCCATCAAACCCAGCTCCCCATCAGGATCCAAACCGAAGACAAAGACGGGGCCCAAGCAGGCTCCTCCGCCCAAGGCCAAGAAAGCGTCAGCCGATCAGGAAACCAAGGCCAAAACCGGGCCATCGAAACCTGCCAAGTCCGCGACCCAGGCGGCGCCCCCGGTCCTCAACGCCAGGGACTTCCCGCCCTTGGCACCCGTCCAACCACAGGTGAGCAGTTGGAGTAGGGCAGTCTCCGGGCCCACTACCCGTCCCTCCCCTACCCGTCCCTCCCCTACCGAAACCGCCCTACAGCAGCAAGTAGAGGAGGTCAGGCGCCAGAACCAAATTCTAGCGCGCAAAATTCAGGAATTAGAGGCCAAACAGGCCGGGTCATCTGAACCAATGCAAGAAGCTGAGCCAGACGACGAGGATGACGGATCATCCGTAACATCTTGCCTCACTAGCGTCTCGCGGCAGAGCGGGGACACGGTAGTTGGATCAGCTGGTCGCGTCGCCGGCCTAGAGGCACTGCAGCGCCAAACCGAGCAACTGGAGGAGCAAGTGGCGGCCCTCCCGAACCAAATCATGTCAGCAGTCAGCGAGTCCTTCCAGGATATGTTCAAGGCAGCTTTAACGCAAGCACTTCCCGACCTTATGGCCCAGGTCACTGACTCGGTCCTTAAAGCCGTGCAGCCCTGGGTCAGCACCCAAATTAAGAACGCCACAAGCTGCGAATCCCATCACCTCAAACGTAAGACAGCCTTCCGTCAGGCAGCGGAGGAACATGGTTCAGGCTCGGCAGCTGGTGGGTCGGTGCGGCCCCTCACTGGGGTTGCGCCGGCTTCCGGCCAGAGCTATTCCGATCACCCTTAAATAAATACAAGATGGCTAACAGATGTAATAGGAATGCTAAAAACTTTGAAGAATTCCAGATCATCCAATGGAACTGCAGGGGTTTCAGATCTTGGAAAAAGCGGTCACACCTCCAGCTTTACCTGCAGTCCCTAGGTGACATGCCGGCGCTCATTGCCCTACAGGAGCCCGGCATAGACGCTAAATTATCAGGCTACAGCACCTTTCAGGGGGGCCCCTCTACGTGCATCCTGGTGAATAAGGCTTACACCGTGGTTCAGGTCGACTTAGACTTGAGTACCGAGCAAGAATATACAATGGTCCGAGTATTGCCTCTCAGACGCCGCGACCCGTCAATACATATCCTCAACATATACTGCCCTCCGCGTAAGCCGCGCGTAACTTTCAATGAAATCTTCCTTCGCGCGATAAAATTGGCAGCCAAAGAGCCTCTAGTGATCGTTGGAGACTTCAATGCTCCCAGCCTTCATTGGGGCTACCACTTCGAACAGGCAAGAGGACGTAAGCTGGCGGAGCTCATCTCCACCCTCAGCCTCACGTTGCTCACGGACCCGGCGTATCCCACTCGAGTGGGGAATTCGGTAACCCGCGACACGTGTCCAGACCTTTCTCTCGTTAAAAATGCTAGAGCGGCTGCATGGGAGAACTTGGGAGATTCTCTAGGCAGCGATCACCTCCTTCTCCGGATTACACTCGAGGCAAAGGCAGCGCGCAAAAAATGGGGTCAGGCCAAGCTGACCGATTGGCACAAATTCCGGAATCACACTATCCCTCCCGTACTATTTTCCGGCGGCTACGCGGAATGGGCTAACCACATATACAACATTCAGAAACAACACGTCACAATACAAACCACCGAAGAGATCCCCGCAGTGGACACCCACCTCCTGCATTTGTGGGAGGCGCGCCGGAGCTTAACTAAACGGTGGAAAAAGCAGAAAACTAATCGCAAATTACGCGACCGCATAGCCAAACTCACAGAGCAGGCTGCAGCGTATGCTGCCGAGCTCTGAGATTCAAATTGGATAGCACGCTGCGACGCCGCAGCTCATCAGATGAGCTCGAAGGGGACGTGGCGTCTCTTTCGCAGTCTAATCGACCCCTCCCAAACGAGAGGGGAGACGCAAAAGCAGCTCCGGCGGGCTCTGCAAGGGTATCAAGGTACGACGGCGCAACTTGCGGACACTCTGTGCGACAGATATCTCTGTCGTATGGAGGACCCGCCTGGGCAACAGTACATGTACTCTGGCAGGCCTAATGAAACACTCGATGCCCCTTTTGAGTTGCACGACCTTAAGGCGGCCTTAGCAAAAATGCGCCGGGGTACGGCTCCGGGACGGGACCACATAACAGTGAACGTGTTGGCGAACCTACCGGACTCAGCCTACCTTCATTTATTAGAATACATCAACCAGATCTGGGACGGGCGTCCACTCCCTCCCGAGTGGAAAACGTCACTTGTGACGTTTATCCCTAAAACAGGTAAGGCCGTGAATACGGACAACCTGAGGCCCATAT